>NC_141913.1:42241785-42563214 GCF_057802395.1 Ceratotherium simum simum
AGTGAAATGATTTTCATTTCCAACTCAAAAAGATAATGAACAGATTCATGGCTTTAAAGAGAAAGAAAGGATTAGCACAAGTGAATTACCATCCAAATCTCATTTTAAGAAATCACTTTCTGTTATATTTAGACTTTAGTTTTTCCTTGTATTTGCAGATTAGAATGTAAGATATTTAAACCTCAGCTGAAGGACCTTATAAGGCATTCTAAAGTATTAGGTTACTTTCATAAAATAGTTCCTTCCTTATTTATTATTTTAAAAATAGTATACGAATTGTCTAAAGCTTCCTAAAATTCTAAATCTCTCCCTGAACATGAAAACTCTTTAATCTTAAAAATAAAATTCTATTTTACTTACATTATCCTCCTTCAAGTTGATAGTTGGCTTAGTCGTGTATTACCTTATGTCTATGTGACACCTTTTTTTTTTCATTTCCTGAATGTATTTTTTTTGTAAATGGAACTTCTATCAGGATATTATCTCTGGGCCTTCCATATCCTTATTCTCTTTTCTTTCCCTTTATTTTTTAAAGTCAAAGACAGAAGAACTAAAAAAGAACCATATATGAGTTTGAGCAAAACAATTGTATATATTGAACAAGAAAAAGACTTTATTCAGATACTGGAAGATAAACTCAGAATAGTTATTTTATCTATTCTCATAGAGTTGTTTTTAGCCCAGAGCCAAGGACAGGAGCAGAAGGACCTTACTCTGTTTTTTTTGTGTTCAGTATGTTTTGGATGTACTAAAGCAGTGAAATATAGGCTAATCTTCCCCAGCTGGAGGCCATCGGAGAGAGGATTCAAAACCCAGAAATTGATTTTATACATACACGCACACGCACTCACACACACACACTCCACTTTGTGCATATATTCACAAGATTATTCACACATATATCTCCCTTCAGATCTGTACCGTATTATCAATCCTACCAACACTGTGATGTAGACATTCCAATCCTCTGAAAAAGAATATGAGAGCATAGCATCCTCTTCCACTGCTTTCTCTAACAAGGACAATGCTGGTAATTCTCTGAATGTGAGATATGCAAAGAATACATCCTACTGTCTGCTGCACTTGTTAATGTGTTACCATCACAGATCATAACAATGGGAAGGAACCTTGGAGAGCACATAATTCTTCTGTTAAAGATAAGAAAATTAAAGGTAAATGAGGGTAGATGACTTTCACAAGGACTCCCCAGGAAGCCAGTGGCAGAGCAAGGAGCAGAGTATCTCCAATCCACTGCTCTTTGTAGCACAATATACTTTGGCTGACTAGCTTTTAGTCAAAATTAAAAACATGCTCTATGTTCCTTCTTTGAGTAATATTATCATCCGAAGATTTCCTCCTCTCCTACTAAGTTAATCCTCAAAATACTTAGTCAAACTATTTATTGTTATCACCAACAAAGAAATGATGAGGCGTACTAATACCTGTCAGTGGATGAGGGGGAAAGATGAAACAGGATCAATGACTTCTGATGGTAAAGAAATACGAGCAAGAGCAGGTTTGCGTTTACAGATGCAGAGTTTCTGGAAAGTCCCAGACCATTGCCTCTGGACCAGCCTGTCTACTGAAGTAGAAATCCCACTATTAATGTTTCCTTTGAGATATTTAGTTCATGCCACAATCAGAGTACTTTCTTGTGGGCAGAGAGATTCACAGGAACCAGGAGGATCATTAGGCAGCGCTGTGTGTTACAGCACTGTGCCCTTGAGCTATTGGGAAAGGATATATACTATCTATACACAAATATAGCTAAAGTAAGGCAGCAGAACAGGGTTATGTCCCAAATACAGTTCACTTACAGACGACTTCAGAGAGGTTCTCCGTTCCTGCCACCCCACACACATGCACACGCACTCACACACACACAGGGAACTCTACAATCTCATTTAATCTTCACAACAGCAAACAAATCTTTTCACGTGTATTAATGTTAGAGAGACTGAATAATAAAACAAATTGAATATACCCAGGAAGCAGGTAGGAATATTTCAGAATTCTCTACTGATACCTAATTCATTACCAGGAACTGGACTTTAAAGCACATTTGCTGGCATATCCAAACTTCTGTTATGGACTCTCCTATAGTTCATCCCTTTAGTCTAGGTCAGTGTGTGTCAAATTTTAGTAGACATGGGAACTACTTATTATAAATTTTAAAATATAAATATAAAACTATGTATACCATACTTCACAAAAAATTTAAGATTTTCAAGGGCAATTTTGATCACACACAATTTTTACCTTAGACTTTGAAATCTCTGTTCCAGGTAAAATGCACCTCTGAAACAGGCAAAAAGTTGGCCATTGATGATTACGTAGCTAGGGAATAAGACTAAAGTTTTTTTTCCTTTTTGCAATTACTGGCTATAGCTTTTAGATGTTTACCTGCCCATTGTTAACTGTGCTGTTTAGGCAATATGCTTTCTGACTCCCACTAGATTCCTATAGATAACATCTTCTTGAAGCCTGGGTCACCATGGTAATGGATGTTTGAGCTGTTTTTCAGGAATTAGAACCCCTTGCCCACTTCAGGTCTGTTGAGACCACCCACTCATCAACTGGGCCAATGCAGATGTCCGATAAGCGACCTTTTGACGTCAAGAGGCTAAAAACTACACCCTCGGGTCATGCCAACACCGCCATTTTGTGAACATGCGTCCTATGAAGAGGCATGAAGTCCGACTATGCCTGTGCAGATCATCAATTACCTCACCTCTACTCACCTCCAATCATCTATCTCCACATTTCAGACCACCTTGCCCCCTTCCAGATAAATATCCCTGAGTCCCTGTTTTCAGGGAAGCAGATTTGAGACTCATTCTCCCATTTCCTCACCTGGCTGCCCTGTGATTAAGCCCTCTCTGCAATCTCCTCATCTTGGTGATTGGTTTTCTGGGTGACAGGCAAAACGAACCTGGTTCGGTAACATCTCCATCTTCTGTGCAGGTGGAGCCAGGGCTGGAAATGTGGAGGCCGACACAGAGGCTGTAACATCTAGGTTGAGGTGTTCATATTTTGTTCATAATGTTGGAAGAATTGTGAAGATTCCTGAGCAAGCAAATAACACGGCAAATGTTTTTAGGAAGATTAACCTGGTGACTTTGAGAGAGATTTATTGGAAGGGTGCAGTTGGGGGTAGACTTGAAGAAGGGTTACTGGTTTTCAGATCATTTCAGTGGTCTGGGCACAAGATAAAGAGGCCCTAAACTAAGATGACTGTAGAAACGTAAAGGAAGCAAGAAGCATTACAAACGAAGATTCTGATATCTGATTGCATATGAATGGAAATACTGATAATATAACATAGTTATTAAAAGCAAAGGCTTTTCTCTCTCGCAGATCAGGACTAAATTCAAATTCCCACCACAATTTAGTGTGATCACAAACCTTTATTTAAATTCCCTGTGATGACTAATTTTCTGTGTCAATTTGACTGGGCCATGGGATACCCAAATATTTAGTCAAACGCTATTCTGGGAGTGTCTGTGAGAGTGTTTCTGGATGAGATTAATATCTGAATCTGAAGACTTCAGTAAAGCAGATTTCTTTCCCTAATGTAGGTGGGCCTCACCTAATTAATTGAAGACCTAAATAGAACAGAAAGGCTGAGTAAAAGCAAACTCCTCTTGCCTGACTGCCTTGAGCTGGAACACTGGTTTTTTCTGGCCCTCAGACTTGAACTGAAATATTGGCTCTTTTTGGGTCTTGATCCTGCTGGCTTTCAGACTGGAACTACACATCAGCTCTCCTGGGTCTCTAGCTTACCAACTGTAAATCTTGAGACTTCTCAGCCTTCATAATCATGTGAGTCAACTCCTTATAATAAACATATATATGATATATTAGTATATTTCATATATATCAGATAGATAGATAGATAGGTAGATAGGTAGATAGATAGGTAGATAGGGTAGATAGATAGATAGATATGGATGTTTCATTGGTTCTATTTTTATAGAGAACCCTAATACACTCCATGGGCCTCATTTTCCTTGCGTGTACAAGGGGCTTAATAAATTTACTCACAGTTTTAGTATGAGGATTAAAGTGAAATAATGTATGTTTTTGTGGCTTAAACAAGCTTAATATTTCAAAACTTCTGTTTTCACTGTTAACATTGTTATTTTTTTAAGTGATATAGAGTTACTTTAATATATAGGTTTCTTATGTAGTAAACAACTCCTAAGAGTATGTGGGGTTTAGGGGAGAGAAGAGGGAGCTAGATGCTTGACAAGCATTTCCCTGAACCCACAAACGTGCCCTGAACTGTGCTTCAGGTTAATAAGTTCTTCAAAATAATTGCAGGATAGGAGAAAACAGCTCGTGATTATGCATTTGCACTACAAAACCAATCAATCATAGATGTATCCCAAAGCTGCTAGAAGGTGTACCACAACCTGAGTGGAGTGGCTGAGATGCCACATCCACCTCCATGTACCTTCTCATGGATGGACTTGATGCCAAACACAAGGTCAATTCCAGTCATATGTTTGTGCTTACTAAAACCTCTTCCTTTCGACTGCAAAGCTCTATCTTCAGAGACTTTGTCTCTGTGAAATTTCCTTGTGGGGAGCATAGAAAACTTCCCTCACTTGGTGTTGAGGGAGACACTAAGAACTGCCTCAGATCCTACCTTCCCTTGAGACACTCCATTCTCCAGAGCCATTGCCTCTGTTTTCACACCATAATGACACTAGGGTCTTCTGCTAATATCTCCCAGGTTCTAAACAAGGAAGTCTTCATTATCTTAGATTTCCAAAACGTATCTAGAAGGTCCACTCATCTCCCTCTCCAAAGACTTGGCCGAATTGTAGATTCAGGCTTCCTACACAGGGGATACACACCCTATTCAACCTACTGTTCTCATCATCGTCCCTCCTCCTGTCCCCGTCCCAAAGGGTCTTTATCAAGTCAAGGGTGAGGAACAGTACTACTTTCATCATTATGATTTCTTCCCAAAGCTGGTACTACATGTATGTCACGAATTTTGTGAGTTGATTCTTTTGATGCTTTGATTTTGATACTCTAAACCAAGCTTTCGGAAATTACAAAGCTTTCTTAAAATACCCAATTTTGTAAAAATCAGATGTCTCAACACCCAAAACCATTGCCTGTGCCTTAAAATACAAAAGTTGAGCATTTCCTTGCTTCTTGCACTTTGCATTTTCAGTAATAACATTCTGCCAAACATAGTGGCCCTCCATGCTACTTAATCAGAATATGGATAAATGAAGAGTAGCAAAAGCACATAGTTTCATGTCAAAATATCACTCTGCCACAAATAAAACATAATCTTTATCTTCAGGGCCCCCCATATATCACCCATACAAAGAAGACCTCATTTCTTTGCCAAGTGCCATGTACTCTTCATGATCTTGCCTTCTACCAGAAACTTCTTTAGAGCAAGATTCTCCTCTTTAGTTGACCCTTAAGTGCAAGTGGCTGAAAAGGCTTAAGCACTAACGCTTCCAGAGTGATTTGCATTTTAATAGTAATCAAAGATTTGAACTAAAAATAAAACTCAAATCTGCAGTAATGGAACTCCCAACATCAGTTAGCCGCTGAGTAGACATACTTTAAACCAAGGTGTCTTCTCAGAATTCTAAAAATTATATCAACAAGCAATTGTTTTTCCACCAGACATTCCATCTATGTTAGGAGAAATCTTGCCTCCCTGGACAGTTCAGTGCTTCAAGTCCTAATTTTAGGTGACATGTAAGAAGACTGCAAACTGCATGTAGCACACTCAAATAGAAAGTAAATTATGATAAATAATTAATGCTACAGTGGACTCCTAATTAAAGTATTTGAAGTTAGAGTACAATTCTGAATCATATGGGGTTAAACTGAAAGAGAGATGACTATATAGACGTTGGGGTGTCCGTTTTTTCTGAAGGCTGCTTTAAGGCGAGCATTAAAGTATGCAGGCAGTTCCCGGCTGGGAAAGATTTCAAACAGCTACTGCAGACTGGATTACAGTATAATACCATGTTGATAAATTAGAGAGAGTGTCTGAAATCAATACAATGAAGGTCAGATAAGGTTGACAGAATACAGAATACAGCAAAGATACAAAATGAATAATCATATGGAACATTTGAGCTAAGTCCCAGCCACAGAAATAATGATTCATTCCGACTGCAATGAATGGAGATCAACCTTGAATGTTGCCTTCCTTCTGCCCCTAAAAGGCAAATGCCTTTGATAAGCAGTACAAGTGGAAATATTACAGGCTCCACATACATAATAATTATTTTATGGTTATATGCTTTGTTTTCAAAACAATATCCAAAAGAGAAATTAAAAGGACCGCAAGAGTGGAAGGCCATTCAGGATGAAATGTTTTTTTAAGTATTTGGATTGGAAATCTCTGAAGGAAGAAAGTTTAATAAACGTCGTGAGATTCTGCCTGTGGGAACAGTGATTGGGGACCAATATAACTGTTTTAAAAGGTGCAAGTGGCCATTATAAAACAAAGGAAGGGTTAGGATTTCATGAGTAAGAATTTGGAGAGAGATTTGTTCAGATAATGGGATTAGATTATAGATTTAAAATTTAGATTATTGAAATTTTAAGCCAATTAATAATTTAGCAACATAAGACTTCTTGAATGAGTAGAGAAAAAAAATAAAATTGATATTGATATTCTAGTATAAAATAACTGTTTTAGGGATAGTTGGAGAATAATTAAAATTCATTTGGGGTGAGGGGAGTTGCTGTTCAATGGGTATAATGCCTGAAATATGCAAGATGAATAAGTTCTAGAGATCTGCTATAAAACATCATGCCTAGAATTAACAATACTATATTGTGCACCTAAAAATTTGTCAAGAGGGTAAATCTCATGTTAAGTGTTCTTACCACAATAAAAAAAATTACAATCATCAAGACAGTATGGGGAAATAAAAAAGGTAATTTTTAAACATCAGTTAATTAATTAAATCCAGCAAAATTTTGCCCACTCTCAAATCACATTCATGAAAAGCCATAGACCATGAGAGATATTGCTTCCAAAAATTGACAAATGGTGTTTTTTTTTTAATAATACTAAGTGTCCAGCACTGTGATGATCAGACTATTAAAATAATATTAATGGTATAGTGCTACCTTGCGTTTGTGTGGTGCCTCATCATCGTCAAATCTCTTTCATTTTGGCTTTCTCCAGGTGCCTCTAACCACTATTTGCCCACAGACTCTTTGTTCTCCTGAACTCTGACCTTATGCTCATGGCATTTTGTGACCATATTAACCAATGAACTTAATCAGCATTGGTTGATGCCAACATATCACACAAGCTCTGCTGGCAATTTCAAGAATGTTTCTCAAATGAAGCTGTGCAATGACATGGAGAAATGCTAATTATATTCTAAGGGGTGCTGCAAAGTTCTCAAAACAAAATTAATCTTAATTTTGAAAACTAATCCATATGCTACTTTGGGGCCTGCCATTGCAATGTACGGGATGAAAAGGGGTAGTTATTAAGTGAACAAATGAAAGTGCTTCAGGATCACAAAACAATAGAGCATCACAACTCTACGGAAGAGTGCTTTTCTCAAGGAAACTTTCTAAATAGAACTAAAAAATAGATAGGTTTAAGATAGTATGAGGCCTGTTATTTGTTTATCACTAAACTGGATGCCATGGAGCCACCAGAAAAGTCCCCGCCTTCAAGGAATGCAATTCTAGTTAGAAAGATAAGAATAACAAAAATTAAATGAGAAAAGTATGAAAAGCATATACAGGTATGTGATAAACTATGCGGTATTCAAAAATTCATCCTGTAGAAGCTCAGAAAAGGGGAGATCTGTGGGTACAGCAGTACCTTAAGATGTGGGAGACCATCATCTGTATGGTAGAGATAAGCAAGAGGGCCTTCCTGTACAAAGATCAGTGTAAATCAAATAATGCATGCAGAGACGTGCAAAGCAGGTAAGGTCTCCTGTAGGAGAGAATGTCTGAATATAAAGGAAACATCTTCAGAAGGCAAAGATGGCATCAGATTATGGTGGGTCATGAAAACCTCACAGTTAGTTTGGGCCAGGTACAATAACAGTGTGAAATAATTGTAGGTTTTGAAGTAAGGAAATAACATGATAAAAACATCGATAAGAGAAGCTAAGCCTCACAGAAGGATTTTTCATAGCTCTGACATCTATTCTCGCTCTAGTCAGTCATTGGGCAAACTGGATGAATATAATATTCTCAAGGCCTGAGAGTAGCTTTAGGGTCAGCCATGTGTAAGCTTTTTGCATGAAGATGATATTGCAGGAACATCATTAATAGAACACGTGCTTTGGGTTATTTTTAAGTAAGGAGATACATTCGCAGCACACCCAGGGAAAAGCAGGTCTTCTTAGGGTAACACTCTTACCCAGGGACTTCCATTTCTGCACTGGTACATTGGAATGCATATCAGTGACTCTGCCCAGTTCAAATCTATATCTATAGCAGTACTGCCAATGGTTCTTTCCCTTAGGAATTTATGGAGACAACATGTTTCCAACAGGTTGGGAATGACTAAACCCACAGAATGAGAACTGTAAGTTATGATGCAGTTAATTTAGGCATACGTGTATAAAACAAACTGGAGGTAATGCATAGTAATTTGCAATTCTTCACCAAAAAGGAGAGAAATGGTATGCCTAAGAGAAGGAAATCTGTCCAATCCGTATTTCTCTTTATCTAACCACTGTTTTTAGGCTTTCCTCATACTGTTTTCATCCCACATACTACAGAAGTCACTGCAAGTGCACAAAACTGTCTTTAGATAGAGTCTTTATTAATTTTTTTTGGTAAAAAGACACCTTTCCCTCAACAACCACTGCAAAAATATCTGTCCCTAGTTTCTTATTGGGGAAGGGCCTCTCTTCGACTTCTCAGGCTTCTGCAGATTTGGTTTTCTGACTGTAGTGCTCTGTCTGCTAATCAACCTGCCCCTCTGTTCTGCCTGAACTGCAGCAATTGGGGTTTTCATGAGCCTCCATACTGATATCATCTTTGCTTCCTGAAGACGTATCCATCAAATTCAGGTATTCTCTTCTAGAGCTAGACCTCACCTGCTCTACACACCACTGCATTCATTACTCGATTTATGCTGTTCTCTTTTCCAACCTTCTTTCCTTTTGGCTGAAAGAGTAACTTCCAGATTGAAGTCCAAACTTGAAAAGCAATCTTCCAGTAGACAGAAACATCACCAAAATTTTACTTGATACGTAATATTATAAAAGGTTTTTTCTGGTTGTAAAGATCGGGATTTTATTACTCTTTAACCATTTCACATCCAATGTAACACGATAAAATTTTGTCCTGTCTTTCAAAGGCACAGATTTGTAAAATGCATGGAACACTTTGGAGTTAAATATGCAGCTGATCACAGCTGTCCCCTTAGCAACAGACTGATTCACCCACCAAATTGCCATATGGGCTAACAAATGACCCATAATATCTTTTTCGGGCAGTACAGGATACACAAATTCTAGAAGAGAATGTCAACTGGCCTAGGTATTTTAACTGAAAAAGAAAAAGTCTAATTGCCCACGCGTGTTTATTTACCAAAGCAGCCTCCAAGAATTTCTTTCATTGATTCATTTATTCATTGGATGTTTCTTGAACAACTACTCTGTGCCAAGCACTGTAGCTAAAAATACCTCTAATAGACATTATATCCTAAGCTAAGGAAGGAACAGACCCAGAATTATTCCCCTGAAATCACGTATCTCCCTGAACATATGCTTAGAAAAAGAAATGGTGATTTGAAAAGAGTAAGTGATACATAGATTGGGTCAATTCAAAAGGATGCACTTTTGTGAAAAGGGGAAAAAGATTCAAGAGAGAAGACTATCAGTCTTCTCTGATCTCAAAGCCAGCACCAGTCTACCACTTTACTTCGTAGAGCTAATGTTCTTCCCAGTGACCAAGGACAAACTGTCACTAACTAAAACATTTGTAAGTGATATAGAGGCAGTAGGATGCATACATAAGAAATTGAGTTTGAAGATCACGCAATGCACTTTTGTGAAAAATGGAAATCTTTGTGTCACATTTAAATCTCACGGGCTCCTCCATTTGGCATCTCAGCCACTTAAAATTTTTTATTTCATTTTAGACATCATAAACAAGTTGCTCTTGAAGCTCTCAATTGTTAATTGGTCCACTTTAAAATGAAGTTGTACTCTGTTCCTTAGGGCTGGCTCTCTATTTGAAATGCATTAGCATTCATTTTTAAATGTTTAATCATGTAAAATTTTATTTCAAACTCAATAATTTAGCCTGGAAAGTTTCTAGTTGATGAAAATGTCAAATGCAAAAATGATAGGAATGTTTAATTAGTTAAGTACCTTAAGTTTTTGACAAATACTAAATGGACTTGTTGAGCACTTGCTGCCAGAACTCAAGAGTTTTATTAAAAATAGAAACAGAGTAAATCAGCCTCACGAAATACATGACTCTCCACGGTCTGGGCCAAGCCTACTCCTTCTTCATGTCTCATTCTGAGTCTCTTGCTTCTATAGGGCCACTCCTTTATTCTGTTTTGCTTTTACTGATAATATATTTTAAAAACGACAACCACGGGGCTGGCCTGGTGGCATAGTGGTTATGTTCACGTGCTCTGCATTGTTAGCCCAGGATGCATGGGTTCAGATCCAGGCACAGTCCTACATACTGCTCATCAAGCCATGCTGTGGCAGCGTCCAATATACAAAGTAGAGGAAGATTGGCACAGGTGTTAGCTCAGGAACAAGGTTCCTCAAGCAAAAAGAGGAAGATTGGCAATGGATGTTAGCTCAGGGCTAATCTTCCTCACCAAAAAAAAAAAAAAAAAAAACCCAACCGCAACAAAACAAACAAACAAAAAACAAGAGAACTGAAGAAGATGGCTTGGGTGCTACAGGTAATTGAGTGTGTGACTCTAAGTTGACACATTTTCACTCTTCTGGTCCATGTTTCCTCATCAGTAAAAGCAGGAGATTGAATTAAATGATCTCTTGGATACTTTGAGCTCGTTCATTCCGTGAATTCAGTTTGTGAGATTGTCTGCCTTCCTCTCTTCCTCCTTTCCTCCCCCCTTCCTCCTCCCTCCCTCCGTCCTTCCTTCCTTTCCTCCCTCTTGCCTTCCTTCTTTCCTTTTTTCCTTTCTTCCTTCCTGCAGGAAATACTTTGGAGGATGAAAATTGCATCAATTTTTTTTCTTTTTATTTTTTATAAGAACTTTGTTGAGATATATTCACGTATCACA
Source organism: Ceratotherium simum simum (assembly GCF_057802395.1). Lineage (NCBI taxonomy): Eukaryota > Metazoa > Chordata > Mammalia > Perissodactyla > Rhinocerotidae > Ceratotherium > Ceratotherium simum. The sequence goes on from NC_141913.1 coordinate 42,253,040, forward strand.
CAACTCATTCATTCATCAATTGATTTTTAACCACAAGTATTTTTTAAGTTAACAACAAAAATACGTTCCATGCATTCAACATGGTGCATTTCAAGAAGCTTCTAGTCAAGGAGGGAACACACAAAACCAGAAGCTGCCTTAGTGCCCGAAAAAAGGCAGCAAAATGTGATGGCTTTACTTAACCTAAAAGTATCTCAAATCTATTTTTTCCAACACAGAACTCTCTCCTAATATCCAAACCCATGTTTCTTCCTGGTTACTGGAAATTTCTAGCTGAATATTCAGAAACCTTAAATTCAATCTCTTAAAAATTTAACTCTTCAACTTCCCTTTAAAACTGCTTTCTTTTTCTGCCCCACTATCATCTTGGTTCACGGCACCTCTATCTATCTATTTCCCTGCGTTGGAGGACCAGTAGGCATCCTTGATGGGTGCATCTCCTTCAGCCCTTACCCTGAGTAAGTCAATGACTGATTCAGCCACTGTCTAAATACCTTCCTAATCTCCATGTCCTTCCGAGACTTAATTAGTTGCATTTATCATCTTGCATCAAGATATTTGTTTATAAGTTTGTGGGTTTTTTACCCCTGTTAAAGTCCCATGAAATCAAGGGCTGTGTCTTCTTAAGTTTATGTCCTGAGCCCCTTGCATAATACTTGGCACATAATAGATGCTCAATAAATTGAGTTCCACTCTTAATAATTAAATAGCGATGGACTAAGGTTTACTAACTTCCTTGGGAATTGATACTCCCTATAATAAATTTTAAATTTTTTAAAGCTTCAAGGACAGAGCTTAAAATTCTAGAATAATGAGATATTCACATTTACACTATCTCTAATATATATCATTTTCTGCATTTGAATAATCTGCCCCTCACTAATTACATCTTTTAATTCAATCTCTATAACACCTCTCCCCAAGCTATGATTGCATTATTTCCCATCCTTTTGAAACACAGCTAGCCTAGGAGCCAATGAACATCATCTCATAAGAAAGAGAGGATTTATACCAGCCAAAATCCTACAAACGTGTGTTCTCTACTTGCCAGGAAAACAAGTTACATGCAAAGTTCTGCCGAGGCTTCCTCTTCCCACAGGATAGCACCTAAAGGAGGTGATAGAATGCGGGAACATGTGGCATTATGCTTGGAATGTTTCTCTGCCTAATTAGCCTGAATTTATGAGTACATAATAACCCTCTCTATCCATTTTCAAATCCAGGCAGCATTATAAAATAAGCTTGAGTAACATTCAGGCTGCTTTGTTTTATGGGAATCTTTACAGCAGGAGCATGTTGTGCACAAATGCATGGGGTATGCACAGATGTTTGCATTCGTTTATGCTTCTCAGGGCAGCAGCAACAATATGAATGCAGTTTGGACAGCATCATTAAGAAATACACTTGGACTCACTTTCTTACATTAAAAGGAAATGTGTTTCTTCCCACTTCCAATTCATTTTAGAAGTCAAGGCTTAAGTTGGCCTATAGGTGACTACCTCTCCCTCTTCAAGCTCTTTTCCTAAATTATTACAGTATTCGCTTTCACATTCTGGTCTCTAGGTTTCTCTGCTGTTTCGTATTTTAAACAGCTAATCAGCTCCAGGAGCAGAACATTACTGCTGCTCAGGGCCTGCTATTTTTTTCTTTCTGTCTGGTTACTTGAATTAATGCTATAATATTTTGGATGCCATTACACTATGCTAGAACAGTCTTTCCTTTGCCACGAGGACCAGAAATGAACAGTTTGTAAGTAATATTGTACTTTCATGATTCAATAAGTAGGTAATTTGTTCCAGTGAGCAAACTTGCATGACTTCCCTATTACAAAAATAAATGAAATAAGAGACTCACCTGGCTTTTCAGAACTCTACTAGGAGGTTTGTTTTTGATTTTAAAAGATATTAAGAAAGGCAAAGAGGTAAAAACTCTGGAAAATGATGCAGGAGCCCCAGATGACATCTCAGCTAGTGAAGGGTTTGGTTATTCTGCCTTATAATTGGCTAGGCTCCTCACAATAGATTCTCTCACTCACCAACATTCTGTATAAACCAGAAAGAATCAGAGTCCACTTGAAACGAGCATCCTTATGTAGGTCCTTTCCCAAGTAGGGGAGGTTCCTGAAGAATCATCTTTCCTGCACAGGCAGCCTGTATTTACCAACATTTTAAAATCCGTAACACATCTGGGGACAGGAGGTATCACAAAATAAGATTAATTTTATATTTCCTCTTATAAAATCCCATCCCAGTCACTCACTGATCTGGCAACATTCACTAAAACTGCACAGCAACTGTTCTATACAGTCATATAAACTGCTTTTTAAAATTGCTTTAAGCCAGAGTTTCTCCACCTAGACACAACTGACACTTGGGTCTGGGTCATTCTTTGTTGTGGGGACCATCCTGTGCATTGTAGGTTCTTTAGCAGCATCCCTGGCCTCCACTTACTAGATGCCAGTAGCAGCCCCCCAAAGTCATGACATCCAAAATGATTTCTGGACACTGCCAAATGTCCCCTGGTGGTCAACAATCTCCCTTGGTTGAGAACCCCTGTTTAAAAAAACCAGCTCATTTTTAAGGCAAAAAAACTTCTAGTACCACACAATTCCCAAGAAGCCAATTTGATATAGTGGGGGCACAGGTGGCATGAATGCATAGGCTTGGAATCAGCCTGCTGAGGGTTTACAGTTTCCTCATCTGTAAAAAGCCAATCGTAAAACCAGCTTTTGCAGGTAGCTGAAAGGTAATATACGCAAAGTACTAGCAAAGTGTCTGGAGCATATTAGCTATTTAAAAAGGAGTAGCTATTTTATTATCAGCAAATGAAATCTATTAAACAGTTAAACTTGGCTTTCAGCCTCAAGATCATCTTTAGGTTTCATTTTAAGGTCCGTTGTCACTGAGAAATGAAGATGGTATGGAACATTGGGCTGAAATTACACTAATCCCAGAATATTTTGTGGACCTAATTTTCTACATAAGTTTATTTTATCCGTAAGAGAAAGCTGGCAGCATCTCCCTGTGGTGCAACAAGTTCAAGGGTAGGTAGATTCACTAACAGTAATTTCAAGCAGGCCATTAACGTATCTTCTCCAAGCAGGAGAGCGATCCCTGGTTATGGTCAGCCAATTGCTAGCAACCAGTGGTCCGAGGAAGAGCAAAGGGTCACAGAGACTGGACTTGGAAAGGAAGTAAGGTGCTTTACAATTTGGAGTGGGTACGGGTGATTCTCAGGAGTTCGAGAAGAAAGAGGGTTAGCTCTCAGAAGATCTGTTACCCATGGGTAATAGCCTGAGGCACTGGGCTGGGATGAGGGATCAGTTGACTGGGACCAGCAAAGTCAGGTCTTGAAAGAACAGGCAGTGACCAGAATAAGAGCCTGAAGGTGGGGACTGGAGAAGCCAAAGCTTGTAAACAGGAACATTTTGGCAACTTTCCAAGTAGCAGTAACATTATATCCTGTCGCTTCATAGGTTTGACATCAGCGTTCTTCCTTTGAGGTATTTAGCCTGCATTGCGGAAGAGCATGGGCGAGTGCCTGTCACAGTCCGGTCTTCGCATTTAGGAGGAGTTTAGACTAAGGCAGCGTCTGATAGTGCAGGGAGAGCAGCACTGCGTGGTTGACCTGGAAGCTGCAATTGATCTAGAAGCTCACAATTTTTACTTCACTCATACCCTTATGTAATTAATACATTGAACAAGTTAGCCTTATACAGTAACGCAACAGGAGCTCCTTTGTTCTTTTTCCTCGTGACGCTCTCAAACTCAATATGTAGGGTTTGTTCTTCCCCTACCCCTGCATGAAAACCTGGACAAGTTCCACAACTTACATGCATACATTCTGATAATTAAATGTTGTCCTTTACTTTGGTCCCTAAAACAGTCACAGTTGAATAATAAAAATTCTGGTGCAATGCCGTATCAAAACTCCAACTCAATAACAGATTTATCTCCAGACTGTTGCCAGCAGGAAGCAATAGAAAGTATCTGAAAATTCCTCTATAGCAGTAGTGGGGAGAAGGGGGTGAAGAGGTAAGAGTATAGAAAATGTCTTTCCTCATTGGAATCATTTGGAGTTTTTTTTTTTTTTTTTTAAAGATTTTATTTATTTATTTTCCCCCCAAAGCCCCCGTAGATAGTTGTGTGTCGCAGTTGCACATCCTTCTAGTTGCTGTATGTGGGACGCGGCCTCAGCATGGCCGGAGAAGCAGTGCGTCGGTGCGCGCCCGGGATCCGAACCCGGGCCACCAGCAGCGGAGCGCGCGCACTTAACCACTAAGCCACGGGGCCGGCCCTCATTTGGAGTTTTATCTGTCTGGCTATGGCTTAACTGTCTCTCTCGTGGGTAGCTTTGTGTGTTTTTGCCGAACCCTCAGTGCTGTGGTCTCTCACCTGCCATCCCTGCCACAGCGACACAGTCCCCACTGGCCTTTCTTACTACTCAGGCTCCTGGTTCTCTGTGGTTCTCCTCTTTACACACTCTTTCTTTGGGCTTCCATTCCCCTCCAGGAAGCCTTCTCAGAAGAGTCCCTACAAGACAACTCTAGACCTCTGGCAGGCTGGCTCTCCATGATCGCCACTGATTCCTGGGAAACATCTGTAGCCCAAGATTGGTGGGAACGTAGTATGGCCCCAAACCTCAGAATCTGCACTGTGGCCACAGCCCACTTTGCCCTTTAGACTTCTTAGGCAAGAGTGAGACACAGGCTTCCATCCCTTCAGTGCAGAGGATACACAAGAGCTCTTCAAGTAGTCTCCTTGAAGCCCCTTGATTGGTGTCCTTGAAGCCCCTCTAATTACCCTCGAGGAGAAGGAAAACACAAAAGGACTAAAATTCTCCAATCTTCAGCCACTCTCTGCCTCTACACTATTAATTCATTTGTAGTCATAAGCAGATGAGAGGAGAAGGATCAAGTCCCATGTAGGGGTCCTCTGGTGTCTCTTCTTGGAATGTGTGGAGTATTCAGGCCAGGAATTCAGCCAGAACAGAGAGGAAATCTTCCCATGTCCACATCTGGCCTAGTACGAGAGGTAGATTTAAGGATGTTGGAGGTCGGCAGGTGTGTTTGAGGCTGCCAATGACTTCTTAACACTGTCCGTGGAGGGGCTGAGGTGTTCCAAGAAGGTGAGGATGAGAGAGAGCTTGACCTTTGTTCCAGGACTAGGCTGCTTGGAGGAATGAGTTTCTTGTCACCCATAGCTTAGCATGGCTGCCAACAGAAAAGTTCTTTTGAGACTTATAAACTTATTTTTAAACCACTGAAGCATAAGCAGTGAGAACAGCACTATGTCACGGTTCCCAGTCTCACCCCTGACAGGCAGGCTCTCACCCCATTTGAGGAGAGCATTTCTTCTAGGGTTTCCACTTAAAGTTAAGAAGGCCAGAATCCCCTCCAATGGAGCGAACAAGATATTGTCTCAGAGATTCTCTGAACTTCAGGATAGCATTAAATCTTTTAAAGAGATCTGTAAAAGATTGCCTCCAACAGAGAAACAACACAATGAGTACTTGGCAGACAGTTTGGTTGTTAAGAGGAAAGAAGATTCCATGTAGCAGATGCTACTGACAGAAAAACCCCCTCCAGAGGGGGACTCTGAATCCAAATAAGTTAATAGGAGTTGGAGTCAAGCCTTGAGAAACAAAAAGAAAATCTAGTAAAAGACAGCGAGATTTTTTTTTTCTGGTGCCGCCAAACCTTAGCTAGAGCAGAAACAGATCAACTGTCCTTATTACAACAATAAAAATACCTTGTCCTGTAAGGGAGTGCCATAGCCCTGCTAATACGAGAAATGTTCCTTTAATAACATGGGATTAGGCTGTGGAGCTTTTGAGAAAAATTAATGTTTCAAGTGACATGGTTATTTCTCAGGTTCCCTAGAAGGATAAACAGCAGTCTCACCCAAAGAACTGGTAGGAAGATGTGAAAAGAATTCAAGGGCCTACCTGTACTGTCACTCCTAGACTGGATCCTATTCTCTATCCTTTGGGAGTGTTTAGAGTGGACCTCAGGGTGTATTGGATGAAAATCCAGGGCTGCGCTTGACATGAAGATTCAGAGAGGAACTAGAAACTCCAGCTGTATACGGGTGGACTTTTCCAGAGAGAGAGAGAGAAATGGCGTTTGAGTGACTTGAAGAAGAGGGTGCATGTGGAAAACTGATAATGCTGGGGAAGAGTTAATTAACCAATAGAGGATGCATCCATGAAGGACCCTCTTAGGGAAAGCCCCAGTCTTAAAGAAGCTTCACTTTTATCAAACAATAAAAAGTTCAATTAAGCTGAAATTTCAATCACCAAATGTGTTGAATTATAGGTTGTTGCATTGTAACAAGTTACAAATTATAATATTTTTATAAATCACTTCTGAGGGTGTCTTGACTTTTCAGTTCCAATCCAGTGAGCTGGTTCAGAGAGGGCTGACTGCACAAGGAGGACTGTCTGCTCGATCACAGTTTTCTTCTGGACCCCTATGGAAAAAGGAAGTGTTCATCTTTGTTAAGCTAAAATGCACAATTCCTGGTGGCTCCTAACTGCATCCAAGAGAGACCCATGGCTTTGGGGGTATGAAAGGGCAGGGACGAGTGTGAGAGAGCAAGAACAAATACCATCACTCTGTCGATTAGCAAAGGCAGCTTCCACAGCTCAAGAAACATAAATTGCCTTCATTCAAATCCATACTATTATAATCCCAACATGGCATTTCCATTGATCCTTGATTTTTCCATAAATTAATATACCTCAGTTATATCAGTGCACTTACAGTGTCTTGGGGCCATCCCTCACCAACATTCTGGAAGAGAGTCACATCCTCTTTTCCTCTTGGAAATTGCAGAAACTTAGGCCACATAATATCAGAATACACATAGTCTCACTAATGGCAGGAAAGAGTGCTTGTAAAATAAAGAGGGCTGGGTGATTCATAGGCAGTGCTGATGGCTCAATACACTCAATTGGGCTGCTGGTTAAAATTATTGGGGAATCCCAGGGAGTTCTCTTCTGTTTTCTTCCTCTGGAGTCTATAAAACTGATTTCCTGGCCCCTTTTCCCAATTACAATTTTATCATTCTGTTCTTATTCAAATAACCACATGCTACAGGGCTGTAGCAGCCTTTCTCAGATGAAGCACAATTTATCTTTGAGGGTGACACACTCTGAGCTTGTGGGCGATGATTAGTAGCACAGCACAGATGGACAGGAAATTGTGTGTCTTCCACAGCACACTGCTCACATATTTTACTACTGAATACAAAGCACAGAGGGTATATTTGGGGCAAAGAAATTTGGGTCTCCTGGAAATCCAAAACCCTCTAGCCCCTCACAAGATGACTGTTAGCTAATAAATTTCCATCTTCCTGCTTTGTTCCTCCAATAAGGAACAAAAGAGAGCTCCTGGTTTTATGGTCCTCAACTCATAATAAATTTGAAATCTATCAAAGAGAAATATCTCCTACTACCATTTTTCCCCTCTCTGGCAGAAAAAAATTCTCCAGGAGTAGCCTAGAGATGATCACAGTGGTTAGGAATAAAATGTTATAAACCAATGTGACCTCAATAAAATAATTTTTAAAAAAAAAAGTATCTGTATAGGACATTCTTCTGACATTTCCATAAGTCTATATGCAGCAGAACAACTCTTCTTTAACACAAACCAGCCTGTGGCAGAGATCCCTGGTGCTGTCTAAGGAATGGGTGCTAAACAAATGCAATTTGTTATCATTGTTATTTTTTTCCTTATCTAAAGCAGCCTAAGGCATGAGAATGGCATATTTTTCTTTCAAATATTCTTTATTGAAGAGTATTTTGTTCATGTACTTCTTGTAACATCCTGACTTGCCTTACGTAATGCATAACTGCCTATCCGTGTGTGTGTGTGTGTGTGTGTGTGTGTGTAAGCATTTTGCCCTAAAAAGGCAAACGACATTTCTTCTTTTTTTTTTTTTCTGGAAACCAGGCAACCTGCCCAGCACCTTGAGTCTTTTGAGAAGGTTAGACAGAGGGTCAGAGTCAGCATGTTTCATTTAACCATTTTTAAGTGTACAGTTCACTGGTACTAAATACATTCACATTATTGTGCAACCATTACCACTATCCATACTCATAACTCTTTTCATTTCGTAAAACTTAAACTTAATGTACACTAAAGTTTGATCTAAAGACCAGTGTTCATTTGGGCAGCATGTTCACTGAGACAGCTGATAACTTTTACTATAGCCAAACATTTAGTAAACCATTTTATATATAGATTTAAGAAAATACTCTTACCAAGATGTTATCAAAACCATTACTCAAAATTACTCAAAATCATTACTCAAAACCATTATTGAAATGGAATGTGGAAATGCCAATTCAGATTAATTTGATATATTGTTCTCTTGATTTTTTTTTTTCCATTTACTTCAGATTTCTAATCCACCTGGTGTAAAGTTCCAGTTAAGATATGTTATCCAATGTTTTGACTTCAGAAGACCCTCAGTAAGTGAATTTATATTTATTCATTACACAGCACTTTGTCCATTTGAAAGATATGGGCATAGTCATGTGGGAGGTGTATTTCTTGAGCTTATAGACAATGTTGCCCATGTAATTGAGATCCTTTGTGATATAGCACAATTTCAGCTCTAGAAAATATGCCCATTAGAATTCTGAGTCGGAAAAGCTTTAAAGAGGAGAGAGTAACAGAGAGTAGGCATCAATTTATTTGGATTGAAAGAGAAAAAAGAATTCATTGCAGGAGGCAAGGGGGAGAGCTGAGTCTGATCAATCTAGTGTAAGAATTGCTTACTACAAAATTCAATTGACAGTTGCAACCAACTCTTAGAACTGAAGAAGCACTCAAGGGTCATTAAACAGGACTGTAGCAAGAGTTAGGAGACTCTTCACATTGTCATTAACTATCACATGGCTATGCCTACCTTCTGGGTCTTTCCTAAACGGTTAAACAAGTAGATTAATCGAAGAAAATGTAAAATTTTACTTGGCAAATCACAACATTACTCTTAACTGGAGCAAGAGATAAGACTGTTTTTCATCAGAGCAGACTCTTTTTTTTTTTTTCCTGCAGGGAAGGATTCGCCCTGAGCTAACATCTGTTGCCAACCTTCCTCTTTTTTTTTTTTCTCCCTAAAGCCCCAAGGTGTGGTTGTATATCCTAGTTGTAAGTCCTCCTATTTCTTCTATGTGAACCACCACCACAGGATGGCAACTGGCAGATAGGTGGTGTGGTTCTGCAACTGGGAAATGAACCTAGGGTGCCAAAGAGGTGAGACTGCTAAACTTTAACCACTAGACCAACAAGGCTGGCTCCAGACTCTCTTTTAACATAAGTCCAAGTGGAAAAATGAGTAATATTCACAGCTAACATCATACTCAGTGGTGAAAGACTGAAAGCTTTTCCTCTAAGATCAGGAACAAGACAGGGATGCCTGCTTTTGCCATTTCTATTTAACATAGTACTGGAAGTTATAGCCAGAGTAACTAGGCAAGAAAAAAAAATAAAAGACATCCAAATTAGAAAGGAAAATAGTCTCTGGTTGCAGACAATGTGATCTTATATGTAGAAAGCCCTAAAGATTGAATTTTAAAAAACTGTTAGAGGGGCCAGCCCAGTGGCTTAGTGGTTAAGTTTGGTGTGCTTTCCTTTGGTGGCCCAGGTTCAGTTCCCGGACGTGATTCTACACCACTCATCAGTGGCCATGCTGTGGCGGCAACCCACATACAAAATAGAGGAAGATTGGCAACAGATGCTAGCTCAGGGTGAATCTTCCTCAGCAAAAAAAAAAAAAAACCTGTTAGAAATAAACAAATTCAGAAAAGTTGCAGGATATAAAATCAAAATGCAAAAATCAGTTGCATTTAAATACAGTAACAATGAACAATCTGAAAAAGAAGTTGAAAAAACAATTCCATTTATAATAACATTAAAAAATAAAATATTTATGAATAAACTTAGCCAAACAAGTGAAAGACTTGAACACTGGAAACTTCACAACATTGCTAAAAGAAATTGAAGAAGACACAAATAATGGAAAAGCATCCTGTGTTGATAGATTGAAAGATGTAATATTGTTAAGATGTCAATACTAACCAAAATGATCTACAGATTTAATGCAATCCCTATCAAAATCCCAATAGCATTTTTTGCAGACATAGAAAAATCCATCCTAAAATTAACATGGAATATCAAGGGACCCCAAATAGCCAAAGCAATTTTTACAAAGAAGAATAAAGTTGGATAATTCATATTTCCTGATTTCAAAATTCATTACAGTAATCAAAACAGTAGAGTACACAGACATACAAACCAATGGAATCAAACAGAGAGGCCAAAGACAAATATTCGCATATATGGTAAAATTATTTTTGACAAGGATGCCAAAACCATTCAATGGGAAAAGCATAGTCTCTTCAACAAATGGTGCTGGGAAAACTGGATATCCACAAGCAAAAGAATGAAGTTGGATCCTCACCTTACACCATATAAAAAATTAACTCAAAATGGATCGAAGACCTGAACATAAGACTTAAACTATAAAACTCTTCATTATAGGGAAAAGCTTCATTATGATGGATTTGGCAATGATTTCTTGGATATGACACCAAAAGCACAGACAACAAAAGTAAAAATAGCTAAATTGAACTACCTCAAAATTAAAAACTTCTGTGAATCAAAGACGCAATCAACAGAGTGAAAAGGTAACCTATGGAATGGAAAAAAATATTTGCAAATCATATATATGTGTTAAAGGGATAATACTCAGAATACAGAAAGAACTCCTACAACTCAACAACAAATAACTCCAAAAAATAATGCAATTTTTTAAATGGGCAAAGGACTTGAACAGACATTTCTCCAAAGAAGATACACAAATGGCCAACAAGCATATGAAAAGATGCTCAACATCACTAATCATTAGGCAAATGCAAATCAAAATCACAATGAGATATTACCTCACACCCATCAGGATGGCTACTATTTAACAAAAAAAGCAAAGGCAAAATAACAAGCGTTGGCGAGGTTGTGGAGTAACTGGAACCCTTGTGTACTGTTGGTGGGAATGTAAAATGCTGCAGCTCCTATGGAAAACAATATGGCGGTTACTCAAAAAATTAAACATAGAATTACCATATGATCCAGCAATTCTATTTCTGGATATATATTCAAAATAATGGAAAGCAGGATCCCAAAGAGATATTTGTACACGCATGTTCAGAGCAGCATTATTCTTAATAGCCAAGAGGTAGAAGCAACCCAAGTATCTATCAATGGATGAAAGGATAAACAAATATGGTATATACATACAATGGAATATTATTCAGCCTTAAAAAGGAAGTAAATTCTGACACATGCTCCAACATGGAGGAACTTGGAGGACATTATGCTGAGTGAAATAAATAAGTCAAAAAAGACAAACTGTATGATTCCACGTATGTGAGGTATCTAGAGTAGTCAAATTTATAGAAACAAACTAGAATGGTGGTTGATTGGGGATGGGGGAGAGGGAAATGAAGAGTTTTTTAATGGATATAGAATTTCAGTTTTGCAAGATGAAAAAATTGTGGAGATTATTTGTACACACAATGTGAATTTACTTAACACTATGGAACTGTGCACTTAAAAATAGTTAAGATGGCAAATTTTATGTTATGTGTATTTTATCACAACTAAAATTTTTTTTAAAAATGTATAGTAGTAGAGTTTCAAAAAACTTTAAGAGCCCAGTCCAAGGGCTTCTTTGTGCCACATTGATTCTCAATTCCTTCAAAGACTTGCCTAACTCTCCATTTGGTCAAAGTGAATACATCTGATGAATCCCAGCCCACAATAATCTTTCCCGTTTTAGTATTATTCATTTTGAATTATTCATATTATTCATATTATTCATTTTGAATAATGTCCATCCCAGATCCAATGCTCTCTATCAAAGTTTTTCCACTTCACCTTCAGATACTTTCATGCCCTAAGAGTGCCCCTGTACCAATCTATAAAACCATATATTTCCAAGGAGACAAGATTAAGGAAGGGGTTTTTACTAATCTCACCAAAAAGTTAAAAAACAACAATAATAATAAAACACTTTTTATTTAAAAATTCCAATTAAACGAAGAACCACTTGGCAATTATTCAACTCTTACGAAAACTTCAACTTCCCAACACTGTATTTTTCAAGGCATAGCCCAAGCCCCATAGTCTCTATGAAACTGCCTGACTATTTCCTTCTTCTCTTTAAAACTATATTGCTATTTTTAATGTTGGGATTTTAAGCCCTACAAAATTATGTGTTCTTTTGGGTTACAAACATTTCCTTAAAAAATCATTCTATCTCCACCACACCCACAAGCATTTCACAAAGTGTCTTACATATAGATACTGCTCGATTTATGAAGTCAGTTCCCAGCCAGTTTTCCCTCGCCCATTTGCCATGAGAACTATTTCAACTCTCTCAGATCCCTCTTCAAATTTCACTTGCTTAATGAAGCCATTCCAAGAAGGCAGTGAATTGGACTTCAGGGACATAACAACGAAAATTGAAGGAAGCTGCCGACCACGTCACTTTAGTATAAATCATTTATCCTCCACTGGGTACTTTTTACCTTGCAATTTCTCAGTCTTACCTTGATTGTCAGCTCATGAAGCTCAAATTATGTCTCTATATGCATTTCCTCATCTGGAGCTGGAAAATTGATATCAGTTTTCATACATTTACTTTTACTCACTGTGAAGATTTCCCCATACTCTTACTTCTCTGAACATCTTGTGCTTGTGTATTCAATATTATCTGGTAGGACTGGATATGGACAATGTGAAGAATGGGGGAGGAGGGAATCAACTGAGTTTTAGCTTTAGGTTTATTAACTCTGTAATTATGAGCAAGTCATTTATTGATTTTAGGTCTCAATTTCTCCATTTATTGAAAATAGTAATAACAAAGTGATCTCTAAGTTCACTTCTCCATTTCTTATAGTATATCCAAGTTGCCATTAAAGAGAGCCAAAAATATGTTGATTTAAATAAGATAGAAGTTTATATCTCTTTCACAGTCCAAAGGTAGCCAATCCAAGGCTAATGTGATGGTCCTGCCATCCTCAACAGATGGTTTCTATCCTGAGTCTAAGGTGTCTTCTCAAGCTGCCATCATTAGGTCTGTATCCCAGCCAGATGGAAGGAGGAAAGGTCAAGAGCAGTGCATATCCATTCATTTTATGATCACCATCTGGAAGAAGCTCTTTGGCTCATATCCCATTGGTCAGAATTTGATCACATGGACATGAAAAGGAAGATGGGAAATGTAGTCTTTTTCCAGGGTGCCCAGACAAAACTTAGATGCTCATGGCACTGTAAGTAGCATGCGCATCACCATATTTGCATCAGTTTACCTTCCCGCCCAAGTCCCACAGGGGCAATGCCAATGGGCCCAGATGGATGCCTGCACACCGTGTTGGTTGCATTACAGGATACTTTGAATTTAGGGAAGACAAATCTTTTATAATGGCAGTAAAACATGCCTGCCTTTTGCTCTGTAGAAAGGCACATTCTCTATCTTCCAAGGCTGTTCACTATATAAACACCCTTAAAAAGATAGTTCAGAACAAAGGAGTTATTGCCTCACTCATACAATGTACAGAAATGCAAGAGACCCATAGAGCATTGTCTCCATCCTCCTTATTTCATTTTCAAAAACCACTATTTTCTTACAATCGACTTTGTGCAAATTAATCCTATAGGATTTCAACTCAAAGAACATGTCTAGGTCTAGGCTTCCAACTGTGATATTTTTAAACAGAGTTTGGACTTCTTGTGCATTTTTTTCTTTTAAATTTTCTTTTCAGTATCTTCCTAATTAATGTCCTTATTTTATAACAATTTCCTATTTATAATTTAAATCTTCATTTAATTTTTTTCATTGTTGTTTCAAGTGATAAATGCATATGGTTTAAGAAGCAAAAGAACAGAAGGACTTATAAAGTAAACCAAAAATTCTCTTCTCTATACCTCCTCACGTACAGAATCTTGGTCCCCAGAGGCAAGCACTTTTAACTGCTTACTTTTTGCTATCCTGGAGTTCACCTCCAAATACTTAATTAGCACATTTACATCACTGTTTCTTAGCTACTGGCATCCGGCAAGGATAGATGAGGATTTTGCTCACTCACACCACTCCTGCCCTCCTCGACTCTTTCTTTCTATACATGGTTTTATCACCGTAGTTTCTCCTCTGAAGATCTCTGCAAAAACAATGACAAAAGTAGTTAAAACTTTATTTCTTGGCCCATAAATTATAAACAATGCATCTTGGCTCCTCACTTTGTAAGATGACAGGCCACTAACGTTCTCACTCTTCTCTCCTCCTCTCCTCCCTCCTTCCATCTCTCATCTTTGTCGATTGTATCTATACTTTTAATAATAGCAGAGTTGATACGTTTACAATTTGTTCTATAATCTTAGGACAGTTCTCCATGATTTTTCTAGACATTGATTCTAAAAGATGGAAACTGGTAAATGATGTTTAATTTACTGTGGCCATGTCAATAATGAGCTGTGTAATAAGATATGACTCCATTTCCTTTTCCAGTGTCATGCTATCTCCACTTACAGTAGAGTGTACCTCTGTACCTAGAATCAGTTCAATTGGATTCTCCTTTTTTTTTACAGTTTATAAATTTCCTTTAGCATCTTTTCAAATATTTCTAGATTCCTAATCATATTATCTATCCTTGCACTTTTCTTTTCTTTCTTTCCCTTCCAGAGGCATTCCTCTTGGAATCTTCCTTCTCTTTCCATAATGTGGATAGTTGCCTTTCTAGGTCCGACATACAGACTTCCATTCGCTACCCTCTGCTTTGGATCCTTTGTTTCCTGCATCCTGTATCTTTTTTTTTTTTTTTTTAATTTACTCTCTTGTTTTCCTGGACCATATGCTCAAGAACTTTCTATGAAAGTGTACCTGAGCACCTTGGTGGGTCTGAAATATTTTCATTCTACCGTCACCTTTGATTTATTGGCTATTATTATAGAGTGCTGTTGGTAAGAAATATAATCTCCCTTCTTTGTAGGCAACTTTTATTTTAAGCTCTCCATGACCCACTTGTTGGGGCGTTCTCCTTATCTTTGGTGTTTTAAAATTTCAGTTGTGTCTCTAGGTGTCTCTTTACACTTTCATTGTGCTTAATGCTGCCTGAGCCTTTTCAATCTGAACACTTGTATTCTTTTTCAATTCTGGGAAATTTTCGTCTAATTTCTTCTGTTGCACAAATTTTCTGTCTCCTAGTCTCGCTCTATCTCCTCTAAATTTAAGACTCAATTCTGCCCCTCATTCTTTTCTATTTGCAACCTCTCCCCAGATAATTTCCATCATCTCCTGTGGCCTAAAATTCACCCATATCCTGATGAGTGCTCCAGGGGACAAAGATTCCCAGGCCCTTCTTGCTCCTAAGAGCAAGCAGTCCAGGTAGGCTCTGGCACGTGGGACAGCCCTTGACCACAGACACAGGAGCCAGCTGCTGGGAGAGAAAGAGCACAAAATGATCCAGGAGTCCAAGGGCACAGGGGAGCACTGACACAGTCTGCTGCAAATGGCTCCCTGGTGGCAAAGAGAATACAACTCCAACTCTCTTGTAAGGGCCTCCATGTCCAAACACAATTGTCCATCCCTGCCTCTCCCACCTCATCTCCTACCTCTCTTCCTCCACTCTCCCTCACTACACATCAGTCCTGAGAACCTTTCTGATCCTCCAGAGCAACACGTTTTTACCTCACAACTTTAGACTTGATATTCCCCATGCGAGAGTATAAGAATGACATTTTGAAGCATACTCAGAAACAATATAATATAGAATCAGTCTCCCATGGAAAAAACACTCATGAAAGACCTCCAGCCAAAACGAAAATAAACCAGACCAACATCAACAAACCTCCAAGAAAAGGAGAAATTCAACAATGAGAAAATAGTGATATGTGAACCATTAAATACTAAATTCCAAATGATTTGAACAAAACCTGAGATTTAAGAACAAGGTTAGGTTGCATAAATAAAGCAGGGAGAAGTGAAATAAAATAAAGCTAAATGTTATATCTTATTTGGGGAGTGTTGTGTAAAAACTGTAAAATTGTCCCTAAACATTAAAATGTGTTTTTTTTTAAATAAGCGTAGAAGGATAGGAAGAGATGTAAAACTTCCAAACAATTAGAGAGATAAAGGAAAAAAGAAAACCAGATTATTCCACCTAGAGAATGAAAACAAGAATAAGAAAAAAATATTAAAAAGCTGCCAAATTAATTCTATATGAATTATAAATTTAATTGCAAAAAAAAATTTCTAAAAGAAAATATAAATAATTGTATTGTAAAACATTAGGCAAGGGAAAGGCCACACACATTACCAACACCAGAAACTGTAATAGAAATGATTAACAGGTTTAACAGCACCAAAAAACAAAACAAAACTGATGTTACTTGGAAAACACAATTGACAGGATCAATAGAAGAACCACATAAATAGTAGAAAAAAATGGTTTCCAATATGTAAATACTTCCTATACATAAAAAAACCTAAAAAGAAAATAAGGTAAAAAAAAAAAAAACATGAGCAGGTAATTCCCTGATAGCACTTTTTAGATATCATATAAACAAAGATTTTTAAGTAATAACAGTATATATGTGAAAACGTTGTGAAGCAGTGCTCACATAATACTGGTGAGCAGGTAAACTGGTACAATTTTTTGGAAAGTAGTTTAGAAATGTGTATAATCTAAAATTTACTGTATCCTTCGACCCAGAAATTCTGCTTTAAGGAATTTATCCTATAGAAGTACTTATACAAGTTTACCAAGGTATTTACCTAAGAATGTTTGTGTAGACTTATTTACCATAAAGAATTGGAAATAATCTAAACAACTTAAAACCATTTCATTAAGAGAGTGTCTTAAAATTACAGTAGAGTCATAAATGAAATAATTTGTAGCCACTAAAAAGAATGAGATAAATCATATATACAAACATAGAAAGATGTCAATAACATACTAAGTTGTAAAGCAGATTTTTAATATATACTACATGTATGAACTTCAAAAACATTATGCTAAGTTTTAAAGGTAGCTGTAAAAAAAAAAACGTACATCGTATTATTCCATTTATATGAAATGTTCAGGGAAAGCAAATCTATAGAGACAGACACAGACCAATGACTGCCTGGGACTGGGGTGGAAACAGAGGTTATCCACAAATGGGCATGAGGAATCTCTGAAGTGATGGAAAAATTCTGAAACTGGATTGTGGTGATGGTGGTACAGTTAACTCTGTCAGCGTACTAAAAACCACTGAACTCACTTTGTGAATTTTATGGTATGTAAATTATACCTCAGAAAAGCTGTTTTTGAAAAAAGCAAAATACTGATCAGTATAGTAATGGCATGTTCATTTGCAGGTACATTTACATTTCCACAAAGAAAGCTCTGCCTTAGGACATTTCTATATTGTTTGAATATTTTTCAATAACAAATATTACTTTTACATTCATAAAAATTCATAAAGACAAATATAAATATTAACTTTGAAAGCTCTTGGATTAGATATGGTGTGGTCCCCACACCCAGCCTCCAAAAAAGCAAAACTTGATTTCATATATTGTCTGCCAGACATGGCAATTTGATATATTTTGCAAAAGTGGAGTAAATAAAGATGACCATTTATGCCATTTATAATGGCAACATCACAGAACGAGATGTAATAAAGGTAATAAGTAACACTTACTGAACACTGCTATAAATGCTTTAAATGAATTCACCTGTTTAATCCACATAACCACTTAATGTCATGTCACAATGCAACCACTAGGCACTTGGCAAAGACCACAGAGTTGGTAAAGGCAGATTAGAGATTTAAACCCAGGAGGTCAGAATCCAGTGCCTGGGTTCTAAAAATCACACCAGACTGCCCATACCTAAGCAGTGGTCATATTATACAAACAAATTGTTACACATTTGCTTCAATAAAACATTTCTTAAATTTCGATTTTGGTAGTAAGCTGTTAAATTTTTTTTTTTTTTTTTACTATTTCCAATTACCTATTCAAGTCAATGGAATGTATAAGGTAGGTACTCAAGGCTTTCGTTTACACAATTCTAAAGAACTAACACAGGAAATAGCACAGAGTGGGATTTATAAAATATTTGTTGAATTATATTAAATGCTTTCAACAACATTTCTCTCCACAAATCCAAATTGGCTTATAATTTTGAAAACAACCTTTAAAAACAACAAAAATGTTTAATGAATAAACCAAAGCCCTTCCCATTTCTTTCAAGGTTTAAGATGTTAGGAAGCCTGATTCAGTAGGGATCACCTACCGAAAGAACATGGCAGCCCATCACATTTCAATTATTTCTACATCTTCACTGTCAAGTAATTAATAAGCCAAGCTCCCAGAGACAGCAATCATATATCAAATAGATGTGACATGCTCTCCTACACCTCCCAGAGAAACAGGTAATGCAGCATGTTGCATTGAAAATAGAATATTAAAACCCATTTAAATTCTTACATCACTAGATGAGGAAAATATATCTGGCCACTAATGCTTGGCTATGATTTCCTTAAAATGATGCTGATCCTGCTAAGTCTCATATTTCTGCAGTTAAAGGTTACACATGTTCACACCACAAAATGAGCCTTAGAAGCTCAAAGATTCCAATGGTCTTAGAATTTGAAAATAATGGCCTCTTTTCTCATTTAGTGACCCATAAAGCCCAAATAAAGGCAAATCTCAGTATATACTAGTGTGGAAGGCTTCCACCCTTGCTTTGGGTTCTTGATATTATCTTTCCACCTTTTTTCATCAAGTTGAAAAAAAAAAAAAAACAGTTCCCTGAAACAGCTGGGTTCACAACTCAATCTAAAAATCCTCATTTAAACGTAGCCTCATTCATTAATTTTGAAATTAAGTTATATCACCTCTTGCCATCTCAATGTTAAAGTCCTAAAATATACATGAAAAAGTTATTATCGTATTCTTCTGCAGTGTTTAAAAATTAATCATGGTGAAAGCCCAATCTTCAACTGGCCACATCATATAATTAGAGTCAGTGAATTGCATGGATTTTAGGATGTTCAGGCATCTTTACTAATTTCAACCCCCTTTGAATTTTTAACCAATGTTCATATTTTGTCAATATCATCATATTAAAACTCTTTACATTATAAAGCTAATTTTATGGACCAATATCTCATTGCGGGTCATACCCTACCTTAGATAATATTTTCATGTTAAGCGTTAAGATAAAGAGTCTCTTCTAGCTGAATTCTCATTGAGAAATTGAGTTTTGTTTAAAACATCAGTTTCAATCTCTGGGACACTGAGGTGAGCTTCTGTATTGTGTGTCTTTAGTTTAGTTTTTATATTGTTTTTCTGATTTTAATTTTGATGAGAATCATTGTTTTAGGTCATCTTCTGTTAAACAATTAAGGAATACTTGGCTTATATCTAAAATACACACTAAATTATCTATATGCCTACTGACTTCCAGGGAAGTGTCAAGAAAATCAGTTTTGTCGTGCAAATGGGGTGAGTTCTCGTGGAGTTTACAGCAGTCATCTTACAAGTGATCTAATGGGCACACTACCATGGGATCAGGGCTGTAATAAAATCAGGCTCTGTAATTTTCATTTTCTCCTCCTGACAGTTAGGGGAGATGTCTTATTTTGTATCTAGCACAGTTTCTGACACATTTTGAGCAATTGATGAGAAAGAGGAAGGAAAGAAGGATGGAAGTGAGACCGAGTTAGCATGAGAGACTCCATGTCTAAAAGCCCCCCCGACCCCTCCCAACCCCATCTTATTCTCACAATATGCTTTGGAGAAATGCCCAGAACTGTACATAGGCAAGCTAAACAGTAACTAGTCAATAACCAGTAGAGAGAATGACTTGTTAGCAGAAGATTTAAGCCCTCTGCCCAAACTGTTCCTTCTCTCCCTGATAAGAAAATAATGTTTTCTTAGATTCCTCAGGAGTGTCACATTCAGCAGATCCAAAACTTTTGTCTATAGAGAGGTGTCCAACAGTCTGCAATCGTCCAACACCTGGCACTCCTGACCCCCTCCCCAACCCGGTTTGCCTTATATAAGTCGTTTCCAAATCACTTCCCCTTTAAGATGGTTTTTTTGGGGACAACAGTCCACCATCTTCCAATCAGCTAGCTTATCTCTTAAATAGAGTTTTCTCTCTCCACCACCTTGCCTCTCGATGGATTGGCTTTTGTCTCACAGCAAGCAGATTGAGCCATTGCTCCGTATCAAAGGAAGGAAGGAAGGAAGGAAGGAAGGAAGGAAGGAAGGAAGGAAGGAAGGAAGGAAGGAGGGAGGGAGGGAGGGAGGGAGGAAGGGATAGTATGTAAAAGTGCTTTGAAAACTGTAAATGCCATACATATATAACAGTTCAATCCTTAATTTTTTGAAGACTCTCCATACTGTTTTCCATAGTGGCTGGACCAGTTTGCACTCCCACTAGCAGTGTCTGAGAGTTCCCTTCTCTCCACATACTCTCCAGCACTTGTTGTTTCCTGTCTTGTTAATTATAGCCATTCTGACGGGAGTGAGGTGATTCCTCAAAATATTAAGGATAGAACTACCATATGATCCAGCTATTCCGCTGCTGGGTATTTATCCAAAGAGCGTGAAAACACCAATGCGTAAAGATACATGCAACCCTGTGTTCACTGCAGCGTTATTCACAATAGCCAAGACTTGGAAGCAACCTAAGTGCCCATCAAGGGACGAGTGGATGAAGAAGGTGTGGTATATATACACAATGGAATACTACTCAGCCATAAGAAACGATGAAATCCAGCCATTTGTGACAACATGGATGGACATTGAGGGTATTATGCAAAGTGAAATAAGTCAGAGGGAGAAGGTCAAATACCATATGATCTCACTCATTAGTAGTAGATAAAAACAACAACAAACAAACACATAGAGACAGAGATTGGATTGGTGGTTACCAGAGGGGAAGGAGGGAGGGAAGGGGGGCGAAAGGGATAATTAGGCACATGTGTGTGGTGATGGATTGTAATTAGTATCTGGGTCGTGAACATGATGTATTCTATGCAGAAATAGAAGTATAATGATGTACATCTGAAATTTATACAATGTTATAAACCAATGTTACCACAATTAAAAAAAAAAGTTCAATATTATCATTGTTTTCACTAGCATCCAGGAAAGTGGCTGATCTTATTATATGATTAGTTATATTTAGCATGTCCTCCTCATGCTCATGTCTCTTGCTTTCTCAGTAGGACTGAATTAACTGTCCCCTGTTAAGGCCTGACAATTCCTACACCAAAACAAATCCATCTTCTTAAGCAAAAAGAACAATTGTTGCATACCTAGGTCTAGTTGACAGGGGAATAAAAAGCTTTTCCATTCTACCAAAAAAAAAAAGTAGTCTCTGTTTTCTTTCAAATTTCACACCTCACTCAGACTTGCAGATTCCCCCAAAGAAAGGATGAACAGGCCAATAGGCCATTGAGATAAATGTCATAAAGAAAAACTACTCTAAATAAATACCACAGCATTCTTTGTCTTCATACAGATTTATATTGTTTTTTTTTATCCTTCTTGACTTTAGAAAATATCTTAAAAAACAAGACTGTTCTGTGAAAATCTGTCAAGACGTGTTAGGTTTTTTTCTAGTTAGGATTGTCCAGTTTTATTAAAAATAGTAACAAAATAATAACACTGCTGCCATGTACAAAGAAGTTCAATACAAGGACTTGCAAGCAAAGCATATATCCTAATAAAATGTGTGTGTGTGTGTGTGTGTATGAGAGAGAGAGAGAGAGAGAAAGAGGGAGAAAGAGAGAGAGGGAGAGAGAGAGAGAGAAGTATCCCACACTGGCTAGATAATATCAGAAATATTACATTGAATTCCAGTTGTAATATTTTAAGAGCAATGATCAAAACTGGGATATTTACAGAGATGAGTGTGATAAATCCATGAATGTTGTTACATGAAAACAATTGAGTGAAATAGGTTTATTGAACCTGGATCCTAGAGAATCCTAGGGGAAAGAGGAGTGTCTATTTTCTTCAAATATTTGAAGATTTTTGCCAATGAATAAGAAAGAGGCATGTTTTTCATGACACTTGACAAAACTAGGACCAATGTACTCCACATACAAACCTAAGTATCTTAGGTTCCTACTTATCTGTAGGAAAGTAAGTAAATAACTGAGATTCGTTCTTCAGCTCACCTTCATTTAAAAAGGTAAACTTTTGTGACTTTACCACCAGGAAAAA
This sequence comes from Ceratotherium simum simum, assembly GCF_057802395.1. Lineage (NCBI taxonomy): Eukaryota > Metazoa > Chordata > Mammalia > Perissodactyla > Rhinocerotidae > Ceratotherium > Ceratotherium simum. Next base: position 42,275,335 of record NC_141913.1, read on the forward strand.
GCAGACAGCAAGGAAATTTGCTGTGTAAATAATGGCCTTTGGCATGACTAGCAGCAAACTCATCCTAAAGCACTCTTTTATAAGCAACTCATAAAAAGATATTCAGCACCTGCTCCCTGCTATTTTGTGCATAAAGGACACTACTTCAAAATAACTGTATACTGTCTGAGAAGGTGTTAACTGAAACTTGGATTTGGACACTTAGTTTGAAAATATTTGTCAAGAAAAATCATCATGGCTGATGTTCTGTGGGATTAACAGTGCCTCCTTAGTTGTTTGCCTTTAAGAACCATTTAAAAGACCAAGGAGAGAAAGAAAATTGAAAAGTAAATTAAATGTCACAAGTGAAGTGCTGTCACCTCAGATTTAATAATGCCATTATTGAAAGTTAAATACCAGGTAATTATGAATATGAAGATGGGTGAGAAATCGACCACATAATTACAGAAACAGATAACCACCATTCTCAGAGCTAAGAAAAATTTACATTCACCTACAGAACTTTCTAAATGACTAGTACCACATACACAGCCTATCCTTACCAGCCCATCAGATCTAGATAGAAGTTACTTGAGTCACGAGAATGGGATTTGGATTATTTTTACTCGAGTGAAATCTGTTTGATTTTTTCTTATGCTTTGTTTGATTTTAGTCCTTTAAAGTGGATGTAATGCAGTGTGGGGGTGGTGTATATGCCTAGTTACCTTATAAAATGGTTCCCTTTGCAGGCAAATACTTTCTGATTATGTGATGTTGAACATGTATAATAATTCCATCACAGTTTTCATAAGAATAATTCAAGAATGCACAGCACACAGACTCATCCCTCAACTTCACTCTTCCATCCCTATTCTAACATACATCACCGGAATGATGACATTCAGGACCATATTTCATCAGCACATATCTTTCTCCTGATGTATTGTGTTTCATACCATCGCTTTTAAAGTGACACAGAATTCCTAGTGAGTGAAAACTCATAAATAATATTACAATTAAAAATAAAAGATTACTTAGAAGGTAGCAAGCATATTTAGATGTGACTTTTAAATGGCAAATGCATGGCATTTTTCAAATCTCAGAAACATCTATCATGTGAGCCATGAGGGACCTGGGGAGATGATGGTTTTTCATACTTTCTACATTTTCTTGGTCCTTTCTCGGTTAAATACACATTCAGAGAGACAAACTTACATCTGGATTTTAGGGGTATTGAGGATGGCCATGGAAGTCTGCTCGACCTTTATCTTTTGAGATCGTAAATACATCTCTTGGGTTATTAACTTTCTCAAGGTTCAAAAATAGTATATGTATTGATTTTCTTTTTTATTGTCCATTCCCATGCCTCTGTCTTCCTCCATCTCTCCTGGTCAGCCAGGACAAGGACAAATTGAAGTGTAAGAATGGGTCAGGGTGAAGTGAGGAGCAGCTGTTGTCTCTCAGGCCAATCCTAATCACCATATTGCAAACCCTACCAAAGATGCCAAGCTAATACAGGATGACCATTTAAAAAGCTACAAGTACCTTTTGCTAGGGACTAACACACCAGGGACTACCTAACCCATGAAAACCAACCCAGAACCAAAGCAGCAACTAGTTCGTTTGTTCAATTATTTAACAGATACATTTTATATATTTCTTTATTACAAAAATGGTCCATTTACGGACTTTAAAAAATCATAGGGCATGAAAAGAAAAACAATAAAAAATGAGTCTTCATCTCATCCTAAATCTCCAATTCCACTCCTCAGATATAATTGCTTTTAAGTTTCCTGTGTATTTGTTGGATCACTACTGTTAAAACTGAAATGTCATGCAAGCCACATATGCAATGTTAGTTGTTTTAGTAGCAGCATTAAAAAATTGGGAGAAACAGGCGAAATTAACTTCAATAACGTATTTTATTTAACCCAGCATATGCAAACTGTTATCATTTCAACATGTAATCAGTATAATAACATATTAATGAGGTATTTTACATTTTTTTTTTTACTAAGACTTCTAAATCCAGTGAGTATTTTATAGTACAGCGTATCTTAGTTCAGACTAGCCACATTTCAAGGACTTATTAGTCAGATGTGGTTATTGGCTACTGTAGTACATAGTACAGTTCTCTTCTTGATTTTTATACATATGGGAACAAATTCTACACATTGTTCTGTGCCCTGCTTTTTTCAATTATTATCAAGATTTCAGTATCAGCAAATGAAGACATGACTCAGTTTCTAACATTGCATTTTGGATGCTTTCCACCTTTTACTCTAATTATTCTTAAAAATACACCATTTCTCACAGATGTGAGTACACAGATTTGTGTGCATTTCTTGAACTATGAGTAGCTACATTTAAAATTTTGATTTTTGGTACCAATTGCCTTCCAAAAATGGAAGAATTATATTCCACTCTTTATTTTCAAGTTTTTTAATCTCAGCCAATTGGATACTCTAAAATATGGTATTTTGTATCTCCCTGATGTCCAATGAAATGAGCATCTTTGCAGATGTTTATAAGCCACGTATATTTTGTGAACTGCCTGCTCATGTACTTACTCCATGTATTCACTGAATCATTGTTCTTTTTAATTGATTTTCAAACACTTTTTTTATTAGTAAGAAAATTTGTCTTTTCTCTGTCAAATATGTTATAAACATTTCCTCTAGTTTCTGTTAGGTCTTTTGATATGGTATGTAGTATTATTTTGCTGAAAAATGTTTTTAATTTTTATTTAGTTATCAACATTTTCCTATATTATTTCTATCTGTTTTCCTATTCCAAGATTAAGGAAAAAATCACTGTGTTTTCTTGTAGTACATTACTTGGTGTATTTTTATTATTATCTTTTGGACTTTAGGGGCATAGAATTGGATTAACCATAGTCCATCCTTCATGACACACTCTTATTCCCCTGTATGTATAACTTTTATTTAGTTTGTTATTTAGTTATTTCTAATAATGTAAAAATCATCACAACCAAAAACCAATGTTAAAATATTCACAGTGAGTGACAGTTTACCATATGGCTCCCCCCACATCCCATCCTCCTGGCTCCCTAACTCCACTGGAAATAACCATTATTCTGAATTCTGCATTCATTATCCCCTTGCCTATAATTTCCTTTTCAGGTTATTTATTGTAAATATTTATTGCATTTATATTTGTAACTAAACATCATGCGTGTGTGTGTGTGTATGATTTTAGCTATTTTAAACTTTGAAAAAAAAGATGTCATGTATGTTAGGAGTTCCTTTTTAAATTAAGTTATATAGTTAAGAGTCAACAAATATTATATTGCTAACATAAATCTCTCTCGTTGTCTATCACTATAGTTCATTAATATACTGTGATAATCCACTGTGGGCACATCCACAATATATTCATCTATATTCTGATGGGTGGCATTTGATTTATTTCCATATTTTTACTACTGTAAACAGGGCTGCTATAAAATGCTTTAAAATGTCTCCTCTTGTACATATGCAAGATTGTCTCTTGGGGATCTACCCAGAAATAGAATTGCTGGATCATAGGGTTTATGAAAGTACAAATTTAGGAGAAAATGCCAACTTTTCACAAAATGGTTTCACAAATTTACACTCCCATTAGCAATGTGGCTCTGAGTCCACCATTTCTTCAACTTTGGCATTGTCAGACTATTTTTATTTACCAGTGAAATGGGTTCTATATGATATCTTAAGATAGTCCCTAATTTTATCAGCCATTTAAATATTCTCTTTTGTAAATTGGCTGTTCAAATTATTTTGCCCATTTCTTCTTTGCGGTTGTTTGGAAGACTTCAGAGAAAAGGAACAACATATGCAAATATCCTGTGACAAGAAGGAGTTTGGAGTATCTGAGAGACAGAGAGAAGGACAGTGTGACTTTTAATAGAAAAGTGATATAAATTGAGTATAAACTTTTAAAGAAATTTTTAAAAATGGGAAGTGAGAGTACGAAGTGTATTTAAAAAATCACCCTGGCTTCTATGTGGAGAATTGCTGGGAAAAGGATGCAGATACCTGAACACCAGCTAGGAAGCTATTGGAGTGGTACATGTGATAGTAAAGAATATCTTTCGTTTACAGTGGTGGCACTGGAGATAAACAGAAGGTGGATCTGAGATCATTTGGAGGTAGTATCTCACTATTCTCCATGCCTTACCTTCTATACTCCAGCCATAATAAACTACTCAGTGTTGCCCAAAAGAGCACGCTTGTTCACACATGCCACCATGACTACACTGCTCCAGGGTCACTTTCTACCACAGTAAAATAATGATCATCATCTTTTATGCCCCCACTATGTCCCACAGGTGTTTTTATAATGGTACCTACTCCAGATAGATATGCAAATGTTCATATGTATTTCTCCCCCTTCTTATCTGTAAGTTTCTTAAAGCTGGGTCTGTGTTTCTTACATTTTATTACTTCTCCCAGTTCCGGCAACATACCTGGCATATACCATGAGCAGTGACTTATAGTTTGCTTACAATATTAATCTCCTTGTTTTTCCTGTCTAATAAAATGAAACCCTTAAAAGAACCCCACAAGGGCCGGCCCAGCGGTGTAGTGGTTAAGTTCACGTGCTCCGCTTGGGCGGCCTGGGGTTTGCTGGTTCAGATCTTGGGTGCAGACCTATGCATCGCTCATCAAGTCATGCTGTGGCAGGTGTCCCACATACAAAGTAGAGGAAGATTGGCACAGATGTCAGCTCAGGACCAATCTTCCTCACCAAATGAAAAAAACAAAGAACCCCATAAAATTCCTTCTCTAAGTATCATAGGTCATGGAGATATAGAGAACCTTCTCATACTTCCTGCTATGTCTTCTCCTGCTATATATTTCCCTGGAATGGGGTTTGGAAGTGTATGTTTCAAAGGGCATCATATCAATATTAATCTCTGATGCAAGGGATGATGCTAGATGGAGGAGTAATCCTGAGATCTTCTCTCCAACCTCAATAACACTCTACAAAAGCCACAACCCACCACCAGAGAATCCCAAAGGACTTTGATGCCACTTTGCCTAGAAGGAAGGCCCATAGAGGAGTGATGTAAGCCCTGACTCAGGTTCTTGGCTCTTAAAGTCAGTTGCCCCACCCTTGCACCAGACACCATCCTTCCTAAAAGTGAACCACAACACCCTCCAGTGTCTGTGGCAATCACCTAAGACTACTCTTTTACCTTCCTTATTCCCCACCCCAGACCCTCTCCTCCTCTGGCCTTTACGCTTAGTTTGTGTAGTGAGTCTCCAATGTTCAAACCTTGACCTTCCTTAACAAACTGAGACTTGATTTTGCCCTGAGTTCTTCATGCTCTCAGCTGTCTTGGGCTGAACCTCTCACTTTAACTTCATTCTTATAAAACCGAAATCCTAATATTAGACACCCTTAGATTTAGCATTGGCAAAATTTATCTTCTTCTAAAGATCCCATCCTCGTGACAATATGATCCAGAGAGATATTCAAGATAGACTGAGACTGGACAGAAAGGATATAGGAAATCCAGCTATAGTACTCAATACCTGCTCTCCTCTCAGAGCTCATGAAATAAAGGTGGATCATCTAACTTATTATCCCTCTCTCTGACCAAGAGTAGTTTGGATCTGTCTTTTTTTCTCTAGAATGTAACTAAATTGGAATAATACAAAACTCACTTAGTGGGTGTTTTTGTCTTACTGTGAAGGAAAAGCTAACAAGAGGTTAACTATAAATATTTGACTGCTCAAAATATTATGAATGTGTGATTAGAGGTATTTCCCTTCCCCTATGGACATAACTTGAAACAGAGTCAAGAGGATTGATGAGCCTGTAGCGATGATGAGGGGACTGAGCTGAAACTGTCGCTGCGAATGTCATTAAGGAGATTAAGTGTACGTGAATGCAATTCCGCCAGCAGCAGAGATGTTCTCCCACGTCATTCACCACCAGATCAGGCAGCTTGGCCATCATTATCCCAAGACAACAACAACAATCAATATGGAAGTGGCAGATTCTGAGGACATGATCCCTACAGAACAAAACTGAGGAAGAGAGAAGACCACAGGTAAGACCTAGCCAACAAGAATACTTTAAAGATATACTGATAACTTTTCAAACCTCTTTTTGTGGTTTTCAAATAACTGTGAGATACGTAAGGTATTATCTTTACTTGGAATATGAAAAGCACACGGCCCAGAAAGGCTAAATGTAACAGAGCTGAAAAATCCTGAACAAGAAATCAGAATATTTGAAACTGAGATTTCAGAAATGCTGAACTGAAGCTACTTCAAGATGACTTTGCCATAGACAGATGAGAAAAGGAACGCAGACCCTTTGCCAAGGATATCTCCATAAATGTATCCAGCATACTTTCCTCTTTCCAAGAAGAGTTTGTAATTTTCTTTTGATGGAGGTAGTTTCCTTCTAAGATATGATGTTGTAGATGTGTCTTACTTGCTCTGGACAGCTCAGAGGAAGTGTTTACAGCTGCACTGTCCAATATGGTAGTTACTAGTCATATATGGCTATTGAACACTTGAAATGTGGCTAGACCAAATTGAAATGTGCTGTAAGTGTAAAGTGCACACTGGACTTCAGACTGACTATGAGAAATAGAATGTAAAACATCTCATTAATAATGCTTCCTATTTATTACATGTTGAAACATTGATATTTTGAACATATCAGGTCAAATAAAATGTATTATTATGATTAATTTTACCTGTTTATGTCTTTTTAATGTGGCTTCTAGTAAATTTAAGATTACATACATGGCTCACATTATATTTCTATTGGACAGAATTGCTCTGTAGGATTCTTGAGGTGGGTGGAGCTACAATGTTAGTCTAACTCAAGAAGGAATTATAAAGGAATTATAAAGATACAATTGTTGATCTGGTCTGCACAACCAGATAAAAGCTGAGGAATAGAATTGGTTGTGTAGTGTTACTCCCACTGTGATCTACAGGATGACACCAGCCTTCAAACTGTCACTGGTCTGTGACAAGTACAGAAACTGAGAGTGCATCTTTAGAAACTTTTATATAATTTGACAAAGTAATTCTACATCTGTTGAATTTAATATCATTTTTTTAAAAATGGGCTTCTGTTTTGTATGTCTTTGTGTTCTGTTATTTCATTTTTATTAATTTCTTTTTGTAAATAATGTTACAAAATTATTAGTCTGAGATATTGGAAATATAATTTTCACCACAGACAGTTTGAAAAGACTGAGATGTGCAATTTTGGTGATCCTACTTTTTATATCCATAGAAACAGAGATTTGTGGATTTCATATATATTTACAGAAAGCCAGTGTTTAATGGAGAATAAAAGTATTCCATTTTCTTTTACCTATGTAAAGGGTAAATCTATATAAATCTCTTTAAATGTATGGCCAGTTTACATATAAAACAAAAGAATGGGCTAGCCTCTTAATTCTACAGAAATGTTCCACGTTCTGCAAAATGTAGAAATTGGAAAAATCTATATCTAGCCAGCTTCAAAATTACATAATTTGGGAAAGTCCAAGTTTAGATGAGGAGCTGGATAGCAGTCTCCAGTACAGTGGGTGCCAATCTGGCCCCTCAGTACCCTGAATCATGTTAAACTGGATGTGTGACACATCCAATTTTTTTCCTGGAAATGTGAAGGAAAAAAATAATAAATGCCATTTGATAATAATGAGAAGAAAGGACACGAGAGTCAAGTGTAATCTAGTTTGGCGGTTCATTAGCAAATAACTGTCCACTCTGGCAAAGTATGAAAACAAAAAAATCCTACTTAGAAGAGTTGAAGATTTCTCCACCTCCCTCTGAAAAGAAGGAACATGTTCATGCTCGACTCCCACATGTCAACTAGAATCCCTGCCTCAAGGCACCAGGGAGTCAGGTGATGCTCACTGCCCCGATTTGGCAGCAGCACAGAGACACCTCTTGAATATCACCAGAACGCTTTAATTCTTGATTTCATAAGATGCTCCCAGATGCAGAGTCCAAGATAAAGACACAAACACAAAAGACAATTGAGAATATTTTAAGATAAGATTCTTTTTCCTCATATTGAAAATCTCAGATTTAGCAGTTCACACAGCTTGCTTCCTACAAATTCTCGAAAAAAACCACAAATAGCTCCTTGATAATTTCTTCTTTCTCAGGTATTTTAAAGGCCCTCTATATTAGGTATAATAACCCTTAATCTGCTTTTCCACCATTCCATTGAATTTAATTTGCTGAAGGATGTAAGACAATTCGGGGTCTAGAGACAGTTGGGAAAAATAGGGAAGGGTATTAAAAAAAATGAGAGCAGTGTACTCTAGATGTCAGCTCTTGGAGGACAGGCACGCTGTGCTGCTCACAGCACTGAGAACAACGCTTGGCAATCATGAAACAATAAATATTGTGCCTGACTGTAGGTGGACAAACATTAATTAAGCAAATACTACACGCCAGCACTAACTGAGCACTTTATTCTTCCACATAATCTTGTAAAGTAGGGGTTTTGTGAAAAGGAGATTGAAACTAAGAGAAGTTAGATGACAAATTCAGGTCACTACCCTCCCCTCCACATTTACACACTCTCCCACCATAGGAAAGAGCTCAGATGCGCTCCCTGTGCCATCTACTATTTAGTAAGTATTCTCTCACGAGCTCCCTTCTTGCTCCACCTGGAGGTGAGTGGGTAAAGCTCTGCTCTGAAAATTAAAGGAGGTCTCAGGTTGCCCCACACAATTTTCTTTGACTTTGATTTTGGATTTGCCTCTATGAACATAGCACCACAAGTCGACGTGAGAAAAATCACTCCGCGGGGCTGGTCCGGTGGCATAGCGGTTAAGTTCGCGCGCTCCTCTTCGGCGGCCTGGGGTTCACAGGTTCAGATCCCAGGTGCGCACCGACGCACTGCTTGTCAAGCCATGCTGTGGCAGCATTCCATACAAAGTAGAGGAAGATGGGCACGCATGTTAGCCCAGAGCCAATCTTCCTCAGCAAAAAAGAGGAGGATTGGCATCGGATCTTAGCTCAGGGCTAATCTTCCTCACAAAAAAATAAAATAAAATAAAATAATAAAATAAAAAACTCACTCCATGTGCATTTGAGGTTCTTTCTTGTCACCAGATGTCCAAGTTACTCATTTACCTGATTCGTTTTCCCATTATTTACTTGCTGGACAGAGAAGGCCTGAACCTGGTCATTCACCAGAGACTAGCTTAGTGTTGATTCCCCAAAAGAACACATAGACTTTTCTTCCCCCTAAAATATGAGGAAATGCTCCACATATGACTGACTTGATGCATATGCAAATTAAGCTGCCATCTGCAAGGAGAGTCCTTCCTTCTACAACATAATGTTTCTACCTCTTCGTTGAAATCTAAGTCCCTTACAAAGAACAGAAAGGAGAGTTCTTCCCAAAGGAGACTTTTCTTCTGCAATTAGAGGAAGGCAGTGTGCTCCAAGGCTGTAAACACGAACTTTGCATCAGGCCAACTTAAGTCCATCACAGCTTTGCCAATTAAGTACTGTGTGACTTTAAGCAAAACCATCATCAGAGTTTAATCAGGAATACCAAAAGCCCTTCTAAGCACTTCAGACAGGAAGGAATTAGATTTAAAAATTACTGAAAGGACTAGAGTAGTAGAAAAAGACGAGGAAGGAAGGTGGTGCTATCCAGCGCTCAGGAACAGTAGGAAGCCCCACGCCATTGCTGGATCCCACTCTCCTCTGCACTCCCACAGCTGCTGGAGCCCCCAAGCCAGCTTCCATCAGGAGGCCCCCTCCACCACACCCCTGCTGCAGATACCCAAACTTCTCACTGCTATCACTAAAACTTTTGTAGGAATCTGCACTAGTGTATTGCCACTGCTACTGCAAAGCCAGAAGAATAGCTTTCTACTTTCCTTCTGCTTCCAATCCCAACTGAGAGCCTCCTGTTGATAGAACCTAAACCAAAACAGGCTGGCAAGTGAATCTAGGAAATGTAGTTTCTAGGATTCGAGCTTCTGACATAGAGGGGAGATCAACACAAAATATTCATTACAACAAATTACATAATCTATCTGAGCCACAGCATTCTCCTCCATAAAATAAAAACAATGGCCTTAAGCTATTCATTTTTATAAGTGCTAACTATATGTTGGGCTACTATATGCTGTCTATTAATCTAGGAACTGTGGATATGCAGATTTTTTTTAAAGTACAATCTCTGCTTTCATAAGATTACATGAACATATATTTAAACAGAAAATTATAATGGCAGTTTAAGGCCAACTCTATGCACAAGGTCATATAATATCACACCAAAAAATAGGGGGAGGATATCTAACTCATTCTGGGAGGAATGGAAAGAGTTTCTAAAGGAAAGGATAGCTACTTGAGTCTTCAGCTATGATTAGATTTAGCCAGGCAATTGGTAGCGGAAGATTGGGGGTGGAGAGAATTCACCATTTCAGAAAGAAATAAGAGCAAGTGCAAGAAAGCAGATGCACAGACAGCACATACAGTAGAGAATAATACGAGCAGTTCTAAATTGCTGGAGAATAAAACTCAAGGAAAGAAATGAGAAAAGAGAAGCAGAAACCAGATCAGCAAAGGCCTACCATGTCCCATTGGAACGTTTAGACGTCAACCTAATGGAAGAGTAGAGATACCTGAGAGTTTGAAGTCCAGCTGTGGCGTGGTCAAATTTGTGTTATGTCTAGTGGTTATAAGAAGCTGGATTTAAGGGGTACAAAATATGAGCAGAGCGGCCAGTTAGGAAATTTTCAATCGTTCTGGAATGAGGTAGTAAAAAGGTGAATTAGTATCAATGCCAAAACAGAGTGAGTCAATCAGACACACTCTATTACAGGCACTAAAACAACACTGGACGTGTCACACGGTAGAGCATCTTGAATTTTCCAACCTCCTTGGGAGTAGAGGTGGATGCATTTAGAAGGAATTCTTTGATAAGACAACTAGAATGGGAAGGAGGACTGCCAATAAACTCTCAGGGGGTCATACTTTATATAAAGAGTGTAGGTTCAGTCAAGTGCAAGGCTTTTATTTCGCTAGATGGGGGCATAAAGTTTGAGGCAGGGTTAGATTACTCTGGACAGTAGAGGAGAAGTTGACTCTACACTCACAAGGAGTCCTGGTCTCTGGCTAAATCAGTGAGAGCAGGAATAGAGGCAAAGAGAAAGATTCTAGAAATACAGATAAAATTGTCAGGAGTTGATGGCTGGTTCATGTGGAAGGTGCCCAAAGCCAGAAACTAGAAATAGTTATTAGAGGGCATAGTCACAATCCCTTATCGAAACCTGTGTGGCCAAAAGTGTTTGAGGATGTAGAAAGTTTCAGATTTAATAAAAATAATTTGGTGTATATACCATGTATTCCAGAACACAAGCAGGAAGGTCTACACCATTGCCTCACTCCAACCTGTTAATATGTCTTCAATGAAGTATATGCATATTCATAATAAGTGGGATAAATCGAGAATTGAGATAACTTCATTTCAGTTCAGTCAGGTTTCACCTGAAATGAATTGAGACAAGGTCAGGTTTCATGGCCAAGTGGATGATGAAAATCTCTCAGAGCTCTTTCAATTTCAGAACTGTGAAACCCATATTTTGCTGGGACAGAGATGAGTGTGTTGGGTACAAGGTGATTTAGGCAATTACTCTATTCGTTCCTCTCTAACTGTCTCCCGATGTGGGGACCTTCTTGACTATCATGAACTGAGGCAGGAATAAGGATGCCCAGCCACATGCACTGATTGCCATGGGGCTCAAGAGTTCTGTGAGAAATCCTTGACCTCAGCCATATTATTATAACTTATAGATTTTTTTACGATCTGCATATGTCACCTAGGAGTCCATTTTAGAGCAAGAGAAAATGAAGTCCCTGAGAGAATATCACCATGAGGTGGTAAGATATCTGTCCAAAGATGCCAGACTGAGTAGCATACTGTTTACTAGGTACCTTGACTCAGAGAGTGACTCCCAGTAGAGTGAGACTCTACCTGACTCTCTCCTGGGTCAGACACCCTTTCTTCCAACCACCAGACAACTCCAACAGCAACTGAAAAAAAGAAAAACACCTCTCTCAATGAGATGATCATCCTGGCCAGAGAGAGATAAGGACACAGGACCATGAGTTGCTAAGGTGGGGTGAAGGGGATAGTAGCAATTTGGGGAGTGGCCCTTGTAGATTGGAGATCTGAAGGAGGCCAATGATGGCAAAGGTTATAGGGATGAGCAGCAGAGTGAGAATAATCCATGGAGCAAAAAGGGCTAAAGTGATAGACAACAGACCGTGGGGTCTGCAGAGCTGTCAAGGAAGGACTGATCACAACACTCAGCCCACAGACTCCTAGAGAGAATCATTGAGAAGGGAGAGAACTAGGATGAATTACTTTCTTGCTTAAAGCAAGTAGGGGATGGTCTATATTTGGAGAATTACTAGACATTTGACATCTTTCTACTCATTAGTAAGAGTCATGTGGAACTCATTGTTTATAAATGATTCACAGGTTCGTAGCTAGCATAACTAAATGGATGGTGGTGCTACCAACAAAAATCTGTTTTTAACAAAGTGAGGTTTTATAGGAAAGACGGTTAGTTCATCTGGGGTCATACTAAGTTGAGGTGCTCATATATCATACAGGTAGAGGTATCTAGTGAGCTATTGGATGTACAATTCTCAAGTTGGTAGGAGATGTCTGTACCGGAGATAAGGATTTCAAGTTGTAGGTATAAGACAAAGCCACAAGAATGTCAAAATTACTTAAGGAGAATAAGTAGATGAAAATATATGGGTGGGTTGATGATAGAACCCTGAAGAATACCAACATTTAAAGAATGAGTAGTGGAATAGAAAGGAACAGAAAAGACAGAGAAATAACAGTAAAAAATGAACAAGAAGAACCACTTAGTACAAAATCAAGGGAGAATAAAGACTGATAAGGAAGCAATGGTCATCAAGTGAGAGAATGAATAAAACGTACCAATGGAATTTGGAAACAAGAAGGACATGAAGGCTATAGAAGGAGCAACTTCGGTGCAGTGGTGGAGGCTGACATTAGATTGTACTAATGGGTGAGGAGTAAGTGAAGAGAGTTAAGTATAGAATACTCTTTCAAGGACTTTTAAAAAGATTAAATGGGGTAATTTTTTAGTAGAGTGGTTGGCAATTAATGGGGCCTACTGTAACACGATGACTTCACATCACATAGAGGTATAAAGCATGCTGTCAGGTCCTCTCCTGGGAACATATTTGTGTAGCTGAGGGGAGAAGATAGTTGTTGATTCCCCGTTCTACTCTCACTACCTTTATTCAGGCATGCCCAACCCTCCAGACACCTGGAAGAGGAAGAGGGGACAACCTGAACAGCAGGCTTGGTGCTTGGCCTGGGAACCAGCCGGTGGGGGTCCGAACTGCTCCACATCAGTGGTTTGCTTTAGAAATTTCAGTCTAGTTCCCTACCCTACAGGAAAAGATATTCAATATATTTACTTTGAAACCAATGAATTAATTGTTAAAACCCTTGACTCGCAACCAGCCCAACGTATCACTTTTAAAGCACTTTTTTATATATGAGAGCTGACTTCAAAGCCACCCCAATTATCAGGATTATATGTCTAAAATCCTTGATAGTTATGTAATTGTATTATTATTATTATTATCTGTGTATCACGGACATTTCAGCGATCCCTCTCATTCTCTCCAGAGTGCAGAGGACCTTGCAAAAATACCAAGCCATTTTCCCAACTATCACCCCATCCGATTTACTCTGTCCCACTTCCCCCACCATTCTAATGAAGGATGGGTGGAGGCACAGAAACCTAGCTGACCAAAGTTATTTGTTGGATATTCTGATCTTCAGGTTGGAAAATACCTTCCAGAACAGGTGGTTATCACCTTTCCCACAGCACCCAGTTAATCATATTGAAGTAGATGACTAAGGAGGCACAGGGTAGCCATGACTTATGACAGGAAGATCAAGCTCCCAAGTTTCATAGTCTCCATGCCCTCACAATTTTTATTCCTTTGGGGAATAGAAAAAGAAGCAGAGATTCTTTTCTTTTTCTCTCTTTGTGGAAATATCCAGCTCCCATTTCAAAGGAGATCGCTGCTGCTATTCTGCTCCTGCTGTCAGAATAGATATGGAAGACAACACTCAGTGATGATTTACTGGGGATCTCTAGCATTCTGTTTTTTTCTCTATGGTCAAAATCTGCAGAGACCCCTTTATCCTAGTCTTTGTGCACTGATTCAAAACAGTTTATTCTGATCATCATAAAATTAGCTTTCACTGATCTAACATTCCTTCCAGATACCTATGCTGGTGGGCATGCAACTATATAACTTATGATTTACATCGTCTGTGGTTAAACCAGTAAGAGAAACAAGGTCTGCAGTAATTCAAAAGTGATCTCAGGTAAATAGGCTTAATTTAACCCTTTCGTACCCATACAGATTATTTAGCTCCTGAATCACCCCCAACCTCCTCCCTAGACCAATTCCAAAGGTGGAGCTAATTAGACCACATGTTGCTCTGTCTCTAATTACAATATATTTAACTAGCATGTAGGATTTTTTCCCCCATTAAATTATCATTATCATAAGATTGGGAACGCTATTGCCAGGGCAACCTGGATGGGAATATACACAATTAAACCTTTATTAAAATCCTAACTTAGCTCAAATTCAACTGGGTTCTTGGTTCCCCTGACTGCAAAGTCAAAAGAATGCTAATTTCTCCCTCTTGTCTGTCTCTCCAAAAATGTATTAGTGATTTGTATATATTCCCCTGAATTTATTAACCTCAATATTTCTACTCACAAACCTTGATATTGGTGCTTTTTTCTAAACCATAAATTCCCCTCTTGGATTCTCATTCTGATCAATACTGCCCCCAAGAAAAGGCAGCACTGCAAAAGTAGAAAAAGAGACACAAGAAGAGACTGTTCCACCCACTACTGCTTTAAATTCTAACTGTACTCAAGGCTCAGGTCAAGTTACGCACCCTCCATGAATTTTCTTTATAAGCCTCCCAGACCTTTCCTCTTCTGAATTTCCAATCTTCTCATTCTATGAATCTCATTGGGCATTTTCCCATGGTCTCTGTATCGTTAGTTTATTATTCTATGTACATTGACTTGCTCCACAATTAAATAGTAAATTCTTTCCAACAGTAATTCCTTTGACAACCATTTACTAAGCAATAACTGTGTTCTAGACGCTGAACTATATGGTCAAGTTACAAAAATGAATAAGAAAAAAAAATTTACCTTCAAGAAGCTCACAGTGCAGTTAAAGAAGCACTGATTTTCACACTGCTTTGACTTCCCAGGATGCAAATGTTAAATTGTGAAAATGATAATGACATCAATAGGATAAAATAATATCTAGGCTTTTCAAGTGGCAAGAGACTCAGATAATTCTTCATAAAATTGTCAGTCCTTCATTATCAACTTCCCTGAAGGATTCAAAGCAATGACTTCAAAGTCCCCTTCTTAAGATTCTGGAGATATCCTTTTGCCTTGGTGTGCTGACTAGCTTCACTTATCTCTGCAAAACTGTCTTAACAAAGAAACATCTTGGTTCTTCCCTGGAGTAGTTCAAAAACAGAAATATCCTCCATTGTCCTTTCACCTCTTTCACATCATTCTAAGAGTTATTTCCAGCCCCTCTGGTGTCAGAGAGGCAGTTAAATGATGATCCTAGAAAAATTGATCAGTTCCAGCTACTTCTTGAAGGGCTGATCCAATAAAGAATTAAGAAAACATCTGTCCATGATCCAAGACACGTAGCATAAAATATTGCTAGGTTCAGACAAATATAGCTGATTATACACTGCTGGTACTCTTTATTTGCTATTAATAAAAGGATTGAAAATTATGGGGATAATTTGATTATTCAAAAAAATATTTCAGTGCAAACAGATCTTAACCCATTGTTCTAGGTGTCTTGAAGCAGGAAAAACCTACTGTAAATTGTCATGATCCTTTTGGGATCATGAGATCCCTACTTCTGACATCCATAGATATTCCATCAGCTTTAGATAGAAATTAATATGATAACTTTCCTATTCTTCTTTATTGCCAAAATCACAGAGATAATCTGAACTCAGAATGTTCTGCCTGATTCTGGATAATAGATGATTAGTGAGTAGCACCCTGAATTACTCTTAAGGGAAATGTTTAATATCACAAAATATGTCACTATCTCATTCATTCTGCTTAATATAGAATCAATTTTATCCTTGTATCCCAATTAAAAAGGCACTCTTCTCTCCAAATAATAAGAAGGATGAAACATTGCTCCAACACAAACATTGTCGAGAATGCCATACATAAAGAAGAAGAATGCACCCCACACTATAGCATAGGTCAATGCTATAGATATTGCTATTAGTAGATATCCAGACAGAATTTACCTTACCAAAATATTGCAGTGCATTCAATATTCTGGAAACTGAAAGAAGTGAAAGCATGCTATCAGTGCAGCTCAGAACATCATGTTAACAGAGACCCTTTCTGTCTAGGTGTCATGCATATTCATTCTACCTGCATAGTGTGGGGCAATGGTGAGAGTGCAGATGATACTCTTGACCTGGTGCAACTTTCTGTGACTAATAGCCTCAGTCATCGCTGTCCCATGGAGGCGTATAGAAGATCTACATTGTGTTTGATAGGACTGGCTCTACTAGAAATTGTCCCCATAATTCCATTTCTGCCTCATTTTAACCACTTTGAAAGCCCTGCTTATGTTTCTCATGTCACCCCCCAAACTCTTTTGCTCCTACACCTCCTAAAATCTGATATCTGACCCTTTGCTCTCCAAGAGAGCCAAATTTGAGAATATTTTTGCATGATCCTTCCTGGGGATACTTGTGTCAACAGCTGAACTGAAATTTCATCCAGCAGCCAGGAGGTAGAGGGTCTTGCAGAAGGAGAACTAAATCAGGGCTCTCCTGAGAAGACTATGAAATCACACCACACACATAATGGCCAAATATGCTTGAGAAATGCCTGGCCTCGAGTCAGGAATAAGGATCTAGGAAAATTATAGCTCCAACTGACCTCTTTCTTCCACGTGATTGGTGCTCATTAGATGTTACATAGCTTTGACATACTAAAATTTCAGCATTGTTCAAAGATTGAGGCTGTTAGGAAATCAGGGTTCGGTGCTAGCTAAAAGAGAGGAAAAGTTTGCCAAATAGTTATATAAAGAAAGACAATTGAGCCTGAGCTATGTCTGCTTAAAGGTCAAATTAAGCATATCCATACTGCTTCTGATTAACGGGACAAGGAAATACAAGCCCCTCCTCCCCTTGCTTACAGGAGATTTCACCATGACAAGCGGAGTGTCATTTATTAGGTTACTTTCAGACAAATCCACTCAAATTCACCTAATTACAGGATGCGCTCTGTCCAGAAGATTCCTCAGCACAGCCCAGTGAAGAGAAGCATCAGTAATTGGTCAAAATGTGTCAGATACACAGTCTTTCAAGTATATAAGTCTCTGCAAATGCCATTTCACACAACAATGGATTTGTTACTAAAAATTCTTGATAGAATACCAAGGAAATGTGAAGCCAAGAAGTATCAAAGGAGGTAATACACTCTGCTCAATGCGTGTAGCCCTTCCTTCAATCAGTGAGCGTTTATGGGATTTAGAATGAGGTTACTGATGCCAAGATGAGGTTTTAGTATTCCTGCCATACGCACAAATATTCAGGGATAGAGAGAGAAAGAGAACTTAATTGAGGGGGACAGAGAGTGCTAAACTAAATCCTGAGCTATCTACATTCGCCCCTCTGACTCTCCCTTCTCCCTCTGGTTGATGGTTTGTGTACCTAAGGAATGATAACAAACCTGGACACAAGGTATGATTTGGAAGGTAGCAGGACCTGGCTGAAGGAACTTCATAGCCAGCAAGAAAAGATAAGATGGGAGAGATAGAAGGCTCAGGAACAGTGCTCAGGGAATTGTAAAACAAGAACAGACAATAAAGTAAAAGGGAAATTATGTCCTTTTATACTGCATACTCATTTGTACAATCTTCTGTTAGCCATCTGAAGCTGAGAAACAGTTATAAATGAATCTTTCTCACTTCCAGTGACTCATGGACATAAAAGCAATATAGCACTTTTCATCCCAGGGACCACAATATTACAAGCCTTTTAATGCCATGAGGTCTGATAACAAGCTTTCAAGTAAGCCCCTTAAAGAATGTAGCCACACGTCAGTAGACTGTCGTTAAATATGTAGTGAGAACACCTCCTAGCAGACATCCAGGTGCTAGGTGCGACGAGAACGTCAATGAAGAAGACAGACACTGTGCCACCCTCATTGGAAATTCAGTCCAGTGAGTCAGGGTTAAGGGGACAGGGGAGAGTGGAGGGAGATAAAGAACAAATAACTAGCCCTATAGGGCCAAATCTACCATTCTGGTGCTAAAACTGAAAGCAGAGCGCTCTTCTCCAGCCAGGCATCGATCACTCCCACCTACTCCCTATAGGTGGGTCAGTGATGTCATCTTCGAACGAAAAGGGCCTCACTGTCTGTGTCTCTGAGTCATAGCTCCAGGAAAGCCATTCAAAGTGCAGGAAAGTTCAAACTAGGAGACTTGTATTTCTGTTTATTTTCCAATCCAAGTTATTGCACTAACCCTTCAAATGCCTCCAGGTGACTGAGTCACAAACACTCTTGTCACTGGTACTTGACATTAACTTATTGATTGCGCCAAAATAGAAATCAGCTGCATGATAAGTGATGATGGCTTCCCTGAACTGGAGGGGATGAGGATCTTTCTGCCTTCTGTCAAAACTTTCAAAGTCGGTAGGAGCAGAGGATAAAATTAATATATTGTGTGTGTGTGTGTGTGTGAGGAAGATTAGCCCTGAGCTAACATTTGTTGCCAATCCTGCTCTTTTTGCTGAAGAAGTTCGGCCCTGGGCTAACATCCATGCCCACCTTCCTCTACTTCATATAGGACGCCACCATGGCATGGCTCAATACGCAGTGCATCAGGCTGCACCCGGGATCCGAACCCATGAACCCTGAGCCGCCGAAGCGGAGCATGAGAACTTAACCACTATGCCACCAGGCCAGCCCTAAAATTAATATATATATATATTTTGTGTGTGTGAGGAGGACTAGCCCTGAGCTAACATCTGATGCCAATCCTCTCCTTTTTTCTTGAGAAAGATTGGCCCTCAGCTAACATCTGTGCCCATCTTCCTCTACTTTATATGGGACTCCGCCACAGCACGGCTTGACAAGAGGCGCGCTGGTGCGCGCCCAGGATCCGAACCTGCCAAACCCGGGCCGCCGAAGCAGAGCACACACACTTAACCACTTGCACCACCGGGCGGCTGGCCCCTAAAATGAATATGTTTTAGTGAAAGGAGACTTATCATTTTATTTTTTCACTAGCATCAACATCTAATGACCCACTTTACACCAGTGTTTTCCAATAGCACATTCTAACTGAACCAAACAGTAATTGAAATTAGACTTCATGTTTAATTAGAATTAGTCTACCAGCTCAAAACATACCCATATGCATTATCATTCTTTACATCAATTTACCATTTATATTCTTATTCTGACAATTATAAACTTCTTATAGTATTTAGTAAACATCTGCTTTGTGTTCATACTGAGAAACAGGACGTAAAACATAACATCTGACCTTAAGGATTTATCATTTATTTAGAGAGAACAAGTAAATATCTATGAAATAATTTTTAAATAAGCAAATACTATTGTATATGAAACAGTATTAATTCACATATAGTAAAATTGCAGTTAGAAAGAATTAGAGATAGGATAGTAATTCATAACATTTCATAAGTTTCTAATTGCATGATAGAACAAAATTAAGAGAATGATCAAGCAGGCTAATATTTCATCAAAAAAGGGAAGGCTTCCCTGAGGGAGATAAAACAATTGCAAAAGTTCGAATTACATATATGTGGCTTGATTCAAAGCTACCGATAAGCAGAAACCAGGTCTTATACGTCTCATGTCCTACCTCCACCAGGGCCACCCCTGGGGTGTCTGAGACCGCAGCAACTATTTTTATGGGGTCCCTATCTAAACTTACAATTTGATTTAAAAGCAAATTAAAAATTTATGAGCCTTTTTGATATATTGTGATATATTGATGAAGATTTAGAATAGTGGGTAGAAAAGAGGCATATGCATGTTCGTTTAGTGCCCAATCAGTGAATGGAAAAGTCCTTTGTAGTATCCATGCACCATCTCTTCTTCTTCTTCAGATCCAGGAACTATTCTTTTGTGGTTTTTGTCAAGCGTGCCATTCTTAGCTAATTTCTTTCACCTCAATAAAGAGGTAAAAATGCTGTTATCACTCAAAACTCTATGGCTCTTTGGAACCTATTTGTATGGAAACAATATTGATCTTGCCTGGGCAGTTCCATAATAACTTTTATTTAATGCTGGTTACATTGTTACTCACGGTGCTGCATTATCTATGAATATTGCCTTTGTACAACTCTTTCTCAGGTTATTACTCTGCTAGTTGATGAGGGACACAAATTCAAGACTTATCCAAAATATGTAGGAAATGTGAATAACTCATAGTCTAGTTAAACTGAACTTACAATTCAAAATTTTATAGTGACTATAGAACAACACATCTTCCACCACATCTTCTCTTGAGCTTTTTATACCATAATCACTGCATTCCTAGAATGTCATCTCTTTCAAGTTAACTGCACCCCTGCCTTCCCAATATCACCGTTGGACCCAGGAATGGAGGGAGAACAGTGGTCTCATTCACATAGGCATATCTGTTCCTTGTCCAGCACAGCTTAAGACCAAGCCAGGAAAGCTCAACGTCACCACATCAATCTGAGGCAACTCCAAGAGGACATTTATCCAAAGAGCCTGTTGGTATTGGGAAGCAACGGTCTAGAAAGCCCTTGGAGAAGATAGGTGCAGCCACTCCTGGAGGACTGCCTGACATTGGCACAGAACTGGCAGAGGAGGTGGGGTAACTGCCCTTAGTGCCAATGCTGGGGACCCCACAGGATAACGGATGGCTGCTGCCACTCCCCCCATCCCCAGATGCCATGGACTCAGGAGTCAATATGTGGGTGTATGTGGACATGCACACACACACACACACACTCACAGCCCAAACCCCAGGGTTGTCAGTGGACTATTGTTAGCCCAGAGCCCTGAACTCATTTGTGTCCAGTGTGAGTGAGAATCATCCAAAATCAGCACATCAGCACCCTTCTGGTGATCCAATCTCATGCAATTCCATGAAAGAAATTCTACACTGGCCAGCAGGAGCAATCTTCTTGCTGCCAAACTGCCCTACTGGACCTGGGCCTCATCCACAGAGCCCTGGGATGATCCCATAGGGCCATAGGGTAGAGGATGGGAGTAAACCCTAGAGAGGAAAAATTGAGACAAAGGGCCACATGGGTCCAGGTCCAGGCTCAAGGTAGCCTACCCAGATGGTATTGCCAGCCCTGGTCAGACCTAGCCACCAGAGGGAGACTCACAAATTATTCACGTAGGTGCTTCTAATGACTGAGACCCACACTTGACCAGGTCTGGGCTTGGATTTTCCCACCTGATTTGCAGTACTGGTTGAAGCCAATCCCATGCACTGGAAAAAGACTTAACAAATTTTAAGAAAGGTTCTCCAATCTGAGGGACCTCCCGGAAGACAGGGATATGTGATTATATGCATCGCATTATCAAATATTTCTGGCAGAGAGAACTTCTGAACAGACAAGGTGTTGATGAGAACTTAATCCTCCATTTATAATAATTTTACACATCTAATGACTGCTGGCTTCATACATTTATTTCTCTTCTACTGTCCATACATTTCTATTCATATCATGATATGACCTCTGGTCCTTCACTTTTTTGTCATGACACTAATTGAATTGGCCCAGTGGGAAAGGGTTGGTAGGAGAATTACTAGAAGACATTCTTTTACTGGAACAACAATAATTTAAGTGGATTCATGGAATTCTTGACAAACTACATGAATATACCCCAGTAGGCCCAAACTGAATGTATTACCAGCACAACTTCCTCTTAGCCTGATCTCAAAATACCCGCGGCTGGGGCTGGCCCAGTGACACAGAGGTTAAGTTCACATGCTCTGCTATGGCAACCCGGAGTTTGCAGGTTCGGATCCCTGGCACAGACCAGCACACCGCTTATCAGGCCACACTGTGGCAGGTGTCCCACATACAAAATAGAGGGAGATGGGCACAGCTGTTAGCTCAGGGCCAATCTTCCTCATGGAAAAGAGGAGGACTGGCAATGGATGTTAGCTCAGGACTAATCTTCCTCACCAAAAAAAAAAAAATGCCTGTGGCTACCTAAAGCCACCTGATATGAGGGTAAGTGTAACAAAGTTGGGCTGGAAAGAATTTTGGTCTTAATGTATTGAAATTAAAATATCTTACTTCTGCAAACTTTACAAAACTGTATAATCATGTATACACACTTCTAGGTCTCTTCTTTGGGCCTTGGAATAGTCCCACCACAGTGAGGGTTTCTATAGCTTAAGGTTCATTAGCTTCATGGTAAAACCACCTCTGCTACAGCAACTTTCTATAATGACAGTGATGCAAACAGCTGAGTTTCTAGATACATAAACTAACAGCATTTTGTATGGGTTAAATGATTTGAAAGAGATACATTTCTAACATTTATGATCATTCTTTTTGATAATGTACTTATTAACTTTAAATGGAAAGGATAAAAGAGCAACTCGTGGACCTCTCTAACTTGTCTGGTTGAACTTCTATGAGAAGGTGGGAGGAGTGGTTTGATAGAGACCCTGCTCCTTTCAGCAGAAATTTGACTTCAACATGGCATATCATTTGGACTACTTCCTTTTGACATTTAAAGCAACTAATAAACCACAGCTTTCTCTATTCTTCTGGATATACACAAATTAACTTTCCTCATGAAATCAGCAAGAAGTCTCTGGAATCAAGGGAAACCAGCTCCTATTCATTCCCCCCATCCAGTCACAGCAGAATTATAAGATTTTACACATACAACTGCTTGCTTAATTATGTTTCTGGAATTGCCACCATGATTATGTGTGTTTACATTGCTACTTATGTTATAATGATCTTTCTATTCATCTGTTTGTGTTTCTGCATTATTGTTGCCAGCTTCTCAAATGCCAAATTTGCTGAGATGGTTTTTAAAGAGTTAAATCCATCAGTGGGGACTACTTGGTTCTAAATTTTTCCATTTGACTTCCAAAAACCATTCAGAGGAAGAAGGGAAATGGAAATAATTATCATTTTCAGTGGAACAAGTAGGCAGGGAAACCCCCGGACTCCAAATTAAAGTAAGCACTGCCAAAACAGCTGAGACTGCCATGCAGAGAGCCTCAGAGGAAATGGCAACAGAAAAGGCACAGAAAACAGGGAATGCAGAGGATCTAGTTGTAGTCAGTTAGAGAAATTACCAGTGAATATATGGCACATAAAGAAAAAGATGGGAGATTCCAGATAGT
Source organism: Ceratotherium simum simum (assembly GCF_057802395.1). Classification (NCBI taxonomy): domain Eukaryota; kingdom Metazoa; phylum Chordata; class Mammalia; order Perissodactyla; family Rhinocerotidae; genus Ceratotherium; species Ceratotherium simum. The sequence goes on from NC_141913.1 coordinate 42,298,827, forward strand.
ACCAGCATAAACGTATCATTAAAAGTAAAGGAATCACCTTGGAATGCCATGTCTGTGTCCCTTGGCAGCAGGGGCCATTAAAAGATACTGGTGGAATAAACTGGCGGTAAAAATCCTCCTGAAGAAAGTTAGGTTTGGAGAGACTAAGAAGACATATCTAACACAGGCACCACATGTAAAAGAAATAGTCTATCATGGTAGCAAGAGAAGAGAGATCATATCATTTAAAAACTAGAAAGGCTACCCTCTCTGTCCCCTCCCTCTATTATCATCATAGAAATCTCCTACAAATACTTGTCCAGGAAATTTCAACTCATTTGGATATGGGTAATAAAAACTGTAAACACATAGAATCCATACAGAAAGAAAAATGTATGTAAATGAGCATCAAAACTTTCCTATCAGTAATAAGAAGTCAGCAGAAAAATATATATATTTTCAGGAAATAGAGCAAAATTGTAACAAAATATTCTACCATAAATTTTTAAAAATCTTTTAGAAGCAATTATGGCTATGAAGAAAGATCTCAACAGGAGGTGACAGGCAGATAAAAGGAGGAAATAAATAGGAATAAACAGACATCAGGAAAAAAATAGAAGAGAAAAGGAAAATCATTACAGATTTAAAGGCAAAACTGGAAAGTGAACAAGGGAGAAAGAATGCTGTGGAAAGCACATTAAGAGACATGTAAGATTGAAATTTGAAAATTAACAAAATGAAAAAGAAATTTTGGGTTTTGTTTTTTTTTTTTACTGAGGAAGGTTAGTCCTGAGTTAACATCTGTTGCCAATCTTTCTCTTTTTTTTTTCACCTGAGGAAGATTCACTCTGAGCTAACATCTGTGCCCATCTTCCTCTATTGTATGTGGGTCACCGCCACAGTATGGCTGACGAGTGGCGTAGGTCCGTGCCCAGGATCCAAACCCAGGCTGCTAAAGTGGAGTGCACTGGACTTAACCACTATGCCACAGGGCCAGCCCGAAATGAAATAGAAATTTTTAAAAATAAAAATGATTGAAAAGAAAATAATATATAGTAGACCAGAAATAGAGTTCTAACATAGGATATTGGAATTCCTAAAAGATGAAAACCAACTGAATGCAGCAGAACACAAATTTTAAAGTACAAGAAAATGTTCCTGGAATAAAAGAAGGCTTTAATTTGTAGATTGAAAGTGCATACCATGTATCAAGGAAAATTGACTCAGATTAGTCAATACCAAAGCATATGCTAGTAAAGATACTATCATAATAAAGGACTTGAACTATAAAGAAAAATACTCTGGGCAGCCAGGCAAAAATTTCAAGTTGCATATATAAGAAAAATAAAATTAAGCTGGCATCAGGATTCTACCCATCAAATTCAATACCACAAATCAAGGGAGAAAAACCTACAAGATATTTGAGAAATGAAAGCACAAGTAAAGGAATGATTATACAGCCAAGGATTTTATATCCTTGAAAGTATGAGACATAGATTTTATTTTCAGCTTCTAGTTCATGAAGCATACAGGCTGCAGAGAGTTTAAGCATGTAATAAATCAGAGAGTGGTGATTTCATGAGTCCTTCTTGGGAAAACTACCACTAGAGGGAAAACTCCAGCCAACCAAAGTGGTGGGCACAACTTTAGCAAAAGGTTTGGCAGTAAAACTGAATATATTTAAGTGCAAAACTATGACAAAAAAAACAAATGTGGGAAAATGGATCATAAAATGAGCTGACAGTGTAGAAATGATATGACTTACAAAAAAAAATAGAAGGAGAAGAGAGTAGAGGTTCAATAAGCACATTGTTTGCCTCTTCTCCATGTAATGGTTGTCAAAGTATACCAGTCAAAGGTCAGAAATCAGGAATGGAAGAAGATTCATATTTCAAAATCAAGGGTAAATCTTCAACCTAGACCATCCCATTGGCTAAAATTGGGTGATATAGGAGAAGGAGTAAGGTCAAAGAAAAATCGTAAAAGCCAGTTAATTTATTTCTTATAATAGAGAACTAACTGAATCTGTTGAAAGAAAGAGAGAACTAAAGCCACTATATTAAGGTATATTTATAAACAAATATATATTTATATTTAGAACAAATAAAAATCATCCTAAACATCAGAAAAACTACGAGTGTCAAAAGCAAATAAAACAGACTATATAGTGTAAGGCCTTTATATTATACAAAAACAACAAGCACATAGAATTCATACTAAATATATCTGCTTTATGGATATATGTCATGAGGATAACTCATCTTTTAAATAAAATTGATTTTTTTATTTAGACTTGCCCTATCATGTACTAAAACACGTGGTAAAGCCTCCAGAATTAAAATAGTGTGGTCTGGTACACGACTAGACAAATCAGTAGTATAGATTAGAAGGTCTTGAAATAGATACAAAAACATAAAGAAATTAGTAAATATTAAGGGGGCATCTCAAATCAGTGGAGTAAACAGATTATTTAACATAGGGTGTTGGGACAACTAAGTTGCCTTGGGAGAAGAATCAGGGGCCCGAGGAAGAAGGGTGAGAAGGGCAAACCATCAATTCATCAAAGGTTTAAATGTTATCAATGAAATCTTAAAGAACACTTGGCAAAAAGCTAGGGCAATTTTGTTTTATAACCTTGGAGTAGAGGAGGCCCTTTAACCGTGATTCAAAAATCTAGAAGCCATAAAAAATTTGATAAATGTGAGGCTAAAAACAAAGACAAAAACAAATCTGCATTTTAAAAAAGAAGTGAAACGAAAGAAAAAGAGAAAAACACCTGAGATAAAATATCTTCAACTAATATCACCCAGGACTAACGTCCCTAATGGATAAAGAACTCCCCAAATCAAAAAGAAAATGACAATCCAAGAGAAAAATGGGCAAATCACATGAGCAGACAGTTCATAGGAAGAGAAATACAATGTCACTTAAACCTACAAAAAGATGCCAAATTGCATTCAGAATAAGAGAAATGCAACAAAAAAAAAATTGTCTTGAGATTACATAATTCATCTATCATTTTGGCAAACAAACCAAAGTTCAACAACACTCTGCCTGAGAGGCTGTAGGGGAACACACACTCTTATTACTTTGTCCTTGGCATTGCAAAGTGGTGCAATCACTGTGGAGGAGAATCTGACAATATCTCCCAAAATTACAGGATCCACAATCATATTCTGAAAATTTTTCCTTCAGAGATTGCTGCATATATGTAAAATGATGTATGTACAAGGTTTTCAATTGTTGCATTCCAAAAGATTGGCAAAATCCCAAGTGTTTATTATGAGGGCAGCCTAAATAAATTTTGACAAATTATAAAAATGGAATACTCTGCATCTGTTAAAAAAAATGGGAAAGTTCCCTGTGCCCTGATATGGAAAGATCTGCAAGATGTGAGAAATGGAGAGAAGCAAGATTCAGAAGAGTGCATACAGTATGCATCCGGTTATTCTGCTTATAACCCTAACCAGATTTATAATTCATGCCCCATGCATCTCTGCCTTGCTCTGTGCCCTGAAAGCATCAACAAGGCCCCTTTGCTGTCTCACTTTGGGTGGGTTTGGCCAGTGGGAGTCACAGACAGGTGACTGAGAGAGAGGCCAAGGTCTTTCTTCCCCACCTCCTCTCCATCTTGCTACCAAACTTCTGGCAGTTGTTGCATCTCGCCATGACTATGACTCCTGCCTGCAAGGCAAGCCTCCTCTGTGGTTCCTGCTCTCCCTTGGCTCTGGTAACCCCATCTGGTCCCCTTCCCCTTTCAGGTCTAGAGCCAGTAAATTTTCCCCACTATTCTCTGGGGGTCTCGGCCTCCATATCTGCCCCTTTAACACTATCAAACTCTGTAAAAATTTGTTGTAAAATCTATTCAGTTGAACTATCTTAGTGGAATTCTGTTTCCTGCTGGGACTCTGATTTACGTCGTATATGATCTTTTACCTAGAAAGAAACATAAGTTTATTCATTTGCTTGAATTTACATAAAGAAATATTGGAAGGATGCACAAGAAACCAATCTAAGTGCTGACATTCAGGAAGTGATGGGGCACAGAAGTAGGACCAAGATTACTCACTAAGCATCTTTTTGTGGTCTTTTAATTGTTAAACCATGAGAATGTATTATCTTCTTTAAAAACGATTAAAACAAAAAGAAACAAATGAGAAATACGTACAGGATTATATGGGGTGATAAAATAAATCAAGGTTGGTTAAGGAAAAAGAATGAAGCCGCTCTCTAGATATTGATACAAAACAATCTCCCAAGATATATTAAGTGAAAAAAGGGGTAGAAAATATATATAAAAATGTATAAAATGCTTCTATTTCTGAAGAAGGAAGGAAAGAACGAAGGAACGGAATGAGGGTGACAGAGAGAGGGAGAGGACTGAATATGTATATAAACGTATGTGTGCATAGAATATCTTGGATGGTACACAAGAAACCTCTAACAGTGAATGTATTGGAGAAAAGAATCGGCAGTCTGGGGAACAGGCATGGGAGGAAGAATTACTTTTTACCTTATACCCTTTTGTACTTTTTGATATTTTTTACCAAAACTGCATAAGCAGCATATGTTTATTTTAGAAAAAGAAGAAAATCTGGATATGTTAATAAAATTATCAATAATCCTGGCAATTTTTATTTTCCCTTTTTGCTCACCTAAATTTTTTCCTTCTTTTGTAATGATTATGAACAGGCTGTGAATATTTTATGCATACAACCTTTGACAAGGCAATTTTACTTTTAGTAATTTATTGTAAGAAAATAATTAAGGGTATGTGCAAAGATTTGTGTACAAGATGTTCACGGCAGTATTTTTTATAATAGTGAAAAATTGATAACAACCTACATGTCAAAACTAGGGTATAAGTTTTAATGAATTATGATACATCCCAACAAAGATATAGCCTAGTGCTATTAAAAATAATGTTGCTACTGATTGCCCAGGAAATATGTTCATGCTCTACTGCTTAATGTAAAAACAGTTTACAAAATACAATATGATTCAAGAGTATTTGTTTATAAATTTCAAAAAATTAATTGAGTCTAAAAAATTAATTTATTAGGCATTCTACTCGATGTTGGAGACACAACAGTCAATAAGATAGAGTTTTTTGCCCCTCCTGGGGCTTCATTTTAGTCAAGGACACAGACAAGTCAACATAACTATGTAGTGTAAGACTTGCTGATGGGGGTAGTAGAGATGTTAAGAAGCAAAACAAAGCTAACTAAACCCAGATTACAGGGGATAGAAGGGAGAGGGAGTTAGAGGCTGGGGGATGGGGAGTGACACTCAAAGATGCTTCCCTTAAGAAAGTGATTATATCAGTTACCTATTGCTGCCTAAGAGACCATTCCAAAATTCTGTGGCTTAAAACAACTGTGATTTTTTATTCTGTGGGTTGGCAATCCTGACAGTCGTTCTACTGATCTATCCTGGAATCACACATGTGACTATGGTAATCCAACCTCCTACTGGAAGATCCAGGATGGTCTCACTGATGTGTCTGGCAAATGATACTGGCCATTGGCTGGGGTACCTCAGTTCTCGACATGCTCTCTCATCCTTCGGGATGAGATCAGGCTTCGTAGCATGGTAGTCTCAGTATTCCAAGAGGTTGAAAGCAGAAGTTGCAAAGCCTCCAACTCTTAAGTTCTGGAGTTCACAAAATGTCACTTCTGCCACATTCTACTAATCAAAGTAAGCCATAAGACAAGCCAAGATTCAAGGGGTTAGAGATATGGATGCCACCTCTTGGTGGGAGGAATAGCAGCCTTAAATTGCAAATGAGTATGTACACAGGCTTGATTCACCATTACTATAACAATCTTCTATAGCGATGTCAATGATGAGGAATGAAAGACGGTAGGAAAGAGACCCAGGAAGACAGACCAGCCATCGAAGTTCCCCAAGGTGAGAGAAACACAACATGTTGAAAGAACTGAAAAAAATTCAATGGAGATTGAGCCTAGATCTGATGAGAGGAGCAGAAATCAGAAAAAAAAATTTATGAAGGAAGTTATTTCAAAAATGAGACTAGCAGTATGAATACAAGTTAACCTGCCTAGAAGAAATATTTTTTAAATGGCAGAAAAAGAGTTGATAGTCAGTGAGAATGAAAAGGAAAATTCTGAAATTTAGAAGGAATCCAGAAAAGAGATGAGGCACAGCAGCCAAGAACTTGGTCACTGTGTCACACACTGCTGGGTGATAGTGATCAAACAAGAATCCAAGGAAATTGTCTTTGGATTTAGCTACTAGATGGCCACCTCAATAATCTGAACTGTTTCTGACTTATAAAGAGCGGCATCTCTAAGTGATAGAATTACAGATATTTTTTACCTTCCAATTTTACTGTCTTATACTTTTAATTTTTTTCTACCTGTGAACAATCACCCATAATATTGTCATTGACAGATAATCATTATTTATAATTATTATTTATTACTAAAAGATATTATTTACTAAATATACTAAATTATTTATTATTTAATACTAATAAATCATTATTTATTACTAAAAGAAAGTCATAAATGAATGTGTACATATATTTTTATCATAAAAATTCTATGTTTTATATCATTGTAATTTAATCAGTGCTTAGCCTTAGTATCTAGAATTAGATTGGCTCTATCAATAGAGTATGCAAAACTTAGTTCCAGAAAAGTTCAGCCAATTTATACTCTGACAAGCAGTAAATATCTTTTTCTCCATTCTTCCCCAGACTGAAACCTTAAAAAAATGTCTTGCTTAACTTGATAGGTAAAAATATGGTATTTCATTGTTTTAACGTCTCTATGCTTTGATCCTAGTGATGTTGAATTTTTTCCATGTTTATTGGCCATTTGTATTTCTTCTTTGGAAAAATTCTTGTTCATACCTTTTGCCCATTTTACTATTAAAATATTACTCATATGGAGGGCTGGCCCAGTGGCGTAGTGGTTAAGTTTGGACACTCCACTTCGGCAGCCCGGGGTTCACAGGTTCAGATCCCAGGTGAGGACCTGTACACTGCTTATCAAGCCATGCTGTGGCAGGCGCCCCACATATAAAGTAGAGGAAGATTGGGCATGGATGTTAGCCCAGGGCCAATCTTCCTCAGCAAAAAGAGGAGGATTGGCAACAGATGTTAGCTCAGGGCTACTCTTCCTCACCAAAAATAAATTAATTAATTAATTAAATATTATTTATATGAAGGAATATTTTATATATTAGCCCCATGTCATGCAGATCACGTGGTTGTTGAAAACAGAAATCTCTTCAATCTGTTTTAGGAAGTAGAGAATTTACGGTTAGAAAATAGAGTAACCTCATGGTTAGAGAGTAGAAAACTCATTCTAACAAGACCTACCAAGAACTGGAAAGTTTTCAGGCAGCTGTTCTTGCTCGCTCTGGGACCACTAGCCTCTTCTACTTTTCTCTTCGCATCTGCTTCTTTCTTCTTTTCATAGAGTAGTTTGCTTGATAAGACTTCATTTATACATTCATGGGTTTATATATTCATGAGACTTGAGGTTGCTATAGCACCAACTCTGAGCCCTAGTCTCCAAGGAATTATAGCATGAATGTTCACCCGAATGTACTCTGACCAGCCACGTATCTGTGTCTCCACATTCAAATATGTGAATCTGAGAACCTGACTCCTAGATTGTCTTGCTTTGAGCTAGAATCACATCTCTTGTCAAATCAGACATGGCTAGGGAGTTTGGGAGGGATGAGCGAGGCAGAAGAAGTTCATATGGCCTCTGCCAATTTATTTCATTTTCAGAGAAGGAGATGTGAACAGCTACACAAATCAACGAATGAACCTCCTATAATACCCTATGGTTCTCATATATGCTGCAAATATTTTTCTTAGTCCATTTTAATTTACTTTACATTCCAATGTTTTTGACAGTAGAAAGTTTTCAGTTTTGATATGGTCATGCCTAACAATCTTTTCTTTAGTCAATCAAAATTCATTTTTATCACACATATAGATAATTATATCATTACATTTGTTGAAAAATTCATCTATTCCCCACTGATTTGAAATGACAATTTTTTCATATGCAAATATTTGTCTTTATTTGCACCTTTATTCTATTCCATTCATTGATGTGACTCTTCTGTATCTAGCCATGCAAGTATTCTCACCTTATTATTCTTTGTCAATAGTTTCTTAACTGTTCTTAACCATTTTTTTCCAGATGAATTTCACAACATGGCCACTACAAGCAAGATAATTGTTTCATTTGGAGGTAACAATTGTTTTTACACTGCAGAAAAATCTGACCATAGCCCACATAAGCTGTGGTTCCACTATTCAAAAAATGTATGTCTTTAAACTCTAGAATCACAGTCACCAGGAAAGATGCTCATGTCTTAATAGGAATTGGGTAAGTGAAACTGAGCAAAGAAACAACAGGCTCTGTCTCCCAGCTCAAACTCTTGGTGTTGGATGAAATAGACAGCAGTATTCCAATTGTTATTGGCTCTCTTTTTGCTGAGTAGAAAGAGCTGAATTCATATAACTTAAATACTTGTTTGATAAGACTCCTCTGTATTGGTTATTCTTTCATTTAGACTTATTGCACTTGCTAAAACTTTCAGAATAATACATATTAAAGAATAGTGCCTCTAGTGCCTCTAGAACAGGACATTGTTATAATACCTGCAGAGACAGTTTTGTTGTGAATGAAGTCATTTGTACACTTGCAAAGTGAACTGGGTGAGAGAGAGAGAGACAGAGAAGTGGTGTACTTAGAAAGCCAGATTGGATTCAGGTCTTAATGTGTCACTAACTGTATGATCTTTGGAAAGTCACCCAAACGCCTGGCATATTAGCCTCCTTTGTTCTCTCCACCTGGGATGCCCTTCCCACTAGTCTTCTCCTGACTCACTCAGACTCATCACTGAAGACTTAACTCAGGAATCCTCTCTTCCAGGAAGTCAACCTGGTCCCAACTATAGTAGGAGCTCCTCCTCTGCGCTCCACTAGCCTTCAAGGGTCAGTGACCTCAGCTCATTATTCTTTTTACCCCAGAACCCAGCATATTACAGTACCCTTTAAATGTTATTTATTAATTCATTTATTAAGAAAATTGCCCTTCATAACTTTTAAAGTTCCTTATGGTTCTCAAGTTCCAAATCACAATATTATAGACATGATTTACATTTTAGAAGCAGAAATAGCCAGTCAAAACTTACTGCTTTATTCTTGCTTTAAATATTCAGATAACTTCCTCAGTTTTTCACATAATCTTCTATTTCAGGACATTCCTTAATCGTATGACATGAAAGAGGGAGAGAACATTAGCCTGATCAAAAGACAAGAGTTCTGGTCCAGATTCCACTATTTTCCACCTATATGACATTGGATGAATCACTTAACTGGCCCTGATCCTCAATTTCTGCATCTTTCAAATAAGTATGATGACTCTTATTGTTCCTGTCCCATGGGCTTGGCGTGAGGGACAGCTGAGAGAATATAGTGAAAGAACTTTCATAAGACTGTACAGTGCTCTTCAAATATAATGCAATATTAAGGCTCAATTAAAATGTTACGTTAATTATTATCATTATTGTTATGTCTATTACTCATAAATATGCTACTGCACAAAAATAAAATATAGCATCATTTATACTCATTTTATTATAGCTACTTATTATAAATATTTAGTATGAAGTACTGAGTAAGAAGTCACCCTGCCCATGCTAAATCTCAATTTCAACAAAATTCTGACAGTCGCTTTTAATATGACCTTGGCCAATAAATAGCCTTTTTAACTACTTTGAAAGAGAAAGCAATTAGAATGTCATTTCTCATATTTATTCCACAATAGCATTTGACCCCACAAATACAAGCTATTACTGTTTATTTGATGAGTTTCTTTTTTAAATTTGAAAAATATAATTTAGTCTTATTCACTTGAACAGATAGAGTCCCAAAAGAACAAATTCCCAAATCCTCTCTTTTTTGCCTTCGCTTGAGACAACCAACGTGCTTGTATGAAATAAACAGATGGCCAGTTTATTGAGCAGGATGGGTATGATAGGAAAGAAAAGAAAAAACACCTTCTTCTTTTTCACCATTGCCCTTCAGATGAACTATGCTAGATCTCCTTTCCCAGACACTGAAGAAAGTCCCTCCAGCCAATTTCATAGCTTTTTCTGTCCCTTTCAGATTTGGGGACATTTCCTTTTCAGGTTCTAAAAAGTTTAGTCCTATCTAAATCTAAATACTTATCTCACATCCTAAAGTTCTCCCTTCCACACGGCTCAGGCCTTAGACACCTGCTGGGAGAAAGGGGCAAGTTCTTTTCTCTCCCTGCTCAACCTCACTAGCTGTTCATTCCGGCTTCTTACTCCAGTTATGTATTGCCATGGAACAAATCACCCCAAATTTAGAGGCTTAGCACAATGGTCATTTATTTTGCTTACAAATATGCCATCTCTTCTCCATGTGGCACCAGCCAGGGCAACTCAAACTCAAAGGGGATGACTCGAAGATTGGGGGCTGGAATCATCTGGAGGCTTTCCCACTCAGACATCTGGAGGCTGATGCTGGGTTTTGGCTGGGACCAGAGCTGGCCTGTAGCTTGGACACCTATACAAGCCCTCTCCACGTGGCTGCTTGGCTTCCTCACGGCATGGTAGCTGGGTTCCAAGAACAAGTGTCTACAAGAAAGGAAGTGGAAGCTGCCAGTTTCTGAAGGCCTGGGCCCAGAAATTGGAACAGTTTACTTCTAGCATATTAATATCAAGTAGATTCAGAGCCCAGATTCAAGAAGGGGAACACAGACCTCACCTTTTGACAGGAGATGTATCAAAGAATGTTGGGCCATGTTTCTTTCTTTCTTTTTTTTTTTTTTTTTTTTGCTTGAGGAAGATAGTCCCTGAGCCAACATCTGTGCCAATCTTCCTCTGCTTTGTATGTGGGATGTCACCACAGCGTAGCTTGATGTGCGGCGCATATGTCCACACCTGGGATGTGAACCTACGAACCCAGGGCCATTGAAGTGGAGCACGCGAACTTAACCACTATGCCATGTTTTAAAACTGGCATACTCTGCCACATTCCTTCAGAGTCAGGCAGGAGAATTAAGGGGCAAAAGTAGTCTTGACTATAATCTAGTCTCAGTGTCTCCTTTGTGACAGATGCCCTGACACTAATTCTTTGGCTGATGGATTCTCAGAGTCCCTTTCCATTAGTGATTCACCATGGTCTCTCTGCCTGGGCCACATGACATTCTCTCCAGCTGAGCCCCTGTGGCAACCCCCTCAGCCCACAAGTCCAATGGTACAGCACACAGGCCTTTTTCTGCGGGGCTTGCCAAGCTCCTATGGCAAGCAAACTTCTTGGGCAGGTCATTTCTGAAAGTCCTTCCACATCCTTCCAATGTCTACTCTGGCCAAGAGGGAAACTCAATACTCCTGCCCTGCTACACTGCAGAAACACAGACCATGTTCTCTGGGCATCTCCTTATCCTGTCAGCAGGGGCAGATCCAGCCAGCCCTTCACCATTACATGTATCTTCATGTGACAGTTGAACACTGATCCTTATTCCCCACCCCTGTCCCCAAACTCCAGGAGATGTCTCTCATATTCTCCTAAGAACTCACTCAGCACACCCTGCTCTGGACCCATGGTGGCGCTAGACCCCTGAGTATCAGCAGCTCAGCAACATTCAGCCCAGCAGGCAAGAAAAGTGGAGATGTTAGTCTCCTCCCCCACACGCATACACACACAGACACACACACACATACACACACACCCCAGCACCCTCACCCTCACACTTTGTGAGTGGTTCTCTTGAAGGCTTCTCTCTCAGTTTGAAGCAGGGCAAGGGGAAACACAGCATTCTCCTAGTTTGTGTCAAAGAAATCTTCACTCTGTCTCTCAGTGAATCCTTGGTAGTCTCCTACATGCCCTAGAGATGGCTGAAAGTTTGGGGCCACCTCTTACATGCAGTCCCTCTTCTCAGAATGTGAGAAATTTGTTACCTATGGGTCTTAGTTTTGGAGGCCTAGTCCTAAGAGGTCTGAAGCTATAGAAATAGTTCATTTGACATCCTTTTCCATAAGCATCAACAATTACAACAACAATAATTGTAACCATCATAAGAATGAAGGACTCATGGAGAAATAATCACAAAGCAACATTCCCTCCAGTTTTATTGAAATAGAAGTGACATATAACATTGCATTAATTTAAGGTGTACAACATAATGATTTGATATATGTATATGTTGCCAAATGATTACCACATAAGTTTAGTTAACATCCCTCACCCCACATAGTTGCAATCTTTTTTTTCTTGTGATTGAGATCTACTCTCTCAGCAACTTTCAAATGTACAATACATTATTGTTAACTATAACAAAACAACTATTTTTCTCTCCTACAGTCCCTTTCAAAGTATTCCACAGAGTCCTGGTCTTCCCTTGGCCCTGGGGAAAAATTCAAACAATCTCATGACTTTTCTTTTTTTTCTTTAGAAATAAAAGATGGTCATGTCTGTAATTAATGGACCCACCACAAAGAAGTAATCAAAACTATTCATAGTTGCTTCCCTTTTCCAACTCAAACTTGCAAGATTGGGGTGTGGGGGAGGTGGAAATTGGCTGACTCTCTTTTTCATTGTGTTTTTCCCTCACTTTTCTTTCTAACTTGCTTCCGACCCCTCCAGATCATAAAGGACAGAAGCATGGCAGTAAATTTCTTACTTGAAAAATACCGCCTTGAGCTAGCGTTGTGCTCTCTCAGGCTGGCTGATATTGAAATTCGACTTTTTCTGATAGGCAGAGTTACCAGATAAAATACAGGAAACCCAATTAAACTTGAACTTTAGAAAAACATTCATTGTTTATCCAAAATCCAAATTTAATTGGGCATTCTATATTTATTTTTGTATTTTTATATACTGAATCTATTGATGCTACAGTGTGGGGCCCCTAAAGGAATTCTTCTGAAGACTGCTCATGCCTCAGTTGCTAGGATTCCCTTACCCAGCACTCCCTGGTGAGAGTGGTTGCATCTGTATTCCAGCTAGTCTTTACTCTTCCCAAAGACTTGCCAAATCTATTTTGCTGTGATCTGCTCACCCTAACAGGAGGCCCTCTTGGATAGGATCTACTCTGGCTCTCTACACTTGGGTCCTCATCTGGCCCAGCAAAGCCTGTGAGCAGGTGGTTTATTCCCAGGACAGAAAGCACTCCTCGCTCTGCTGCTGCCATAGCAGTCAACCCAAGGCCAATGGGACACATATAAAGTTCTCAAGCAGTCTCCTTGAAAGCCCCTTTTCCTGGCCTTGAGATGATGGGCAGGTACCCTCCACCTCATATTCTGAGACAGTTGCTTGAACACACACCCAAATAGCACACCCAACACACACACAAACATACACACGCGCACTTGATACATCTTCAGATCTGGATTAGGAAAATAGAAATGATAACTAAAATAATCCATTAACAACATGCAATGTGAATAATCAAAACAAATAATTTTGTTTGCAAAGCTACATTTTATTTCAAGTGGTTATGCAGAAACACAGAATAGAAGAATTGACAAGCCAGGTTTTCATTCTAATTTATTTAATGAGCTAAAAAAAAATCTCCAAATGTAAATTAGCAGCGAGATGTCTGATTAAACTGGACCAGTGACAGCATTTAGCTGGCATGTGGGTCCACCCTGCCTGCTTAGATGTATTTTCTTGGCGACAGCCTTCGGAGAGGTCAGGATGCTGACAGGATAGAATTTGTGTACTTCAAAATGTCTGCATATCTATTCTGTGCAGTCACACTTTTGTAACTGTAGAGAACGGAGGCTGTGAGATATCACTATCTTCAATTCCAGCCTACATGCTTCATAAAAGGCAACTCTACACAAAGAACTGGAAAGCATATTCACAAAACTGAAATCTAATCAGAAAGAGAAAATTCAAAACATTATTTCTGCTTCAAGCCTATATAGGGTGCAATGCAGAAGGTCAGTGTTTCTTTTCTTTTTTTTCCATTTTAATAACAATGTCCAGAGATGCTTTAAAATAATAGAAGTGTTTCTGGAGATCTTTGTGTTTGTTGCCAAGAAACTAGAACTTCATCCTATTGGGCTGTAAAATATCGTTTTAAGCACACAGGTTGGCCTAGCCGATCCCAAGGTATAATAATACCATGAGAGGAGCCCCCTCTTCATCCTCAGTTTATTTACCTTCTGGTGCCCACATCTGCCCTTTTAATGGCAGCTCCCTACCCTACACCCCTTCTAAGTACCCAGGGCTCAGGAACTATTAGCCTGTCTCGCTGTGTCTCCCCAACTCAATCAACACCCACAGATTCCGTATATCATTGCAGGAAGGCGCTATTGCCAGGCCGCCTAGCTGTTCCAATAAGCTAAACTCAGCAAACGTGAATGATCCATCACATCTTATTATTTTACTCCCACTAAATACTTTTTGTCCAATGTAGCTTTTTTATTTTCATAACTCCTTCAAGACTTTCACATCTTTGAAACTTTGGGGCAGGGAGATTCCCTGTTACCCTCAAATCACTCAGCATTCCTGATCATTACCTCTGTTCATACACATGGCCAAATGTTTCTAGAGTCACATACAGAGGTTCATGGCATGGTGTCTGCCCACATTTGCCGATTTGTTAATTTAAACGAAAACCAGTGGGGCTGGCCCCGTGGCCTAGTGGTTAAGTTTGGCATGCTCCACTTCAGCGGCCCTGGTTTGGCTCCCGGGCGTGGACCTACACCACTCGTCAGCAGCCATTCTGTGGCAGTGACCCACATACAAAATAGAGGAAGATTGGCACAGATGTTAGCTCAGGGTGAATCTTCCTTAAGCAAAAAGAGGAAGATCGGCAACAGATGTTAGCTCAGGGTGAATCTTCCTCAGCAAAAAAAACAGAAAGAAAGAAAGAAAAGAAAACCAGGTTTAGCTTTATTAAACAAGAAAGAGTGGCACATTAAAACTTTCAAGAGTTTCTTTGAGCATATATTGATTCAAATCAGGCAGTGACAAGGCAAAGTGGTTGGAGCACTCTACTGACAGGAGCTAGGAAAGAGGGTTTTACAGAGAAGACACAGAAGCAAAGCAAGAAAATTATTGAATTGGCTATGGCTTAAGTGGTTGCCTTATTTTGGAAAGCCTAGGTGGCTGTTTGTGACTTGTTGGTCTTTAAAGTTTCGTTTTCTCGGATATGAGTGCATCAACTTGGGCTCAGGTTTTGGTTTGCTTCCCTAGGCTACCAAGGCACCGGCACCCCCTCAGTCTAATGACCTCTTTGTTTAATTACATACAGTTTCATCAGACTTTTTTTTGTTTTAATAAACAATTAGTTGCAGTGAAATGAATCAAGCACTTTTTCTTTTAAAGTAAACATAAACCTAGTCTTTGGGAAACAAGATAGATTGTAGGTATAAATACAGCATGCAATTGGAGGAGGGAGGTGATTCTCACAGCTGCTACAATTCCATCATCAATATTGTCAAGTGTTTGTCCCTGAATGGTACATTTTGGTCTGTCTGATTTTGTTTCAGCACAGACTCTGCCCCCAGAAATGATTTTGTTCTCCCTTAATCAGAAACAGCCTTGTCTGCTGAACAGATGGGAGAGACGGTAACTGTGATTTCAAGGCATATGGTTTCAAGAACAGATAGGAGTAGTCATTCCAAATATTAGTACAGTTTCTTTCAGGTTTTCATGAAAATGACACACATGAATGTCAATAGGCAAAAATAACAGATAACATTTTCAATCATCTCAAAACCTACTTGGCTAAAATCAAAATTTTACATCAGTTGGCTTGCATTCCTAAAGTATGCTGTGCCATATCTATCACTTATTTGATGATAGGGTAAAAGAAATTAGGTAGGCCCAGCAGAAACCAGATTCTTCATTCATTCATTCAACAAATATATATTGAGCACTGAATACGTGCTGAACACTGCTGGATTTGTGGGATAAAACAATAAACAAGTCACTGTCTCTGTTCTGAAGGAGCTAATGGTCTAATGAAGGGAGATATATAAATACACTGAGAATTACAAAGCAGTGTGGTAAGTGTCAGGACAAAGGAGAGCAGGAGTTGCCACAGGAACCTATACAAGAGGGACTCATCCCAATCTGAGGTGGGCCATCTGGGAAGACTACTGAGAAGTGGCATCAAAACTGAAAGCTGAATTAACACATAGCAATTCGCCAGCCAAAGAGCAAAGGGGTGGAAAGTGGTACAGAGGAGAACACTTCACACATGTCAAAGATGTGGAAGAGAGAAGGAGACAGAGACAGTGATATTGACTTTAAAATAGACTGCCAGAACAGAACCTTGGATAAAAAAGAATGGAACAAACTCTATTATTCCAAATATATTCCGCCACCACGTGTCGCCCAGCCAGTCTTGGGTCTTCTTCGTGCAAAAAGGATTCACAGAACTTGACCAGTTGTTTCCTCTTTGGAGACTGCAGCAATAATAGTTCAGTCTGTGGACCTCTGATGTGTAAAGAGTCTCTGGTATACAAAGGGACTGCATCATTGGCTTTTGACCTTGCTGAAAAGGAACGTATAATTGTATGGATGGTAGGATTAAATTGTTGAGTAGTTTTGTAATCAAGATTTTATGTAACATTTGTAAATGGAAAATTAGCACTTTTGTGGTTCTTGAGGGAAAAAAGACCTTGTGGAGATAATCATTTCCGTAGTTTCCCATTCCCACTGTTATAGGGAGTTGTATCATTGACAGTGTGGTAGGATATGGTAAGTTGAGGGGTGGCAATTATTATTTGAAACTAAAATGGGTTATTTATAGGACTGATGGAAATGATTCCATCCCACCATCTCTAAAGTACTTTTCATTGACGATGTTACAAACAGTAAGGTAACAACAACAACAGTTGCATAGCTCACCCTGGGTTTGCGTTCTGACCCTGTCATGTACATGTCACCAAACACGTTATTGGCACCTTTTAAAATAAGCTCTCGTGATCAGGATGGTGATGGTAGAGAAGCTGCCTGGAATACATTGAATTGCCTATGTTTAAACTGACAAGCAATGATTTAAAAAAGAGGAAGAAGAGGGAAAGTGGTGTAAATGCTGTCAATTTTTTATTTAACCCAGATGTTTTGGTGGGGAATACAATTATCTGTTGCTTAGCATATGTAAAGTTGTAGTCTATATTTATGAGACCATTGCTTAAAGATTATAAATTATGTAAATACATTAATAAATTCTGTGTTTCATTCAAAAAAAAAAACTTGTTAACCAAATATCTATTAATCAGAACTCAGCATTACCCCAAGTCTGGGTCTAAATCGAAAGGAATGAGTTGGAACAGATCACTTCTGAATTACATCATTACATTCTATAAATCTATTTGAGGTATAAGAACACCAGTTGAGATACTTAAGATATACACACACACATTATACACACATACATACATGCATATATAGGTAAAAACATAGAAATGTGAAATATATAAGGCATATAAAAATATGTGTGTATATATATACATGCATTTAGAGTCTAAATGATATAACCAAAATGCTTCATACCTTAAAGCATTTTTTTAAATCCTGTAGAACAGTAAAAATTGTTGCTTTGCTAAGAAAACACTCTTGAGAGCAATTGTGCACACACCAGCAGTCAAGCTGTTAATTAGGCTAAGAGTGATTTCAGGATCACTTTTTCAAAGATGTTGAATAAAAAGTGAAGATAGCATAAAGAAAATATGTAGCCCTACAAAGAGTCTGCAAACACCCTTAGAGAACATATCTACACACTTATAAAGTTCACAGATACCTTGCAAACTCCTAGCTGATATTCTCCTTGTAGACACTCCATAACAAAGGGCTGCAGCAGGGTTATCACAACTTGGAATTTCCCTGCTTTCATCCCCAGGGGATTGCGAGGTTCAGGTGATTTAGGTAAAGTACCTACAATCAAAATCTTGTTCTAACCAACTGTGGCGGAAAAAATAGTAATAATAATAATTCTTTTTTTAAAAAAATGAGCATTGAAGGCAAAGCCAATAGCTGAGAATATGACTGAAAATGGATTTCATTTAATATGCTTATATTGATTAAGTGTTTCTATAAAGCATTTCTGAGTTACTGAAGCTGGTACAAGTATAGAAAAGTTAATGAAACCAAAATTAAGCACCCTAGAAGTAAGATAAACTGTTCCATGCTGTTCATAAGAAGATTGTCCAATACTTTCACTCTTTACTGCATCAAAGACACAGCTGCACGCTTTGTTTCCTCCCCCTCTAGGCTATTGTCAGGCAAGTACTGGTGAGGAAACGAAAGGATAAGAGCGGATATGTACTATATGTTATATATTATGTATTACTATACACACACACACAAATGGTTTAGAAAGAGGAAAGGGGCAAAGTCTACTCATGAATATAGGTTTGAGAAAACCTACTAAAAATGCAAAGGTAAATAAATTAATAAATTGTTTTACTATGTTCTCAATATTTCTCTCATACAAATGATGAGCACAAAGGGGAGAGCAGAGTTGGGGACTACCAATATAGTCAACCATTGTGGTAGATTTTGTACTATCTATAATTATTCACTTACTCTCCCCGGAAAATATCCAGTGTGGATTTTCCCTTAACTTTATTCTGACTTAAATAAAAGGGTAAGGCCACAATAAAAGGAGCTACTTAGAAGTCAACTTGGAAGTCAAGATTGTTTTAGAAAATTAACTGAAATTGCAAAGAGAAACAAATGTCTTTTTTCCCAGAACACAAACAGAGGAAGAAAATCGGTCGCTTGATATCCTAAATTCTGGAGCAAGTGACACAGAGCAAAGGAGTTTAGATTGACAAGACATCTCCAGTCTAAAGGAGAGTGGCTATGGGTAGTGTATGGGCTAACAGAGGCTTCTGACAATAACAAAACGATTACTTAGAGATTACAGTTACCACCAAAAGTATTAATACCACCATTCCTCCATTCCATAACAGATATAACGAGTTCCTGCATGATTTTTTCTGATGAGCCTGGACAAAGTCTTAGAAGTCCTCCTGCTACCACTCTGAGTCCAGCACAGTTAGTGCTAAAGATGAAATTTATTTGTCGTCTCTGCTCTAAAAATTAAAGAGCAGATTTTAATTTATGTTTCGTTGTATTGCTTTAATCTTGCCTCAAAGAGAATAACTTTTGGAGCTATTGATGAAAATAAGTAAATATGGATAATGAATACTTAGCACATACTTATGATTTTAATGGAGAGTTCTACTTTTCTGGAAAAGAAATATAAGAATTGGATCCGTTTTTTTGCTTTATTTTTTCTAAATAAACCATTTTTTAGAGTGGTTTTAGGGACCCAGCAATATTGAGTGAAAGTACAGAGAGTTCTTATATACACTTTCCCTCCCACACACACGACCTCCCCCACTGGACATCCTGCATACATGTGTTAAAAACAATGGTATGTCTGGTAAAAACTATGAACATACATTGACACATCATTATCACTCAAAGTCCATAGTTAACATTAGGCTTCACTTTTGGCGTTGTACATTCTATGGGTTGACAAACGTATATTAAGATATATCCACCATAATTAATATCATACAGAGTAGCTTCACTGCCCTAAAAATCTCTGTGTTCAGTCTATTCATCCCTCCCTCTCGCCCAACTTCTGTCAACCACTAATCTTTTTAACGTCTCCATAGTTTTGCCTTTTCCAAAATGTCACATAGATTGAATTATACAGTATGTAGCCTTTTCAGATTGGCTTCTTTCACTTAGTAATATTCATTTAAGTCTCCTCCATGTCTTTTCATGGCATGATAGCTCATTTACTTTTAGTGCTGGCTAATATTCCATTGTCTGTAAGTACCACAGTTTGTATATCCATTTACCTACTAGAGGACATCTTGGTTCTTTCCACATTTTGGCAATTGTGAATAAAGCTGCTATAAACATTCATGTGTCAGATTTTGTGTGAACATAAGTTTTCAATTCATTGAGTAATTATCAAGGAGTACAATTGCTGAATCATATGGGAGGAGTATGTTTAGTTTTGTTTGAAACTGCCAGATTGTCTTCAAAAGTGTCTGTACCATTTTACATTCTCACCAACAATGAATTATTGTTTCTACTGCTCCACATCCTCACAAGCATTTGGCCCTGTCAGTGTTTTGGATTTTGGCTATTCTAATACGTACGTAATGGTATCTCATTGTTGCTTTAATTTGCATTTCCCTAATGACATGTGTGTGGAACATCTTTTCATATGCTTAATTGCCATCCATATATCTTCTTTAATGATGTGTCTCTTCAGGTTGTCTGCCCATTTTTTAATTGGTTTGTTTTCTTATTTTTGAATTTTAAGAGTTCTTTTTATATTTTGGATAACAGTGCATTATCAGACGTGTCTTTTGCAAATATTTTCTTCCAGTCTGTGGATTGTCTTCTCCTTCTTTGAACTTTGTCTTTCATAGTACAGAAGTTTTTAATTTTAATGAAGTTCAGCTTAGAATTATTCCTTTCATGAATCGTGCCTTTGGTATTGTACTTAAAAGTCATCGCTATACTCAAAGTCAGCTACATTTTTTTCCTATGTTACCTTCTAAGAGATTTATATCTTTCATTTTACACCTAGGTCTATGATTCATTTTGAGTTAATTTTAGTGGAGAGTATAAAGACTATGTCTAGATCACTTTTTTGCATGTGGATGTCCTGTTGTTCCAGCACTATTTGTGGAAAAGACCTTCTTTGCTTCATTGTATGGCCTTTGTTCCCTCATCAAAGATCAGTTAACAAGAAGGATGTGCAACTATGACATACAACTATCTACTGGGGCTTTGGGGGAAAAATAAATAAATAAATAAAATTATTAAAAAAAAAAAAGATCAGTTAACGATTTATGTAGGTCTATTTCTGGGTTCTCTATTCTGTTCCATTGGCTTATTTGTCTATTGTTTCACCAGTACCACACTGTTTTGATTACTGTAGCTGTACAATAAGTCTTAAAGTAGATAGTGCCAGTCTTCTGACACTATAAGAACCTGGAAGATCTCCTGGAAGTAAAACTCACAGAAGTGTGGCCTCGCCATTGCTGGGTCCCCATGGAGTTCTTAACTCTCAAACTTGTTACTCTGAACCCTCAGCAATTGTCAATTACAGTTCAGATTTTCCTACCCAGCACTGGTTCCTGCAGAGGTTCTATTGACAGGTGATTCTCTGTATTCACCCGTCAATCTCTTCAATTTGGGGAGCAGTGGTTTATGTTATAATCTCACTTCTCTGACAGATCTAAGAAGAGTTATTGATTTCTCGGTTTGTTCAGCTTTTTACTTGTTGTTAGGACAGAGTGAAAACTTTTAGGCTTTTTACATGCCAGACCGGAAACTAGAAGTCTGTTGTTATTTTTAATCTCAATTCTCAGTGATCTAAGCCAGGCACGGTGGAACTAAAGAGGCAATGCTGCTCTGAGCCAATTAAAATGGGAAGCTACCATAAATACAAACATTATACCTGGCAGAAAGTAATGAATTTCCAAAAATTGTCTTAAAATTCTATATCTGTTTCAGTGGCAATAAATTTTACAGTAAACTTTTCCTAAGTTTGTGGACCCTTCTCTTCTCTGCCCAACCCATACTTTCTCTGTCACTACTACTTTGTTGGATACTTTTCCTTGAAGCACCCTTTTCCTCATAGCCCTGACACTCACACTGAACAGTTCCGTCAGAAGTGATGTAGTTTATTGCAAAGTAGACAAATATCCAAGTACTACTGAGCTCTATAAGTATAGGCCCCGTATGACTGGTGAGACCCCAATTATAGATTCAGTGAGGTCTTGCCTAATGTCTTCTAGATCTAGATCTAGAATGGTGGGTAAGAACACAAACTCTGGAGCCAGATTGCTTGAGTTTAATTCCCAGTTCTACCACTTACCAGCAATTTGGGCAAATTCTTTACCCTCTTTATGTCTGAGCTAAATGGGAATGATAATAATATTATGTGTATCACGGGTTTATGAAAATTAAATGAGTTAAGGTATATAAAGCTCCTAGAACAATGCCTGGAACATAGTAAGTATTATATAGTGTTAATTCTGATGAGATCTTTCCAATAAACCATACCAGAGCCATGGACTCTGGTGGACTGGGAAGGAGTTGTGGTAAGGCCTGAGATATTGACCTCTTAGCCCTTGGGGTGGCCAGCAGGGACCTCGGCCAATCACCTCTAGCTAAAAGGAACCAGTTATGCCATTAAAATAATTTTTAATTTCTATGTGTGTCAAGATGTGAAAGGGGATTGGGAAGCACTACATTTTTCTGTTTCTCCATAAAGGTAGCATACATTATTACAGACCTATAATATCTTTTCTATTCTATTTCATTTTACTGTAAAGAAAATATCCTGGGAATTAGCCTGTGACTTTTTCATTCTAACACACCATTATTGGAGAGCCTGTGCTGACTACACAATCATGGCTTTAAAAAGCTTAATAATTTTACACTGAACTATTTATGTGCCTTCCTTAGGGTTTGGATTTTTGTGTGGGAATGGCATTGAAATTAATCATGGGTAATTTTAGCCAGACTGTGGAGCATTTATATTTATTTCATAAAATTCTTCTGTCTGCTTTCTAAAATGTCATGTACCTGGTAATTGCTGCTGTAAGTCAACTGGGCGGTACATGCACTGACCCCTTCAAGAACCAGGTGATACCCACTTTAGACGTCTTGGGTTGAAAGTTGACTTCCTACGGCCTGTGTGAAGTTCCAGAGCTCTGGCTAAGTGCCCTGGTTTGGTGGGAATTGCCCATACTCTACCCTCAGAATAACTGTGGCACCACGTTACCTGACAGCATACATGCACCATGCTGCTTCCATGTTGCTTAGCAAGTTTCCTTAATATTATAACTTTATAAATATATAGGGGATCTTTTATCAGGTTGACGTTATTTTAGTAATTTATCCCTCATATCTCTTTGAAGGAAACAAATTTTAAGTTTTCCTCATCTTTGGTGTTGTTTTAATCACATATGTAAACATCACACACGTATGCATACACAGTATCATTGGGACTTTGCAGTTCTAGAAATTATTTTTATTCGGATAGTTTCCTAGTTTATGAGCAACTACACTAGATAGTAATGGAATATTTTCTACTTGTAAATGGCCTGAGAATGCGATCAATACTATCATGCTCTTTCATAATCGTTAGTGTTGTTTTGAGAAACTGAAGGAAAGGAGACATTACGTTTAGGGGGAAAGTGGAATGTAAGAAATGATTTCTAAATTTTGTTGTTGCTCTTATTACCCATAGGAAAAATATACTGAGGGGCCAGCCCGGTGGCGCAAGTGGTTAAGTGCACACGCTCCACTGTGGCGGCCCAGGGTTCGCCGGTTCGGATCCCAGGCACGCACCAATGCACCACTTGACAAGCCATGCTGTGGCAGTGTCCCATACAAAGTAGAGGAAGATGGGCATGGATATTAGCCCAGGGCCAATCTTCCTCAGCAAAAAGAGGAGGATTGGCAGATGTTAGCTCAGGGCCAATCATCCTCACAAACAAAAAAAGAAAAATATACTGAAAAGTTCCAGAGTTACCTGGTAAACACAAAACAAATTCCAGAAGATTTTTTAAAAATAAAGTATTGTATAAGGTAGGTAATTCAAAGCCAGCTCAACCTAACCCCACAGTAATGCTTTTAGTCCTGCATTAGCACCCATTTTGTGGCCTCTTTCAGGACTTCAATTTCCTCATCTGCAACATTAGGGTATTGATTAAGTGGGACTCATGCCCCATCTAGAATAGACAAGAATAAGATCTTCTGCTTTTAAGATTTTGTGTTTATGTTAGGAGGTTAACTAAAGCTTCCATCAGAAAGGGAAATCAAGGAAACATTTTGGGCATCTTTTTAAGACTTTGTCTTCATAATGACACAAAAGTACATCCAAACCTTTTACAGGATAAAGTCTATTTTGGAGCTTGTATTAGAAGTGGAAATATTTCATCTTAAGCTTGGCCTGCTCCACAAACTTCAATTTTTTTTAATCATGTTAGCATAATAAAATGTATTCATTACAGCTTATGTTTCCTCTGGCTCACAGCTGGTACAGTGGTTGCTTAGTGTCTAAGACCAACAAATAGAGCCAGCAAGGGAAACTATAAGCCAACTTCACCTGCACCACTTTTTAATGAAGGGAATTGGTAACCACATAAAACCTAAATTCTTTCATAAAGTTTTTCTCATCTTTTCCTTCATCAAATTTGTTTTCTCACGTTTAAAATGGAGAGATTCAATTAGATGAAGCCTGGAGTCCTCCATTCCTTTAATTATCTATTGATTATAAGATTTTATATCTTTGGAAGACATTTGAAAAAATTCAAAAGTACCATTGCTCTTTGAGAAACTAATTGAACCAAAAACATTCTCATGTTAGTAACTTGTGTAAGTCATTTGAAAAAATGTCACATCTATAATGGCTTCTAGTGATGACTGACCAGATGATTAGGACCAACCATCCCACTGAAGACAAGCAGGAAAAAAAAAGAACGAAAAAAAGCTCCTTGTGCACTATCTGTGCTGCCACTACGGAAAACAGTATGGCAATTCCTTAAAATATTAATAATAGAATTACCACATTATCCAGCAATTTCACTTCTGAGTATATACCCAAAAGAATTGAAAGCAGAGTCTTGAAGAGATATTTGTACCACCTTTGGTGTAATAGGAAATATAGTCATGCATCACTTAACATGGGGATACGTTCTGAGAAATGCGTCATTAGGCTATGTCATCGTTCTGTGTACGCCACAGAATATACTTACACAAATCTAGATGTTACAGCCTACTACACACCTAGGCTATCTGGTACTAATCTTATGGGACCACCATCACATGTGGTCTCTATCCTTGACCAAAATGTCATTTTGATACATAACTATATATTTGAGCTTTGTCCCTGGTTCCTGGCACAGAGCTTCTGCAACCCTGGAGAATTTTGTGAGTGATAAGAGTCTCTTTTGTATGCTAATCAGATGACCCAAGGCAAAGTCCCCTAGACAGCTTCAAGATGGGGGCCAGAAAGACCAAACCGTGATTAAAGGGATGGGAAAGGGGCTAGAGATCGAGTTCAATCACCAATAGCCAGTGATTTAATCAATCATGCCTACATAATGAAACCTCCAGTAAAACCCCTAAACAAAGGGCACAGGAAGTTTCCAAACACATAGAGGTACTGGGAGAGTGGCAAGACCAGAGAGGGCATGGAAGCTCTGCACCCTACCCCCCCAATACCTTGTCCTATGCATCTCTTCCATTTGGCTCTTTCTGAGTTGTATCCTTTATAATATGCTGGTAAATGTATGTAAACTGTTTTCCTGAGTTCTATGAGTCATTCTAACAAAGTACTGAGCCTGAAGAGGGGGCTGTGGGAACCCCAAAATTTGTTTTGGCCAATCAAAATTTGAGTATCCTGGGCAACCTATTTGTGGCACACATCTGAAGTGAGAACATTATTGTGGGTCTGAGTCATTTAACTTGTGGGAACTGCGCTGACTCTGAATTGAATTGTCAGAATTGAATTGAATTGTTGAACACACAGTTGGTGTTAGAGAATTGGAAAGTTGGAGAATTGGTGCTGGAAAAAGACACCTCGTATTTGGTGTCAGGGAAAAAAACACAGCACCCATGTTCGTAGCACCCATGTTCGTAGCTGCCCCATTCGCAATAGCCAAAAGGTGGAAACAACCCAAGTTTCCATCAACAGACGAGTGGATGAACAAAATGTGGTATACACATACAATGGAATATTACTCAGCAATAAAAAGAAAGGAAATTCTGACTCATGCTACAATGTGGTTGAACCTTGAGGACATTATGCTAAATGAAATAAAATCAGTCCCAAAAAGACAAATACCGCATGATTCCCCTCATATGAGGTACCTAGAGCAGTCAAATTCATAGAGACAAAAACTAGAATGGTGGTTACCAGGGACAGAGGGAGGGGGAAATAGGGAATTGTTTAACTGTTATAGAGTTTCAGTTTTACAAGATGAAAGGAGTTCTGGAGATTGTTTGCACGACAATGTGAATGTACTTACACTACTGAACTGCACACTGAAAAATGATTGAGATAATAAATTTAAGTAGGTTGGCTGACCCAAGAGATTAATGGAGATATCAGAATTCAACTCCTGCCTAGGTAGAAATCCTAACACAATATCCCTTGCACAGTATCAGGACCCTCAAAGGCTCCACTCTGAATTGGAGTTATGGATTTGGAAGATTCAGAGGATCATCCAGGTTGCCCACAGAAACTCAAGCCTTGTTCATGGACCATTAGCACCCTCAGATCCCTGGAAGAAGCAATGGAAAATCTTCTTTGGAGAAAGCTGATACCACTCAACGTATCAAATTATTTATAGTTGTAACTTCTCAAACATATGTCCCAGAAACAATCAAAGAATTGTTCCCTCTGGACAAAACAACATGAGCCACAATCAACAGAAAGAAGAGACAAAAGAAATTGTCCACTGGATATCCAGACATCAGAATCATCAGATTGAAACTGTGAAAAATACTGTGCTTATTATGCTCATGGATATAAAGGCAAAATATTAAAATGTCAACAAAGAATTGGAAGCTATACAAGTAGCATTATAGAGCTTCAAAAGAATCAGTTTGAATTTACAAAATGGAAGGAATCAATAGCCAAAATTAACAACTCATTTGGATGGGCTGAACGTCAGATTAGACACAAGAAAAGAAAAAACTAATGAACTTTAACATAGGTCAAAGAAGACTATTCATGAAAAACAGAAACAAACAAATAAAGAATATAGAAAGTAGAGACATAGTAGATGTAATGAGAAAAAATATCAATGTTTAATTGGAGTCCCAGAAGGAAAGGCAAGAAGGGGGCAATATTTGAAGAAATAATGACCAAGAATTCCCCAAACTGATAATCTACATCAATCCAGTGATTCAAGAAGCCCAACAAACCTCCTGCCTATACAGTGAAACTAAAGAAAAATTAAAGACAAAAAATAAAATACTAAGGCAGCCAGAGAATAAGACAGATAATCTTCATACGAGCAAGAATTAGAGAACCAGCTGATCTTTAACAGCAACAATGGAAGCTAGAAAACAGTGAGAAATATCTGTAAGGTGCTGAAAGAAAACTAACCATCAATCTAGAATGGAGACAAAATAAAGACATTTTCAGAGAAATAAAATCTGAGATAATTTGCTACTTGCAGACCCATCTACAACCAGTTCTTAACGATGGTTTTTAATGGCTTAATTTCTTTAGGCTGGAAAAAAAAAAAAAAAACAGGTGGAGCCTCAGGAATTCAGGGAGAATGGAAAGCAATAAATATGGTAAATATAAGGGTAAATCAAATGAATTTTGGATTATAAAATAACAACAACAATAGAAAATAAAATAAAATAATTTAAAAAATTCCCCTAGCTTCATAGTGATGGCCAGATTCCTAATAAGTGCAGTCTTTCTAGGTTGTGATCAACTAGTAAATGTTTCTTTCAAATTCTTAGCACATGCTCAGTTGAGAATAGAATGAATGGAAGAATTGACTTTACGAAAACTTCTATTGACTCATTTTCGGGACATAAGTGACTGAGCTCTAGAATTATCCATGATATCTGTTTCCTAGGAAACCCATTTCACCCAGAGATCAAGTGGAGATTCCTTTGGGAAGAAAAGGTTGCTTGTTCTCAATACTTCTCTAAAGAGAATAAAACATAACTGCAGATATGAGTTCTTCCTTGTGGCAGCTTTAGTTACATGTCACTTGTTAGGCAAACAAACGAATCTTTTTAGCAACTTTTTAAACTGTTCAGAACAACTAGATTCAACCATATGGAAGCAGAAAACAGCCATCTAGGACTGCACCTCCCTCCCCTCAATTTTTCCCAAATGTTTCTCTCTTGTCTCATCTTGATGAGTCTGCAGAGTTGACATAATGCTTCATTCCATTGGCTATAGTTAAAAGTGGATCTTTTTTATTACAATCTAGATGTAGCTCTAAATATCAGGCCCTGTTTTGTCTTGATTTCTCCATCATTTCTGCTATGCAAAACTGGGGCCAACACTAGCCTCTGCCTTGCTCCCTTTCCATTCCCAGTGTCAGCAGTGACCTTCATGAGGCAGGTTGTGTTTGTTCACCTTGATCCCTTTACTTTAAAATTCAGCATCAAGTCACCTATGCTGCTAGTCCCAGTGTGACATTTTGCCCAGTACCTATAGCTGGGTGTCTATCCAAAGGTTCTTTTTCAATATTCCACCAAGTGCCCCAGATTCTTTGCTAAAATTATGGCTAGAATCCTGACATCAGTCGAAGGACCACACTGAGGGCATGTTTTAGTGTGATTTCTGTGCAGTTCATTTCCGTGCAGTACAGTCCTCAGACCTACGCATCCAGGGCTCCTGCCCTTGGCTTTCCTCTTTAAACGGTGAGGTCCATCTGCAGCATCAGCATCCCCTGGCTGCTTGTTATAAATACTGACTGAATCGGAACGTCTACATCTACGGTTAAGCCCAGGAATCTTAGCAAGCTCCAGGCGACGTGTATGCACGTTCAAGTTTGGAAAACATTGCTTTAGGGGGCTACTGCTCTGGCCCTACAGTGACCACACCCCTCCTGACAAAATGCCAAGGCCGCAGTAGTAAGGGGAAGTGCTCACCTGGAGCCTGTGTCCCCCTGCTAGGTCAAGCTCCCAGTACCCACTGCCACTCCTGGAACAGAGGAAATCTCTGTTCAAAGGGGCCACTTCCAGGACCTGCACAGACTTCTTCCTCAGTCCATCCTTCTGAGGCTGGCAAGGCCACTAGAAGGATGACCAAGGGACCGCTCTTTGAGGAGGTGACAGTGGAGCAAGGATTTGGGAGCTGCACTGTCCACGTGCACAGGCAGGAGACTGCATGTAGTGTAGGTGGGGGCTGAAGGGAGTGAGAAAAGTGAAGAGGCTTCCATTTGCACCCTTTCCCCAGGGCTATAAATGAAGGCCTGCCTAGTTTCTGTGGCTTGCCCCCTGGGAGAAGAGTATTTGTGGCTCCCTCTCCTTCCTCACACCTTTTATCCAATTCTCCAATGAGTGCTGAGTTTGGGAATGTTTTATTGGATGGTTGGAGCATTCGCCGTATGTTGAAAGGTCAAGACCCTAAGGTTTTGGTCTTTTGCTTCTCTCCTGTTTCCCTGAGACCAGGAGCGTTTAAAAGGCAAACAGATGCTGCTCCAGTCATGGAAAGCTTGCTCTCCAGCCCCTCTCTGCACTGCAGCCCTCTCGCCTTTTTCTTGGCCCTGTTGTTTGTACTCTCTTACTGCTCTCTCTCTCTCTCCCCCCCACCCTCTCTCTCTCTCTCTCACACACACACACACACACACACACACACACACACACACGCACACCAGGCTGGATATGCCCTGCGCCCTGCCCCCACCTCTACTTTAGCACCCTCCTTCTGCTCTTCACAACCAGTGGGCAATGGTAGAAGCAGGACAACCCTCGCACGATTTAGGGAGTGCCACCCCCACACACCAAAACTTTTGCTTTCTCTCCTCCACACAGCCAGGTAAAATATGCCAGGAGGCATGTGAGAGCTCAGCCCTCACCTCCCTTAGCCCAGCGGCCAGCAAGCTCTCTCCTATTTCTTTACAAAGTAGTTAAGAACATGAAATTTGGGGACAGATTGCTTGGATTCAAAAGCAACTCCACCATTAACAAGCTGTATAAGCATGGAAGACTCTCCTTAACTTTCTGTGCCTAAAGTTTCCACATCTGTAGAATGGGGATAATGTAGTACTTAATGGTCGTTGAGAATTAAAATATGAAAACTATGTAACACATGAATTAATAAATGTGAATCATTTAAAACTGTGCCAAAATGCATCAAATGCTATTTAAGCGTTGGCTATCAATATTATTATGAGATGTAACATTCAGGCTTGGTCTTTGGGATGAAAATAGAGCAGGCCTTCTGGCCTAATGGGATTCAAAGATGCTTAAGGTTTTCCTAGCATTGGATACAACAAAGGATCAGCCAGATCACCCAGATTAACTCACTAGATATGAAGGTTTGAGGCCAAAGCACCATTCACTTATTCATTAATGCAGTCATTATTTATTATGCACATGTTATGTTCTAGGCCTCATTGTTGGTTCTTAGGACATAGTAGTGAATTAGGCAAAGGTCCTGCCCTCATAGAACTTATATTTTTGCTAATAACAGTACATGTCTTCTTGCTCTGCCTTGGTTCATTCCTGGGAATAGAACTCAAAATCAGGGTTCAGTTAGCCCAGGGCTTCTGGACCAAAGAATATCTTTAATATCATGTTCTAATAACACCCCAATAATGTCATTATTATTTTCACTCTCCACCATTTGAGACCTCTTCCACCTTGTTCTTGGCCTCTTCTGTTGACTTAACTAAACTGGAGCCTCTTTTTGTGTTTGAACTACAGTAAAAGAATTCAGGATCTGGAGCTTGAATCCTGGCTCTACCACTTAATTGCTGTATGCTGTATTACTTTCCTATTGCTGCTATAACAAATTACCACATGTTTAGTGACTAAAATCAATGGAAATTTACTAACTTTCAATTCTGGAGGTCAAAAGTCCAAAATTGATCTTACTGGGCTAAAATCAAGGTGTCAACAGGGCTGATTCCTTCTGGATACTCTAGGGGAGAATCCATTTCTTTGCCTTTTCCAGCTTCTAGAGACCACCTGCATTCTTTAGTTTGCAGCTCCTTCCTCTGTCTTCAAAGCCAGCAGCAGAGCATCCTCAAATCTCTCTGTTCCTCTGACCCTCATCTTCTGCCTCCCTCTTCCATTTTAAGGGACCCTTGCAACTACATTGTGTCCACCCAGATAACCCAAGATAATATCCTTATTTTAAGGCCGGTTGATTAGCAACCTTAATTCCATCTGCAACTTTAATTCTCCTTTGTCATGTAATATAATATATTCCCAGGTTGCAGGGATTAGGATGTGGACGTCTTTGAGAGGTCATTATTCTTAACACATTAGTCTGGAGCAAGTTTTCTAAACTCACTGAGACTTGGTTTCTACATCTATAAAGTAGGGATTATAATATATTACTATGAAAGATAGCAGACATATTATAAGCATTTTTTTAAATCATAGCTCTTTAGTTATTTGTCTGACACGCTGAGCTCACTTCCTTCAGCACCTACAAATAACACTACCTATCATTTCCCACTAGACAAAATCTGCTTCCCACTGCCACACTGGCAAGAACTAATGATGCGTCCTCATAACATTAGCTGCTCCTTTAAGGACAGAATCAGAGACAAAAGACAAAGAGGTATGCATTAGGCTTTAACAATCATTTACATAAATGACTGCTTAGTATAAATTAGGTTTCATGAAATCATTTCCTAAAAATGATTATCATAGAAGCTAAGAAATTGGAAAATAAGGGCCCTAAAACCTTCTCTACCATCTCAATTGCCAAAGGATAGTCTTGATGATAATATTTTTTCAGGGGCCCTAAAACCCATAAGCACAGAAGTGATCTTCCTTGTCAGGTTATAAGTTATTTCATAGCTTAATCATTCACAGTGTTCCTTTAAAGAATACAATCTTTGAGGTCATAAGTACAAAGAGTGCATCTTATTTCATGTTGGATTCCAGTTTTATAAGAAAAAAATTGGTGCTTATTTTGATTGATCTAACTTTTTAAAATAACTAAAAAATAGAAATAATAAAATAAACAAAATGGAAAATTATTTTCTTCCAAAAATTAATGTTTCTGACATTCTGATGGTTGCATGCAAAGAGAATAAAATTTGGTGGCAGAAGGAAAGTCTGTTGCTTCATTGTAAATAGCTCCTGTTGTGTATAGAATGGGAGGTGCTCTCCAAATGAATTGAGGTGAATACTTGTCATTCTTTCTGAACATTTTCCTGAACATCTGTCATTTTTCCAGTATCTGAACCACTTCCTATGTTTGGAAATTTCTCCACCTACTGAGTCTTGGTGGAAGGCAAAGACTTCCTCCTCCTTCAGAAGCTAAAGCAGCAAGATATCACTTTCCCAGACTCCTTTGCATCTAGGGCATGACCATATGACCTAAGCTCCACCAATCAGAGCACTTGCTCCAGACCATTAATTAGAAACAAATGACCATGTAGAATCTTTTCCAACAACAGGTAGAGGCAACCTTGGCAACCACACCCAGGTACCAGGACCTGCCAAAGCAACATCCAGTGTCAAAGAACATGCTATCAGCAGGGTAAGCTGTGGGGAACAGTGCTCAGTGGTGACATTAGAATGTCACTAGACTAGTGATTTGAGGTATTGTCTCTGGCTATGTAGCCCCAAGTCTGGTTCTTCAGCTATCCCAGCAATTCTGTCATTTCTCCAATCTTCTTTTAATAATTCCTTTTCTACCTGTATCAGCCATGATGGATTTTTGTAACTTATAACCAGAACCCCGAGAAAATGTTCTTGAGAAATCTGTGCTTTGAAAGCATCTGAAAATGTATCAGTGTATCACGTAGAGAAGGAAAAATTTCCTTCTGCAGTTGAACTGAGTTTTCCTTTGAAAGATAAAACAGATGTAAGAACATTAAGAATATTAAGTGATGTTAGGAAAGAGAAGTTAATTTAACAATGATATGTATTATACTTAAATATATCTTATAACTACTCAATCAGATTATTTTACCTGTCTTGGGGTAACCTCATGCATTCCCAGCCATTAGACCTTAATCAAGTATGACTGTGGACAATGAACACTACTGAGGAAATGAATGATAAAATAGAAAAACAAAAGGAGATATGACATGACACAGCTGGCAGTTGATCTACTGAGAGAGAGTGTGATCTCCAGAAATTAAAAGTTTTCCAGAGAAACTGGCCTGCGAACAGCCCCAAAAGTATCTAAACAATTGTGAGCTTTGTTTCACCTTACTCCAAGTTTCATACATTTAAAATGTCAGGAAAAGGCATTAAACACTATCTAATTAAAGATGATCCAATTTCCTTATTTTACACCTGGGAAACCGATGTCTATGGTGGGCAAGTTAAAAATAATTCACACAGCAAGTTTTAGAAGCTCAGTAGCACCTGTAAGATGCTCCAGGAGTAGAAACCATCTTGACTTAAGTAGTCCTCAACTCTTTTGATGGGCTATTTGATTCCTTAATTAAATTTTTGTTTATTTGTTTGGTGTCCCGTATGTGGAATTCACTCACCAGCCCTATTGGTGATTTGCCACATTGGGTTCCCTGGCAAACCGGGGAACCTATCCATCTGGTGGTCACACTGAACAACTACAGGACTGCACATTTTCTGACATAAGAAATCCATAATGAGAAAGAAATTCTATTTATTTGCTTTTTTATTCATAGCAACCTTCAGAAGGGAATTATTGTTAAACAAGAAAAAAATATAGCCCAGTATCATCCTGCTTTGTAACTAAATTAAGCCATAACTGAAAGGAGGAATCCACCTCTCTGAGGAAAAATGTGGTGGAGGTAATTCTGGATTGGTCGCTCTTATCTCTCCTGGCTCAAAAAAACTATTGTTGAATTTTTTCCTCCAAAGACAGGAGTCTTTCTTCTATTTCTGGTTTGATTATCTAGCAAGATGGATCTGAAGGCACAGAGTACTTATTTAGACAAACGTGTCACTCTTATTAATTACTTTTATCATTGTTATTATGAACATACCTACTAGGTGAGTCTTAGCATGTCCACACCACAGATAAGAATCTGAGGTGCAGGGAGTTAGCTTGTCTAGAATTGGACACTGAACAAGGTAGAGAGGAAGAATTTAAATCTGCTCCCTCTAACCACAAAGTTCAGGCTCTTGCCACCACATTTCGTGACTGCTTGCTCCTGTGACTACAACATACTAGGCAGCAGCCTCTGAAACTGACATGGCCAACAAGATACCTCTAGGTAGAATTTGGTGTACCCAGGATGTTTCTCTCTCTTTCTCTCTCTCTCTCTCTCTCTCTCTTTCCCTCCCCATCCCCACAGAAAAGAGGGACAAGCCTAAACATCCAAAGTATTTCTTGTCACAGTGAGGCAATGTTACCAGCTTGGAACACCAAAGTTAGGTCAGTCTAGAAAACTGGGAGAACAAGTAGGGAAGAACATACTGAGCCAGGAAGTCAAAGTGGAATGCCTGTGATCTCACAAGGTCGAGGCCTTTCTGAGCAGTCATTTGCAAAGTAGCTTGCAACAAAGGAGGGTGTTGGTGATTCTGGCTGAAATTTGGTCAGCTTGCTGAGCAGGAAGAGACAACAGCTGTGGAATTTTCCAGTCCCTTGGCACTGCTGCCAACTTGTGCATTAAATTCTCCCTTATAATCAGCCAGTCAGATGCTGGTACTGTTGTGATGATGCTATCTCAAACCTCATATAAATTTCTCTCCCCATCAGGGTTTTCCGTGCTATAGTCATGTGTCTTATTCAAGGTCATCCAAGCAAGTTTAAGAATTTTAGGCTTTTCCAAATCCTTCTTTAGATGCATTCACCGAGCCTCCTTGGTCAGATCATGTTCAGACATCAGTGTGGCTTGATTTCTGAGCAGATGAGAGTTGACTAAAAGCAAGAAGTTGAAAGTCCCTCAGACCAGAAGATTAGCCAGGTTTATCCTGATGCTTGGCTATTACAGATGATGTTCATCCCCACCCACAAGCCTTCTGCACTCAGTGTTCTGTGTATACCTAGTACAGGCTTCCAAGTGCAAACACCAGCAACTGAGCCTTTCCTGAATTGAGCAAGGCAGACCTGAAGTTCCAAGGAGTCAACATCCCTGGGAGTAGCACTCAATCTGTGATTGACGGGCATCAGTAGAGTGGTGCAGGTGACGCCAGTTACCCCTGCAGCGTTATTAATGGTGCCTCCTTTCATTATCAGCAGCTCATTAGCAAGAAAATACATGGTCCCGTTGGTCACCGGTGACTTTGAAAAGAGCAATTTCAGTAGAGGGGTAGAGGTGGAAGCTAGACTGGAGTGTGAATAGGAGGTGAAAAAACTGAGTCAGCTTGTGTAGACAAGTGTTTTGAGAAGTTTGAGCATGAAAGGGAACAGAAAGGTGAAGAAGCTGGAACATGCTCTGGAAACAAGAAAGGGCTTTTCCAGTATGTTTCAGATCTAGGATGATGGGAATAATTCTCTAGTGACCACAGGATTGATGATGAAGGAGAGAAAGGAAAAAACTGAAGAACCGAAGTTCTGGAGGAAAAAAAAAAAGACTAAATCTAGGGAAGCAATTGCCATTAGATTGAAGAATTCTTTTGCCTGATGTAGTAGGTGCAGAAGAAGCATGATTTTTAGTTATAAATAATGTAAAACAATTTCTACTTTATTTTTAATATCCTATTTGATAGTTCTCAACACTAGTTGATCATTTAACGCTCAGGACGATTGTTTTAGTTAACATACTACAAGAGCTCCTAAGAATCATGATCACCCCATAATAATAACTTACATCAACATTCCCGAAACCGTGACCTATAGATTGCTAGCATCTCATGAATTATTAGAAGTGCTCAGAGGCAAAAAGAGTTCCATGATCAAATAAATTTGAGAAACACTGTCTACTCTATCTGTTCTCAGATATTCATGAGGCTCTACAATATATACTTCAGTTTAATTTTGTTTAACCAAAGATTTTTCTCAGTATTAGATATGAGAATTTATCCCAAAACATATTCCCTTATAAATATCCATACATACCCATCTGTTAATTTTCTTAGCATTCATGTAGCCTCAAAATACCTGAACCAATTTGCAATCCGGAAGAGCAAGATGTTACCTTCAAAGCTTACCCACTTACTTAAGAGATCATTAGCTCTAATTTATCCTAGAATTCATTCCTATGAATTCATTTCTCCTCTGAGAGAAATGCCCCCTTGTTACTTTTTCTTTCTATACTTTAAATTGTTTGCCAACATTGACAAAATGCAGGCAATGCTGCAGTGACTCAACTTTTAATAAGTTTTTTATGCAAATATTGTCAAAGGTTTTAGAAAGTCTAAATGTATATTATTCGTATGTTCTCTTTTATCTGCATGCATATTTCTTCCCTTGCAGAACTCTAGAAAATCAAAAAGCAGCCCCAATTTGAGGGGAAAAAAAATTGCAGTGCTGAAGAAAATGCCAGAGGCTGTTCCTCCACAAAGCTGGAAATAAAGCAGAATAAAATTAAATAGAAAGTTTCTTCTCGTGGCATGTTCCCAACAACTTTGGACACTCTTTTGCAACTTGAACCAGAAATGTGTTTGAACATGTTCAATACGAAAAAAAATTGGTGGGAGAAAAAAAAGAGTAAGAGTAAAGTGATTTTATTGTATAAATATTAAAAGTTGCATGCCTTATCTTCAAAAATGTTTTCAAAGAAACAAAATAATTTTTAGACAATCAGATTCATTTTATATACAACTTCTATCCATAGTGCAAAAAAGATTTGATTTTTAATATTAAAGTGAAATTAGCCTCAAATTTTAGATTATAAGAGAAAATTAGTTGTTTCCAGTTTGGGCTATTATGAATAAAGTTGCTAAGAACAGTTACCTTGGGCAAAAACTGGAAACTCAAGTGTTCATCAACAAGCAAATGGATAAACAAATTATGTTTGTGTTTATGAGTAGCATTACGGAATACTACTCAGCAATAAACAGGAATGAACTATTGATACCTGCAACCTCATAGATGAATCTTAGAAACATTATGCTGAGTGAAAGAAGCATACATACTATAATACTGCATGATTCCATTTATATGAAATTCTAGAGTAGGCAAATCTAATCTACAGTGACAGAATACATATCAGTGGTAGTAGGGAGGGCAAGGGTGAAGGGGAATTTTCTGAAAAGGGGCATGAGGGAATTTCTGTGGTGGCAGAAATATTCTCTAACTTGTGATATGGTTGTGGCATTGTTGAATAGGTATATACATTTGTCAAAACTAATTGAATTGTACACTTAAATTGGGTGCATTTTACTGTATGTAAATTATGCCTCAATAAAGTTGATTTAAAAAAATAAGAGAGGGCCAGCCCCGTGGCTTGCCAGTTGAGGGCGCGCGCTCTGCTACTGGCGGCCCGGGTTCGGATCCCGGGCGCGCACCGACTCATCGCTTGTCCGGCCATGCTGAGGCCACATGCCACATACAGCAGCTAGCAGGACGTGCAACTATGACACACAACTACCTACTGGGGCTTTGGGGGAAAAAAAGGAGGAGGATTGGCAATAGATGTTAGCTCAGAGCCGGTCATCCTCAGCAAAAAGAGGAGGATTAGCGTGGATGTTAGCTCAGGGCTGATCTTCCTCACAAAAAAAAAAAAAAAGAGAAAATTAGTAAATTATAAAATGTGTCAGGAAACCGAGTCCAAACCTTAAACGTTACCAGAATGATAATCGTTTCTAGGTTGCTGACATTGCTATAGAACATTGCATGACTTCCAACTCATGGGTCCTTTGTGGAGCCAAGATATCCCATGGCAAACATACTGAACATTAAATAAACATTAAAATAAAACAGGATTGATACTCTTGAGTAAAATTCACCTCTGGGCAAGAAGCATCAGGGCAAAATTAAAATCTCACAGCCTCCTTATCTAGTTATTTAAACGTAGTCTAGAGGGTTTGCAGTTCACGTCCATTAAAATCTATGTAAAGTCAAAATGTCTTTTAATTAAAAGCCAAGTCTAATTACCTGTAATGTTTTTGCAATACCTTTGACTGAGGATGTCCAAGGACATGAAATTGAACAATGCACATTCCATGTTTATTAAATTGCTTGAGAATGTTGTTAACACAACAGAGTAAGACTTTCTATTCCCACAAGACAATCCAAGAGGTCAAAAGACTACATCACAGGTTTTCTTAATCAGTCCCAATCACCATGTTTGCACATAGTCTTTGTTTATTCTGATAATCATTCATTGTTTTAGATGAGACAGTTGAAGTCAATTGTATTGGTTCACACCAACTAATTAATAAGTATGAACTGATTACCTACTAACATGATATTGGATACGAAAAAATAAACAAAAACTATGCCCTTGAAATATAACTGATGACCTTTGACACCAGGTGGCATAAGGTCTTGCATTGATTTGAATATAAAAAAAATAGCAGATAATTCAAGATGACATGAAATATCATGCTAAAATATTTGGTATACAACAATGGTTCTCAAATGGTGGTTTCCCGACCAGCAGTATCAGCATCATCTGGGAACTTACTTATTACAAACAGAAATTCTCAGATCCCACCTCATACCAAACTGAATCTGAAATTCTGGTGTGGGCCCAGCCATTTCTGTTTTAATAAGCTCTTTAGGTGCTTCTGATGCGCATTGAAGTTTGAGAACCACTGGTATGGACTACAGATGCTGGATGTTCTGGAAAATCAAAGGAGATTACTGAGGATGGAGTGATCAGTAAATGCTTCATCAAGGAGTCAGCAGAGTGGGACTTCCTATTCTCACAATACAGTTAAGATGGTCAAAGAAACTAAATCACTGATTGTTATAATTAGGATGATTAAAAATATAAACACATGGTCTGTGTTCATTCTGACATCATCATTCAAATAAGAAAAGTGATGGTACGTGCAAGTTGATTTAGATAAAGAAAACAACACGAATGAAAGAACCCTTTGGGGAGCAAGAATGTTAAAGTATGGTCAGGATTGTGAGGTAGAGAGCAAAACGGAACATGGAAGGGATGACTCTCTGGCAGAATCTGCCTGAAGCCAGCTAGATGTTTGCTAATATCATAGGAAGACACACTTCCACGCCTTCCTTATGGTTAGATTGGGACCTTATGATGGGACCTAGCCAACATAATGTAGGTTACAGATATTTGCCATATCTAGGCCTGAAAAACCCCATGGGTGATCCCGGCCCTCTCTCGCCCCTTCTGTGGTGACAGTGGAATGTTTGAGAGTGGCATCATCACACCATGGGAAAAGCCTAGATCCCCACATCACTGCTTGAACGAATGCCACCAACGATAGCTACCTAGGCAGAAGTAGACCAGAGGCAGTTGTGAAAAAAAAATCTTTATCGTGTCAAGTTCCTGAGATTTTGGAGTTGTTGGTTACCACAACATAGCCTAACCTACTCTGACTAAAACACTCTAGAAATAACCAAGAGATGGCAACAGCATGTTCGTGACATTCGAGGGCAAGATTCAGCAAAGCCAAAGAGAAGCCAGAAGATTCCACTTTTCTAAGCAGTTGGACCAATCAAACTCCCAGAGCCAGAGCACCGTCTTTTTAATTTGCAATTTTGGCCAATGGCCCTCATTCCCCTTCATTTACAGTAGAATTCAATAGACATGCACAATGAATTCTTCCTATCCAGATAAGTAACACTCAGAATACTACCTCCTTTTAAAGACACTTAGCCTTCTGAGTGTATAATAGAACAGATCATTTCCCCTCAAGGCCTCGCAGAGTGGACTGGATTTGATAAATACTTTCACCCTAGCAGTAAAAGAGACAGTAGGGGTTCCACAGTTCTCAGAGTTGAAGGATGATAATTTTGACCATCACTGCATGATCTTTCTTTGTCTTTCTGTAAGTAACTGAGTCTCGATATCATGACACAAGGTAATAAAATGATTCAGTCAGGGTTTGGAAAAATAGAAGCCACCATAGATATCTCAATTAAGAAGAGATTAAATACAGGAAATTGGAGGCTTACTTAAACATTGGGAGGGCTGCAGGAGTGATGGTCAGGAAGGCTGCTGGCTTTCAGGAAATCAGAAATGTGAGGAATCAGAGTAGCTTCTGCCAAGGATTTCAGCTGCCTATAGCTCCAGTAGAATAGTCCGTGGGAGGATGCCTAGAAGCAGCTGGAAGCTGCCACCAGTGATGTCAGTTTCCTACAGCACTGAAGTGACTTTCAGGAGGAACCCAGGAACCACTCACAAAACCCCACATCTATTATCTGCTGATGCCCACACCCCTTTCCACAGCTTATGCTGGAGAAGAACATCTTGTCCCTTCCATATGCCTTCCAGACCTCACCAAAGTGACTCTCATAGGCAGAATCTAACTGGAACCCTGCTGTTAGGAGTTTGAGAAATTTAACTTCCAGGCTTTTAACCCCTGGAGTATAGAGGGAAAGGAAGAACAGTAGGGATAGTGCTAAGTATTTACAGACAAAATCTGACACAATTAATGAGTTACATGAATGAAGAAGACCAGAGTGGACACAAGGCCAGTTAAACAATCTTTATAAACTCCTTGAGACTGTATTTGAGTCTTGGACACACACCAAAGTGGAGCACTGGCTGTGGTAGTTTAGGTGATTGTCTCCAAATATATTGCTTTCCCCAAGTATTGGTTGAGATTCTATCGGTAGCAACTAACAACTTTGGTTAACCTGAGGAAGCTTCTAGAAAGTTCTCTCTACTCCTTGGCCATTTGATCTTTGTTGTGCTAATCAGTTCATAATGGAAACTCAACTCAGACTAGCTTAAACAAAAAGGACACTTCTTCCATCCTATATTTGGGAAATTCAGGTGTGGAGCAGGCGTTAGTCATGGCTGGAGATCCAGGAATTTAGGTGATGGTGTCATGGTGTCAGAGCTATTTCTCTTTTTCCATCTTACAGCTCTGTTTTTAATTCTTGGTTTTACATTCCAGAGCAACCTCCTATGTGGCAGGCAAAATGGCTATGATAAGCTCTTACCTGCCCCAGTTTAGCAACCTCAAAGGAAAAAGAACTCTCTCTACAGCCACTCCCAGGGAAGACTTTGCTCTGCTTGGGTGAAATGGTCACACATCCATCCCTGAACCAATCACTCTGGCTAGGGGCACGGGTTACTCTGATTGACTAGCCTGGAAGAGGTGGGTTCTGACGATTGACAGCCCCCCTAACACTATAAGAAGTGCAAAAGGTGCCCCTCCACCAAAGGAACAGACAAAGAAGGCTAGGAAACCATACTGTGTAAACAGTTTACTTCAGTTGGGCTGACTGGTGATAATGGGCAGAACTGGCAAACTGGAGAAGCCAAGAGAGGCTAGATTTATGTATCTGATAAAAGATAAAGAAGTCACCTAGAAGGAAAGAGGTAGAAGGGGAAAGGAGACTGCAAAGGAGGGGACAGAGGAAGAAGGAGAAAGGGGAGGAAAAGAAAACAGAACAAAATCTCAGATCTCTTTTTCCTTTTCCTTTTCTCTCTCTTCCCCCTCTTCCTTTCCTTCCTTTCTCCGTTCTTCATCTCCTCACTCAACTTTCCCCTATGGGACCTCAGTAGCAGAAGTTCCTGGACCTCCCAGGAACTGTAAAGATTACTCATCTTTTAACGATAATCTTCTATTAGATTATGAACTTTTGTTTCCAAGAGAAAGATTCATATTTCCTGAGCTTTGACTAGATGTCCTGCTCAGAACAATCAATCAGTCACATTCTGGTGGGCAAGGTAAGGGCTAGTGGAGACCTAGCCCCATGTTTCAAGAGACACAATCCTGAAATGCTAATACACCCTAGTATGCTACAGCTTAACCAGTCACATCAGTCATATCTATGTTGTCTTTGTTCTCTGGGGCTTTCCATATCAGAGAACTGAGTACAAAGCATAGGAACAACAGTTGGGAAAAGTGAGTCTAGGCTTCTCCTATTATTGCCTTCCTCTTGTATCTACAAACATTTTGACTTTTCAAATGTAGCTCAGATGAAAGGGGGAAGAAAATAGGATAAACCGTAAACTCTGCATCAGTTGTTGACAAGAGGATGATTTAAAAGTGCTACATAGAAGGTGACATGGCATCGATATTACTGCCTAAAGGGAGATTCGCTTTCAGCTCAGATTTTGGTCTGACAACAGGAACAAGTTTTGAAAAACCACCTCCATGACCAAAGTGCAGGAAATACCACACACGGGAGCAGAAACCAAACACAGCAAACAAAGAGAGAATGTGAAGATTGTACAAACAGAACGGAAAATCACTCTCAGGGAAGGAAGGCTGACGACAGATTTCCTCATGGTACACTGTGTCACTGGGCTTCCCCACAGGCAGTGGTCCCCAAGGAACAGGACCCACCACGCCCACTCCCTTCATCAGCTTGCCACGAGCTTCTAAAATTTCAAAACAGAGCTCATCAGATTTGAGTGCTTATATTGGTCAGTTCCACACTACTTTGTGAGCCCATAGACAGAAAGAGGGATTCATTGGAGCCAGGTCCCTGTCCCAAGACAGAGAACTGATCAGAGTGCCACTTCTCCTCTCTGTAATTCACCACCTCTCTGGGCCACATGCTTTCTGGCTCACCCCATACATCTCCTCCACAGCACAATATCTTTGTTTCCCCAGAATCAACCTGAGGACTAAATGGCTTTAAGACTCCTTTGCTTAATTTATATTAGTTAGTCTTTCTATATAAGCAGCCCTCTATATCCCTCTTCCCAATTTGCCCCTTCCTTCCCCGCCAACAAAACTATCCATATTTCTTACACTCAGAAGTTGCCTATTTTCTATACTTGCTGTTAAAGCAGGGAATTAGGAATTAGATAAGTTGGAGTCTGGTAAGAATTTAATATGAAATGATGGGAATAAGTTAAATCAGAAAAGAATGGAGTTTGCACCTCACTCTTTAGCCCAGATTCAGAGAACCCCAAAGCATGCAAAGTGAAGGACCTCTCATAGAATTTACCAAAATCTGAGTGTGTATTAGAATTATTTACACATATGTCTGATTCCTCCACCAGGCTAAACATGTGACAAACAGGAACTTTATCTTATTTGTCCTTGTATCCTTAATAGTACCTAGCACAAAGCTTTATTTAAATACTCAGTTTGCTGAATGGAATAGCAGGTGGCACAAAAAGGCAAAATGGCTTAGCTGAATAAACATGTGTTAATCTATTGGTTCAGGTGGAAAATTCCATTCCAAATGGCTGAGCAACAACACATAGCCACAGAACAAAATGAAAATTGTACCAAAATTTGTTCATTAAGATTCTCCAGAGTAGACTGAAACCACCTGGTTCTTTTTCCCTCCCTCCCCCGTGTTCTGTTTTACATCACATATACCATGTCTTGGGCTTAGCTGCCGCAGCTTCCCATCAGAAAATGAGACAACTCTTACTGGCCTCTTCACAGGCGTCGAGTGAGTCTTGATAATGTTCCATATGCACACAGTGCTCCGTGTTCTTTTCCTACT
The DNA here is from genome assembly GCF_057802395.1 of Ceratotherium simum simum. Lineage (NCBI taxonomy): Eukaryota > Metazoa > Chordata > Mammalia > Perissodactyla > Rhinocerotidae > Ceratotherium > Ceratotherium simum. The sequence goes on from NC_141913.1 coordinate 42,341,954, forward strand.
CTTGTCAGTGGAAAAGGAGTAGACTGCACTCTTTAAATTCATTCCCACTCCTTCAGAGGCCTTGAATACCAATGGCTGTCCTGGAAAGCTGTTCACTGAAAGAGTTAAAGTGTCTCCTTTTAAACACAATTGTAGAGGAGCAGATGGCACATTTGCTAACCGAAAAGATGTTGCTCTCACTCGGGTCTCAATTTCCTCCCTCCACCTGGCATCCCAGACAGCTGTGTCGGCTCCATCTGCCCACCTTGAATTCATCAGGTGAATGCTCCATTTCCTTAATTGAGGTTAAGCTAACTCAGGTAATCAAAGACAGGTATGGAATGCTCCCTGTCATAACCGCGCCTCTGATTATATGATACCAACAATTATTCCTGCACTCATAAGCCGCACTTTAACGCATGAAAAGCTTAGCACGGTGAATGAAGAGGTGGGGAAAGGTGACAGGCAGGCCACTTTTCAAGGCCTCCTGGGCTGACTGCAGATGTCATTCTTCCTCTTTAGAGTAAAATCCTTAGGAAAGCTCCCACTCACCCTCCAGAAATTTGACAGGTAACATCCCCCAAATCCTGCCTGGTCCCATGCCACCCTCACCATGCACATTTTCGAGGACTCAATGGCCTGCCTTGCACAGTGAGAGATCTCAGGGAGCCTGCTGCCATATGAGATCCTCACCACTATCCCTATATTCATTTACCAAGTGCTACATTGATCTGGGCACTGGGAACACAGTGGACTCTAAGATTTACAAATTCCCTGGTCTCATAGTGCTTATATTTCAGTGGAGAAACAGATAATTAATAGATACACAAACTAATAAATTTGATGGATCAGTTAGGGATAAGAATTCTTAAGACTACAGATCTAGTGCTGAGGACAGGAGGGGGTGGGGGAAGATATGGAAGGAAGCAAGGCCCAGTGGGCAGCTGGGTATCAGGCTCGGTAGGAAAGAAGGGGACACTCCTAATCTGAAGGCGGTGGCTCCCTAAACACATGCCATTTTGGAATAAGACTTTGCTTCTTTGGTTGCCAGACTCGCCCCTTAAAGTTGCTGAAACCGTGATGGTAGGTCATACATACATAGTGGGCTAATATAAGTAACCCTTTTTTTTCAAATACTCATGAAATAATAATAAAAGTACTATTCAGATTGGTCCAAAGTGAAATATATATATATATATATATATATATATATATATATAGCAACACTCTCCAACCAAATTGAAAAAAAAAGAAATAATGTCTTTTATCTCTCAGAAGAGGTAAGAAACTAGATAAATAGAGACAAAGATCTCTCAACAGAGACAAATTAATGAGTTTGTTAGCTGGGAAGCTGGCTAGAGCATTAACCTATAAGGGGAGGCCCACATCTCACTATAATGGGCTGGAAACACAGTGCTATTTACCTCCAGAATCCAGATGTGACTCTGTACATGCTAAAAGTAAATTGTACTCAAACACATGCTCATTTTTGTTTGATACATAAATAAATGCCTCGGTTTAAATTTCAGCATGCTACAGAAAAAAACAGTATTTGTTACTTATAACTCCCCACTGTTTTCTAAGGAAGGTAGGTCCTGATACCTAGAGGATTTGCTAAATTCAAACTTCATTCTCAGTGTAATTGTCTTTGGAAAAACTTGGAGAAATATTAAATATTGGGTGGAAGATTGCAATAGAAAAAGAGCAGCATGTTTGACCAGTAAGTTTACTCACATCTCTGGCATTTACATTGACCTCCAAAATGACATCAGGCCCAGACGATTTTAAGGATGAGTTATACGCTACTTAACTTTTTCAGAGCATGAAAAGAAAAGATAGAAAATTTTCTAAGGAATTCTCAAGGCTAATATTTTCCTGAAACCAAAATAAAAGAATAGCAGTACAAAAGAATAGTACAAAGCCATCTTATGTAATAATGTAGATGACCAATCCTGACTAAGATAATAAATTGATTGTATTAAAAGAATAATAAAGCCCAAGCAAGTAGATTTCATTCCAGTGATGCAAGAATAGTTCAACATTAGGGAATTTGTTAACGTCATTTCTAACATAGAATAAAGACGAAAAGCATTTGATAAAATTCAATATTTATTTTTTATTTTAAAATAGAAATCAAATTTTCCAACTTCAAATTTATACCTAAGGAAAATGAGAATCCAGGTGATTGGAATGAGCTGTCTTATACCCAACAGACAGTTATTAGCAATTTCTAATTAAAGACAAGCGTCAAATAACGAAAGAAATTTAAATTGCAGTCCCTGAAGTGAGCCATACTCTATTTTCTCTGGGTCTTAACAAGTGCCATTCCCTCTACCTGGAACTCTATTTATCCCACTAGTTCTTACTCACCCTTTGGGTCTTAGCTTATATATTACTTTTTTCTAGAAGCCTCCTTTGACCTTCAGAAAAAGTTACGGTCATGTTCCAGGTTTCCCAAAAGCATGTTCTCATCCTTTGACAGCAAGTCAGCGTTGTCCATGCTACTTTACTTGTTTGCCTCCTCATCTAGACTAAAAATTCCTAGAAGGCTGTTTCAGGGGTCCCCAAGACTGCCCTCAGTTTGTTTGAAGGACTCACAGAATTCCAAAAAGCTGTTAAACTCATGGTTATGGTTTATTACAAGGAAAGGATACAGATTAAAATCAACAAGGCAAAACGCACATAGGCAAAGTCCAGGAGAAACCATATGTGAGATTCACATAGTCCTCTCCCAGTGGAGTTACATGGACAGTGCTTAATTCTCCTAGCAGTGATGTGTGACAACATGTACAAAGTTTTGCTAACCAGGGAAGCTTACCCAAGCCTTGGAATGCACAGTTTTTTGGGAGGTTAGTAACATAAGTATGGAGAACCCACGTGACCTTAACAACTCAGTCTCCAGGCTACCCCCATCCCAAAGTCAAAATGATACAGCACGGCTCAGGATCTCAGGCAAACAAAAACAGGCATGTACTGTAAATCACATTTTTTAGCATAAACTATCTAATATGGTCCAAGGTCTCAGATATACAAAGACACTTATCAGGCAGGATGCTCCAAGGGCTCAGAGGTTCTCTCCCAGGAGTCAGTCAAGTTCCAGTACTTTCTTTGGAATGTGCAAGATTTGAGCACCTCAAGCCTACCAAATTAACCCTTTACTGCATAGCAGATATTGTTTCTTGTTTACTATAATGTGCCCAGAGAATAATACTTTCCAGAGCACATTAGGTGCTTATTATTATTAAGTCGAATAAAATTAAGAAAAAAATTTTTTACTTATGTCCATATGCCTAATTTTTCCCCAATCTTTTATTTGGTGAAATTTGAAACCTAATATATAGTTTATAAAAATATTATATTTATATATTATATAATTTATATAGTTTAAAATAGTACAATCAACACTTGTATACCTTCACTTGCATTTACCAATTCATCCATTACTAATTCACTACTTCACCAAGTTCACAATATTTGCATTGTCTGTGCCTATGTGTTGTGTGTGTGTACTTGTGTTTGCCGAACCACTGAAATTAAGTTGCAGATACCACAGTACTTCACTCCTAAATACTTAAGCATTTATCTCTAAGAAAAAGAGCACTCTGCTATATAACCACTATATCATGATCATAACTGAGAGGTTTAACATTGAAACAATATTATATAACATGCCATCCATGTTCAGATTTATCCAATTGTCCTCCAAATATCCTCTATAGTGATTTTCTTTAAGTAATGATCATACATTAAATTTGGTTAGCTTGTAATCTCAACATTTCCTCCACCTTTTTTTCTTCCATGACTTTGACATTGACATTTGAAGAGACCAGGCTAGTTGCCTGCATCATGTGCAAAAGTCTGGATTTAACTGACTGTTTCTTCATGATTTCATGCAGGTTAAACATATTGACAAAAATGCTACATGAGTGAAGTTGTTTAAACCCCAGTGCACCACATTTGGTACCACATATCAATTCCTCCCATTACTAGGACAAATATCAATTCAATGTCAAATATCAATATCAAACTCTACATAAGTTTGATCCTTTCCATTAGGTGGTATCTAACAGAATTCTCCATTGTAAAGATATCTTTTACACCTTCGAAACTGATAAGTAATCTGTGAGGTTAGGAGGGAGGCTTGTGGATATTTTATCTACTGGTTTTAGCAACTACTGATGATCCTTTCTTTGTGTATATTGATTATTACACTGGTGGTTGTAAAATAGCGCTTTTGAAATCTATCAGTCTTTTCTCATTTATTAGCTGGAACTATTCTGTAAAGAAGAGCCTTTCCCCAGACTCCTTACTTTAAGTATCACTATGGACACGTATTTTTTATTTAATGTTTCATAATCCATTTTACTACCATTATTCTTTTTGATGCTCAAATTAGAAGAAAAGTATGTTTAAATGATAAGGCTATGAAGATGGCTATGAAGCAGCTATTTTTGTTTTTAATTGCATTCTAATGTACATATATGAATTTCATATACGTGTCCAGATTGATAAATATTTAGAAATTGATCTTGCTAATGTAATGAGCATCCAGATCAAGAAATCAATATTACTAACACCCACAGAAATTTCCCCTGTGTCTCCTTCCAGACACTACTCACCAAGAGGTATCCTGACCTCTAATATAGATTAGTTTCCCTTATTTTTATACTTTATATAAGTGGAGTCATACAGTATGTACATTTCTGTGTCTTCTTTTCTCAAAATTATGTTTGTGAGATTCATCTGAATTATTGTGTGTAGTTGCAGATCATTTATTCTCATTGCTGTATAATAATCCATAGTTCAAATATATCACAACTTATTTATTCATTTTACAGTTGATGGCCATTTTAGTAGTTTCAAGTTTTGAACTACAAACATTTTAGTATGGGTCTTTTGATGAACATGTGTCTGTGTTTCTGTTGGATGCATAACTGAGAGTAGAATTGCTAGATCATAGTGTGTGCCTATATTCCACTTTAGTAAATACTGCCAACAGAGCAACTACTATTTAAAAAGAAAAATGCCATCTATGATGAAACTAAGTGAGAAGATATCCCTGTAAACTCCAAAATCAGAGCAGGTAAAAACAAACCAGCAATAATTATAAGATTCACGTGGTTTTAACTCAAAATTAAAATGAAATGAATGAGCCTAACTATGAATCTATTTGGTGGCAAAACCAGAAAAATAATTTATTTCAAAACTAGAAAATAAGTAATTTGACTACACCCACTCCTCAGTGGCATATACCCTTAAGGACAAAAAGAACTATAAGACATCTTCAATAGTTTCATTAATCATTTGTGGTGGGACTGGTCTTGTTTTTCTGAAACTTTTTTGAGTGTACAGTGTGAGACAAAGCAAATGAATAATACTGTTATAGTCATTGAGAAATGGGAATTTAGGCAAGCCTATAAGAATATACAGATGTAGGTTGATGACGTTAAGTAAAATCCCTGTAGTCCTGCATTATATTGGAATTTTCAGTATAAACTCATAATGTATTTCATTTTTAAAAATATATCACATCATTCTCCAATGAAAAGCCATACAAACTGGCCAACCCAGTAGCAATGAGCACCTCTAGAGCCTAGACTGTGTTCTCTAAACATCATTTCTCACTAAAAGAAAACAAAGCTCCTTGAAGAAATGGCTGATTCTAAGTCTGGAGCAGGAAATCTTCATGATGATCCTAGAATAAAGCATTATGCCAGAAAACAAGGAAACTGTCAAAGATTAGTAGAATGATATGAAAAGGACTCAGGAGCCAACTCGATTGTGTTCCTTCTGGCCAAAGATGAAACAATTTGAATGACAATATGGATAATAATTCCAATTAATTGAAACACATCAAATATGTTTAAATCCATGAATTCATGATGATACTAAAAATCTCATTCAATTTAGAGAATTCTTAGGGTATATCTCAAGATAATCATAATTGATAAGGGAAATTTTCTCATTATGGAATGATTCCAGCTCATAATTCTAGTTTATTACTCAAGAATAATAATCAAAGAAGGGATGGTCAAATTAGAATATTACTATTTTACATCACTTAATGAATTAACTAATGGTCATTAATGGTTGCTAACATTATAAAAGGAGAGACAACCAGACATTATGTTTCTCCTGCTGGAAGTACACAGCACTATCTATGAAGCAGTCTTGCCAAAAAGCATTAACCCTTAATCTGATTGATGCTCTAGATTAAACTACCAAATTCCAGGAAACACAGAGGACAAAAGAACTGGTTATACTACACAACATGGACACGATAAACACATGTTTTTGGAAAACTCTACATGACAAAAGACTTAGCTTCTTCAACAAAATATCAATAAAAATGTAGAGGAAAAACATGAAGGAGAAACATTAAGAGACCTTGTTTTGGTCCTGCTTCAAACAAATTGTGAATAATAAACACTGACTGGTTATTCAATGCTATTAAAGAATTATTGCTGGTTTTTGGAGTTATATAATGGTGGTATTGTGGTTATATTTAAGAAGGAGAGTCCTTGTCTTTTAGAGACATGTCCTGTAATATTTACATGTAAAAATAATATGATATCTGGAATTTGTTTCAAAAACACCAGGGAGGGCTATAGAGTAGTGGGTAAAACTATAGTGTGTCTGTAAAATAACAACTGTTGAATCTGGGAGATGTGTACATATGTGGATTTATTATACTGTTCTACTTTTATACTATATATGTTTAAAATTCTTTATGATAAGAATTAGAAAATAATAAGCCTGCATAAAAGAAGTGAGAGTTTGAATTGGCCCTACAGAATAGGATATACAGTCCTAGTTTTCATTCTCTATTATTCTTCTGGGAAAAACAAATTTCGATTTGTTTCATTGTTTTTGTCCTAAGTCTCTGAATTTTGTGAAGTTTCACTTTATTTTGGTGAATTGATTTGTTTTCTCATGAAAGAACACCAATAGAAACTTGACAGAATCTTTCCAGTCCTTTTCCCAACTCATCCACAACATCAGCATCAGGAAGTTCATAAAGTCACTCTTTTGGGGTTTTTTCCCCCTGGACTGGTCCTTTTAGTTCAAGACACACATTCGTCATTGGTTGATGCATGGCCCAGTTTCTTCAGTTAGTTATTTTTAATAATGTAGTAAGTACCTACAAACCCATCACCCAAGACAAAAGCCAGGACCTTGAAGATAATCTACAATCAGTGACATCTCTCTTTATTCAAACTCTTGCCTCCCCCGTATGCTTGCCCAAAGTAACCATCATCCTAAATTCCACATATATCATTTTTTGGCTTTTCATTCTATACAGTTCACTTGCACCCATTTCAGTTGTTTTCAATTTAACAAAAAGGATATCATGTCATATTATGTTGGGACCTAATTTTTTCACTCAATAGTACATCACCAAGATCCATCCCTATTTTGGGGTCATCCTGTAGTAATTTGCTCTGACTACTGTATCATATGCCATTGTAGGAATATCTCCATTTATTCATCCAGTCTCTGACTGATGGGCATTTGGGTTGTTTCTGGAGTTTCTGGAGTTATGAACCATTTTGTGCATATCTCCAGTCATACAAACTTGAGAGTTTCTCTTGGGCTTATTCTGAAGAATGAAACTGCTGAGTGATAGGGGATGGAGATGCTTCCCCCTCACTTTCCATCAGAAAAATATTTCCTGCAGGAACACAGCCTCATGCTTATGTCAAGAAGGCGACACTACTGTGCTGTGTCGTGCTTTGTCCGGGCTCTTTCTTCCAGCTCTTGTTTTTCCAGCCCTGTGGTAATCTAAGAGGTTTGTTTTCACATTTCGTGCTTCAGAATAATTGAAGGGCAAGTACTAGTAGAATCATTCTGAGCTTGCAGAGCTTCAGGCATCTTTAATTGGCACAACTTTTGCAGTCGAAGTGATGGAAATTAAACTGACTGCTAACTATCTGCACTTCTTTTGGGTGTTGTATTAAAAAAAAAGATGACCCTTCTCTCCATCTACACAGACATCAAGTCTATTCCAACTTTCATTTTAAAACATAATATTGAAATAAATTCATCTTGATCTTCTCTTATGTTGTGTTTACTGTTCCTCCCCTGCTTTTTCTTTTAAGAGGAACAAGATTTAAAAATCAGTAACTCATGGGAAGCCACTGACGTCTGTGAATCTCTTAAAGCTAAACCCTTCACATTTTATGACATGAACAAAACTGCTGGAGGAAATTAATAATTTGCTTCCAGAAATGAATGAGAAATTGAGTGAGGACTGTAGGTTTTCCCCCTTCCATATGCAGAATGTCTGTCTCTTATGCTCACCTTAAGTTAACTATCACCTTCAGAATCAGGTGCTGGCTGGATGATGCGGGAGAATTATTTTCTCTTTATTTTAATCAGGGAAAGAGAACATCAGCACTTGAAAATTCATAATATTAACAGTCTAATTAGAGTTTCTTAAATGCTGTTTTAAATTAGGATAATTTTAAATTATTGGATGTGACAACGATATAAACATAAAATGCTTTAATTAGAGACTTGTTTGTGTGAGAAAAAAAAAATCCACTTGAAGCATCAATCTGTCACTCTGCATTAACTTCCAACAGTCACGGATTCCCACTGGACCACTGAATTTTAGCAATAATCCTACACCCATCGTCTTCTCTCTGCAATTTAATCCTCATCTGTTTGTGGCCAGCCCTCTGCTCTTTAAAGAAAAAACTCAGGGCAAAAAATTCAAGTTGAATCCTCATTCAAATGCATAGCAACTCCTAGTGTTTCTGAATTTGCTTAATGTTATCACTAAGCACAGTCCTTCTGGGCCTTCATAAATATCACATCATGTTACTGATGACATAAAGGTTGTGGGAATAGCTCAATCTTAAAGGGTGATAAAAACAAACAAAAATAAAACCTCAAAGTCTCCCTCAAGTACTTATTAACCTTCTTAAATTACTTTCTCCTTTTAGAATCTGATGAAAGCTATGAACTCTTTCCCATAATAAAAAAAAAAATCCATAATCACAAAAAGGTTTGCATACAAATTCAGAAGACTTGTTCAGCTCCTGATGGCCACACCTATCTTCCCTTCTTGAGCCACACACTCAACATTAAGAACCGCCTTAAGGTTCAGATTCTCTTGGGAGATAAAATATTCATTAATCGATAAGGATGTATGGAGTACCTACTATGTGCCAAACACTGTGCTAACACTGGGAGTACAGTAGAAACACAGTTAGACCTGGTCCCTGACCTCATGAGGCTCATAATCTTATAGAGGAAATAGATATTAACTAAATGACCATGCCAACAAATGTCGTATAGGAATTTTGTAAGACATACAAAAGGGAGGACTGAGTGCGATGAGAGCCAACAAATGGGATTTTGGCCTGATTGTCAAGGTTTTAGAAGACTTCCCAAAGGTTGTGATAATGGAGCTGAGGTCTCAATTAACAGGAAGTGAGATGGAAAGAACATTTGAAGGAGTAGGAGCAGCAAGTTCAAAGGCCCTGTGGAAGAGGGAACATGGTATGTAAGATAGAGTGGCCAAGTGCAGAGAGACGGAGAGAGCAAAGCACAAGCTGGGGCTGAAGGATAGGCAAGGATAAATCACACAGATCTTCACAGCCATGTTTTAAGGTTTTTTTCCTTTATTTTGGAGCAAGAGGAAGTCATTAAACAGTTTTAAGCTGGGAGGTAGACAGCATAATCAGATTTGAATTCTAATAAGTTCCTCTTGCATACAATGTGAAGAATACATTGGTAGAGGACTAATCTCTTCATGGATGCTGAGAGATCAGTGTGGAGCTCATTGCAGGGGCAATGGAAGGAAGAATAATAGGAAAGAACAATAACTAGATGAGGGTGGTGACAGGAGATGAGCATGGTTGGATTCAAGAGATATTTAGTTGGACGCTGAGAAAGATTGGCTTCTTCCTCACGTGCCAATACCTTGAATAATTCCTGCCACATAGTAGGTGCTCAACAAATATCTGTTGAATGAATGAGTAAATGAATAATCAAGGTGACAAATAATGGTTAAACATAAAAATATAAATAGGTCAAAGATTTTTATCTAATTGTAACTGTTGAAAGGGGTACAGAAGTTGCTAAGGTGGAGATAGGTAAGTAAAAACACAATATGTGAAAGAAAAATTTGAGTTGGTTTGACCCTGAATGGGGGAGGGTGGTGCTGAAGGGTCTCGTCTGACTTATATAGGTTCTATAAAGTGGAAATGAGCGAGTAAATTACTGGGAGCAGAAGGCTGATAGAGGAACAAGGAGAGAGATTCACTTTTGCTTAATATCAACATTCTGTGAACGTGTAATTTCCTTAGGAAGTGGCAAAACGGTAATGATTTGGGAGGAAGACATGCTAGAATATAAACACAGCTTTAAGAAACAGCCCTGTGCACCTCTCAATAGTCCCTAAATCACTCAATTTAGTAAGATCTTCTTTTATTTCAAACACCAGAAAAGCAGATTTTCAGGTAGAAATGTCCACACTCAAGATAATTTAGAAAACTAACAACTGATGTAGGAATAAGACAAGAGTTTTACATCTCTGACACAGCCATGGCCTCTGGATTCCAACCTGGGAGATTCTTGATAAATCACTGTGGATCTTGGCCTTTTATAAACCCACATCACTCACCTGATTCCACTGCATGGAAACAGCATGCATATGACGGAACAGGACAAGCTCCATGTTTCTGTTTCCCAACCTGACCATATATAAAAGTTCCCATGAGAGTCTGCTCAATTAATAAGAATGCAAATGAGTGCGCACATAAGGGAGATTCATTCTCACTTCCAGATTCTGTATGCATTGAACAATTTGGATTTTTATTACCTTTGAATTTTGCTCTTAGATAAAAAGTTAAATTAATGGCCACATTCGCTGTATATTTCGAAACTCACCTTTCAAGTTTTTAGAAAGGGAATGGATTATATGGAGGCTTCATTCTCCCAAGAGAGCTTTCTGTCTGAAACGCTATTTAATGAAGATTACAGGTTTAAAGACAGTCTCATCAATAAAGCTAAAGGTACTAAAGAGCTTCTGAATTTTTCAGAAGTGGAAACAGAAATAGTAGAATCAAGGATTCAGCATTCACTGAACATTTTAATGGAGAGGTGGTATCCCTTATATTAGGATGAGAGATACAGTGCAACCAGTCTTTCCCCATTATCATCCAGGCTAGGGTTCCCTAACGTTTCTGTGAACAAGAGTTGGTTTTAATTTCCCCCAAGGTATTATGATTTATGGGATGTGACTTGGTAACTATGTGGTTGGAGAAGAAATATAGAAATTGAAATCTCTGAATAAAGATGAATGTAAGGCATTAGTCTGAACAAATCAGGGAAAGAAAAGACACTGTCAATTGTTCTGCTATCCTTCCTGACTACTGATGGCTTAGCTAGAGCATTTGGCTTGAAATTGTACCAAAAACACTTTGACGTCCACTGACCTACTAGTTGGAGATTTCCTGAGCCAAATTTCTTTATCTGTTTGGGCAGTAGCTTGACATTTAGGCAGGTTGGGAACACCCATCCAGCCTTTGTGATGAGAATTGATAGCAATAGAAACTCAGTGCAAACTCTTAGCACCCAGATAGGACTCTTTTGTTTTTTTTGTGAGGAAGATCAGCCCTGAGCTAACATCTGTACTAATCCTCCTCTTTTTGCTGAGGGAGACCAGCTCTGAGCTAATATCTATTGCCAATCCTCCTCCTTTTTTTTCCCCAAAGCCCCAGTAGATAGTTGTATGTCATAGCTGCACATCCTTCTAGTTGCTGTATGTGGGACACGGCCTCAGCATGGCCGGAGAAGTGGTGCATCGGTGCGCGACCGGGATCCAAACCCGGGCCACCAGTAGCGGAGCACATGCACTTAAACGCTAAGCCACAGGCCCGGCCCCAGATAGTACTCTTTTAAACCACTTCTCCCGTCTCACAAATGACTTGATCCTCAAATGTGGTCCAATCCCACTTATTGCAAATGCCCACTACATTCCTTAGTGCGTCCACCACAGAGATATCTAATTTGTAGTGTATGGTGGATGCTATCTCAAAGATGGGTGCCAGTAAATGGCTGTATTTAGACAAGGTGAAGATTAAGATTACTTTACCATTCTTATATACTCAACTCTTACTTATCCACATTAACAAAAGAATCAAGAGAATGAATAGTTCCAAAGTAAAGGATAATAGACAAGTAATTTAATTTGGCTTTGGTATTCATTATGTGATTTGGAGGGTGAGTAAATTAATTTTCTAATTATGACTTGGCTTTTCAGAATGACTTTGTATTCTCAACTGGTTTGTATTGAAAGCCAGCTAGTGGTGTGCTAGAAGCCAGGAGAAATTTGACCTAGAATTTATAATTTTATGCAGATGACTCATTCATATATTATCAAATGTTGATTCGTTCTGCCATTTGGAGAACGTCTATACCTTTCCAATAGTCTCTGGAGAGCAACAATGTATGTAAATTGCGCAGATACAGAATCAGATACGGTACCAGACATAATAGACTTCAAGACAAAAGTATTGCTAGAGATAGTCATTTCAACAGGAGGACACAACAATCCTAAATTTACATCTAATAGTATAACCCCAAAGTATGGAAAGGAAAAAAGATCTCAGAACTAAAAGAAGAAATAGACAAATCTTCAGTCATAGTTGGAGAATTTAACACACTTTGCTCAGTAACTGAAAGAATAAGCAGGGAACAAATCACTAAGGATATTCAAGACTTGAACAAGTATAAAACAACTAGACCTAATTGACAATTACGAAGACTACATTCCACAACAGCAGAATACACGTTTCTTTTGTGTTCCTATGTAACATTTACCCAAGTTTGAATTCTAGACCCCATCCTAACATGTAATCTTAAGTAAGTCACTTGGCTTCCATAAGCTTCTGTTTTCTCTATTATGAAATGAAAAGAATAACATTTGTTATACAGAATTGCTAGGGAGATTGACTGAGAAATATAAGCTAAAATACAACATACAAATGAAAGACACCATCAGATGTTAGTTACCAATGCAATAAAGGATCAAGAATGTCTAAACAGGAATAGCTTAGAAACAACTGATTGAAAGTGTACACTAGGATTATATTTCAATGCTGACATTTGCATAGCACCACACTCTTTTACTTAGAGTTTAAGTTTCTTGGGAGTGGTTGGGGAATAGAATTATCAATGGAAATAATGGGCCATTTTACAAATGCTGTTTTCCCTACCTCCATTTGTATTCATGAAACAATCAGATAATACTTGAGATGAATAATCATTTTCATTTTCATCAATTCACATCTACTTAGCTACTACTATTTGTTGAATTGAGCTCAAAGAGTCTAATAGCCTTTACACTACAGATTCTTGCATTTTAGAATCTATAAAAGACAACACTGTCAGAGTTAAAACCCAGTTAGCTTGGATAATGAACATGAAAAATTCTTTCTTGAGATTTTTCTTCATTTTGATCTTTAATAAGCAAATAATTACTATTTAAAAATGTATCTGAATTCCTAAACAATTTTATATAGGAAACTGTAGTGAGGACAGAATGAGATAAGAATATGGGCTAGAATTGTGGACCCTGTCATACTCTACTCAAAATGCAAGAGAGGGTTATTATTATTGAGAATCTATTTTATCTGCCCTCTATTCAACACAAAAACCCACACATGCACACACACACAAATGTTTTGTGGAGAGGGAAAATGTCCAGAGAGCAGAAAATGTGGAGAGCAGAAAATGTCCAGAAATGACCAAGTAGAATAAAGGTTAAGGGGATGACATCAAGAGGCCCTAGAAGTGGACAGTGTAGACAAGTAGCTAAAATTATTCAACTCATTCTATTTGACCTAAAAAACAAAAATACAAAAATTATTTGACTAAATGGAGCAGCCAAACTTGATAAAGGTAAAGATATAGTCTAGGAGTCATTGAAAAAGAATAATTGGAAAGGTAGCAGTTGAAGAAGTAGAAAGAAACTAAAATGATAGCTCAGGGTTTTACTTACAGTGTCTGGGCCCATAACAGGCCCAGCACAGTGGTGGAATCATAACAAGTCCTCAAGAAATATTTGTGTATTTGTATTGCAATCAAAACTTTGTTAGAGTCAATTTGCTCTCCCCATGCAATCAATATTCTAGTAAAGTTAGAAGAATTTTATCACTCTCAGTAATATAAAGTTAAGCTGTTGCCTAAGATATAATGTTAAAATAAATTCTACTTTTATCACTTATAAAACATATTATAGGCTTGAGGCAGGCTGTGAGATGTATTTGACACATGTTTAGGAGGACTCTGATGATTTTCCTAAGCTTCTACCAGCCTTAATCAAAATATATCTAATCTCAGTCCTCACCTAGTAAACTATATTTGTAGTAGTAGCTTAAAAAAGAGAAAATATAAAGAAATTGGAGAATCTGAGTTATATGTTCAAACATAATTACGACACTTAACATCTTTATAATGCTTTATAATTTATAAATTGCTTTCTATTATAATTTCCCATCTTTCATTATGTCTTTATTTCCTGGTTTTGTAGAACAACAATACACCAACACAGTCCTGATTATCCCCAGAACACATATAAAAAACTGAGGCTGAGTGATTAAATGAGGCAGTTCTTCCCAAAATTTTATGATTGAAACATCTCTAAATATCAGAGGAAGATGAACCCTCAGAGTATGGGAATATAACCTGAAGCAGTCTAGCAAGATAAAAATTACCCTTAAGTCTCCTGTCTTACCTTTACATTTGCTTCCAGCTTAAGGATCTGAGTAGCATGTAGTAGGTAGAAGCAGACCCACTGCAAAAACTAAGGAAAAATAGAAAAAGAAAAAAAAGGCAGGCCACCACTCTCACTGCAAAAAATCATATTGTGAAAGACATTGGATACCTACTGAAGCAAAGAAGACTAAGTGAATTCAATATGGCAAAGGGTAGAGTCTTTCTTAGATGAGCTGATATTAATGGCTATTTTCTACCTTGGAGACATCTGCTTTGATCAAGTATTGATTGCAAATTGGACTTGCTTTAGGAGAGAGAGTCTTTTGGGAAGAAGGAAACAAGTGGAGTTTTTGATGACACCACATGGGTGGCATGTTGCATTGGAATCTAGGGGATCCCTGAGGCCATGTTTCAGTTTTCCCAATGAGAGGTTTGCTGAGTCTTGGGGTGTCATGAAGGAAGGAGGGTGGGGATCAAAAGGCAAAGTAAAATCACCCACAATCTCTGGGGCTTAAGAGACAAAGTTCTAATGGAAGGAGGAACTTACAACAAATATTCAGCAACTCTTGTCCTTGACACATTTGGAACCAAAGGAAAACAGAGTATAACTAAAGCTTCCAAACAGCCTTTTTTTTTTTGGTGAGGCAGATCAGCCCCGAGCTAACATCTGCCAATCCTCCTCCTTTTGCTGAGGAAGACTGGGCCTGGGCTAACATCCGTGCCCATCTTCCTCCACTTTATATGGGATGCCGCCACTACATGGCTTGACAAGCGCTGCATTGGTGCGCGCCCAGGATCCAAACCCCGGGCCGCCGCAGTGGAGTGCACGCACTTAACGGCTACGCCACTGGGCTGGCCCCTCCAAACAGCCTTAATGCAGACTTGACTGGATTGAATTTATTCACATATTACTCTCTCTAGGGAAAGAGAAAATTAACTTTAGCATTTATTCTTCTTTTGTACACAATATCCTGTACATAATAAAAGAAATTTAAGAGATGTGAAAAGGTAAGGAATGTGACTCGTAGTCAAGAGAAAAAATAAACATTAGAAGCAGACCCCCAGGTTATACAGCTATCAGAGTTACAAGAAAAATAGTTTAAAATAAATATTATAAATATGTTAAAGAAAACAGAAAAGATGAACAAAATGAATGAAAAGACAATTGCAACAGATAATTGGAATCAATAAAAAAACTCAAATTAACATCCTAGTACTGAGAAATATAGTATATAGAATTTAAAAATGTTAACAGATTTGACAAACCGGAAAACAGGATTAGTGAACTCAAAGACAGGTCAATAAAAAATATTCAAATTGAAGCACAGACAGAAAAAAAAATAGAACAGAGAGTAAGATACATGCAAAACATGGTCAAATGGTCTGACATCCATGTATTTGGAGTCCCAGAAGGAGAGGAGAAAGAAAATGGGGCTGCAGTAATATTTATAGATATGATGGCCGAAAATTTTCTGAAACTGGTGATAAATATCAAGCCTACACATTTAAGATGTCAAGACCCCCAAGTAGGATAAATATAAAGAAATCCCCACCTAGCCACATCATAGTATAGTTGAAGATAACCAAAGATAAATTTGAAGGCAGTCAGAGAATAAATGATGCAATACACTCAAATAATAAAATAATTTTGCAATTGAATTTTCAACAGAAACATTGAAAAAGAAGGCAATTAAAAGATACCTTTAAGAATGAGGCAGGGCTGCCCACTCTCACCACTCCTATTCAACATAGTACTGGCAGTTTTGGCCAGAGCAATTAGGCAAGAAAGAGGAATAAAAGGAATCCAAATAGGTAACGAAGAAGTGAAACTCTCACTATTTGCAGATGACATGATTTTATATATAGAACACCCTAAAGAATCCATTGGAAAACTACTAGAAATAATCAACAACTACAGCAAAGTTGCAGGGTACAAAATCAATCTACAAAAATCAGTTGCATTTCTATATGCTAATAATGAACTAACAGAAAGAGAACTCAAAAAGATAATACCATTTACAATTGCATCAAAAAGAATAAAATATCTAGGAATAAATCTTACCAAGGAGGTGAAAGACCTATACAATGAGAACTACAAGACATTATTGAAAGAAATCGATGATGACATAAAGAAATGGAAAGATATCCCATGCACATGGATTGAAAGAATAAACATAGTTAAAATGTTTATATTACCTAAAGCAATCTACAGATTCAATGCAATCCAAATCAGAATCCCAATGATGTTCTTCACAGAAATAGAAAAAAGAATACTAAAATTCATATGGGCCAACAAAAGACCCCAAATAGCTAAAGCAATCTTAAAAAAGAACAAAGCAGGAGGAATCACAATCCCTGACTTCAAAACATACTACAAAGCAATAGTAATCAAAACAGCATGGTACTGGTACAAAAACAGACACACAGATCAATGGAACAGAATTGAAAGCCCAGAAATAGAACCACTCATATACGGACAGCTAATTTTCAACAAAGGAGCTAAGAACATACAATGGAGAATGGAAAGTCTCTTCAATAAATGGTGTTGAGAAAACTGGAAAGCCACATGAAAGTGGACCATCTGCTATCGCCACTCGCAAAAATTAACTCAAAATGGATCAAAGACCTGAAGGTGAGACCTGAAACTATAAAACTCATAGAAGAAAATATAGGCAACACACTATTTGACATTGGTCATAAAGGAATCTTTTCAGATGACATGCCTACCCAGACTAGGGAAACTAAAGAAAAAATAAACAAGTGGGACTTTATCAGATTAAAGAGCTTCTACAAGACAAACGAAACCAGAATCAAGATGAGCAGATAACCCACCAGCTGGGAGAGAATATTTGCAAAACATACATCTGACAAGGAGTTGATCTCCATAATATATAAAGAACTCACACAACTGAACAACAAAAAAACAAACAACCCGATCAAAAAATGGGCAGAGGAAATGAACAGACACTTCTCCAAAGAAGATATACAGATGGCCAATAGGCACATGAAAAGATGTTCAACATCACTAATCATCAGGGAAATGCAAATCAAAACAACACTAAGATATCACCTCACACCCGTTAGGATGGCTATAATCACCAAGACAAAAAACAACAAATGTTGGAGAGGATGTGGAGAAAGAGGAACCCTCATACACAGCTTGTAGGAATGCAAACTGGGGCAGCCTTTATGGAAAACAGTATGGAGATTCCTCAAAGAATTAAAAATAGAGATGCCCTATGATCCAGCCATCCCACTACTGGGAATCTATCCAACAAACCTGAAATCAACAATCCAAAGAGGCTTATGCACCCCTATGTTCATTGCAGCATTATTCACCATAGCCAAGAAGTGGAAGCAACCTAAGTATCCTTTGACTGACGATTGGATCAAGAAAATGTGGTATATATATACAATGGAATACTACTCAGCCATAAAAAAAGACAAAATCGTCCCATTTGCAACAACATGGATGGGCCTAGAGGGTATTATGTTAAGTGAAGTAAGCCAGAAAGAGAAAGACAAACACTGTATGATCTCACTCATATGTGGAATATGAACCAACACATGGACAGACAAAACTGTACTGTGGCTACCAGGGGCAATGGGGGTGGGGGTGGGCACAAGGGGTGAAGAGAGTTGTATATATGGTGATGGACAAACAAAAATGTACAACCCAAAATTTCACAATGTTAAAAACTATTAAAACATCAATTAAAAAAAAAAAAGATACCTTTAAGCTAGGGGAAAAAACTGCCAAATCAAAATTCTATCCCCAGTGAAACTATCTTTCAAAAGTGGAGATGAAATAAAGACATTTCCAGACAGACAAAAAAGTAAGAGAAGTCATACTCAGCAGACAGGCTTTATAATAAATATACAAAGAAGTTCTTCAAACTGAAGTAAAATGAACCCAGATAGAAATATAGTAGTAACACAGGAAGGCATTAAGAATTGTAGAAAGGATAAATATGTGGGTAAATATAAAGAATATTGCTCTTTAAATCAGCAATATTAATAATGTCTTATGGTGTTTTTAACTTATTTTACTTTAAACAAGCAAAATACATGACAATAATAACACAAAGAATGGAAAAGAGTAACCCTATTTAAACCGTTATAAGTTTCTTGAACTTGGAGGAGGAAGTCGTAAAATACTAAAGTAGGCTGTTGTTAGTCAAACACGCTTTAGTCTCTAAAGCAGGAGTCTGCAAATTATGGCCCACGGGCCATATCTGAGTAGTGACTTATTTTTTGTAAATAAAGTTTTATTGACACACAGACACGTTTATTTGTTTATGTTTTATCTATGGCAGCTTTCACATTACAACTGCAAGGGTGAGCAGTTTCCATATGAGAGACCACATGGCACTCAAAGCCGAAAATATTTACTATATGGTCCTTTCCGGAAAAACACCCCTACCTAAAGTAACAATTTAAAAAAAAATGCACAAATCAAAAGCTAACAAAGAAGATAAAGTACAACAAAAATACTTAAGATCAAAAAAAAGGCAGAAAAGAGAATAACAAGGCAAAAGTCGAATTAAAAATAAAACAAATGGTAGAATTATAGACTTACACCTAACTTAAACGAGAATAGGCTAAATACTTCAATTAAAAGACAAAGATTTTCAGGGGCTGGCCCGGGTGGCAAAGTGGTTAAGTTCATGTGCTCTGCTTCGGCTGCCCAGGGTTCACAAGTTCAGATCCCGCGTGCAGACCTATGCACTGCCTATCAAGCCATGCTGTGACAGGTGTCCCACATATAAAGTAGAGGAAGATTGGCAAGAGATGGGTTCATCTTCCTCACCAAAAAAAAAAAAAAAAAAAGACAAATATTTTCAGGCTGGTTAAAAAAATAGCAGAACAAAAGATATATATTAAATATAAGAAAACATAGTTTGAAAGGTTAGAGAAAGATTTACTGTGCAGGCACAAACCAGAAGAAAGCTAATATGCTGATATTAGTATCCAAAACAATAGACTTCAAAGCAAGAATCTTACTATAGATAAAGAAAGTCATTTCAACAGGAAAATACAGCAATCTGAAATTTACATCTAATAACGTAGCCACAAAACATATAAAGCAAAAAAAGGCTCTAAAGTTCTTAAAGAAACTCTAAGTTTCTAAAAGAACTTAAAGGAAAAATAGACAAATCTTCAGTCATAGTTGGAGAATGTAACACACCTTGCTCAGTAACTAAAAGGACGAGCAGACAAAAAAAATCAGTAAGGATATTGAACACTTGATTGACCTGTAAACCAACTTGACCTAATGGACAATTATGAAAGATTATAAGCAACAGCTGCAGAATATTTCCTTAGACTGCCTACGGAACAGTTATCAAAACAATCAACATGCCAGTCCATAGAGCAAGTCTCAACAAATGTCGAAGATTGAAATCATACAAGGTCTGTTCTCTGATCACTAGAAATAAGTTATAGAAAGCCAACTCGAAATAAAACAACACATTTCTAAATAATCCATGCCTCTAAGAGGAAATCACAATGGACAATTTAAAATATTTTGAACTGAACCTTAATAAAGATATAACATAATAAAACTTGTGGGATGTAACTAAAGTTCTGATTATAGGGAAATTTATAGCTTTAAATGCACATTTTAAAATAGAAGAAAAATTGAAAATCAAAATCTAAGCTTCCATCTCAACAAGCTAGAAAAAGAAAAGTGAATTAAACCTAAACAAAGAAGAAAGAAGAAAACAATAAACATGGGAGCAGAAATTAATGATAGCGAAAATGAATAATATCTTTATTAAACAGATGCGGAAACTGAGGCACAGAGAGGTTAAATAACTTGCCCAAATCACGTAATAAGCAATGGGCAGAGTCATGACTTGAATCCAGATATTGGATTCTGGATTGAATTCTTAAATGCAGAACCCTCGCTTTTAACGGCTGTCTAAACAGACTCGCAGGTTCAGAGCAGGACAGGTAAACAGCAACGCTCCACTCTACACTACCGAAGCCACCAATGCTCCCTCCAACTCAGTGTGAGATTTGCCTCCTTTGCTGCTCTGGCTCTGCCCACTGATAACTCACCAGGTGCCATGCTGTTCTATGAGTGCTTCGATCTGAACCCAATCTACAACCACCACTCGGACCCATATTCTGAGCAACCCCGTACTGATCCCCAACTGTAATCAAAGTCTCAGTTGCAGCCCAGTCCCTGTTCATGTCCTGCCTTAAATCTCTCATTCTGGCCACATCCACACCTCAAAAGCCTTCCAGTGCCATTCTCCATCCCCCACTGCCCATCTCCATCTCTCCACTGCAGCCACAGAAATGTCACTAAGGAGTTAGACCTGTCTCCCACTGTGGCCACAAAGATAAAGGTAAAACAACAAAGGGAATGTAACATGGGGCTTTTTACCGAGCTGTTACAAAGAAATTACAAATACATTTTGATGGGAAAGTTACTTAAAATCTGTTCAACAGCATTTTTTTTCTGTGAACTATACATAAAGAAGGCAATTTGTTGCAAATTACCAAAGAAATTAAAGAGTTGATTTGGGGGGATTCTTTTACACTGCACAGTTGTTTGGGATACAGTAAATATTAAGCAACAATATGTCTGAATCAGGGTGTATAGTAAAGAATTTGGTTTTGACCAGAGAAAAGGCCTGGCCTTTGCCCTTAGCTTCTGGGAGGTTATCTCTGGGCCCTTGGGATGTTACACCTGATATAAGTGTCTTTGTTTGCCTGGGAGCATTGGGTCATGCCACATAGTCCAACAGCATGATTTGGGAAGGTGGAAGGGTGGAGAGGAGACTGGCCACACTTATATAGCCTTAGGGTGGAGACTGGCAATGCCAGAAAGACCAAAAATGTAACTTAGGGTGAGGGCTTTGGGCCACACAGTAGCAATCAACCTAAAGACTGATTTCAACCACATGAGCAATCAATCAATCAATCATGCCTACACAATTAAGTCTGAATAAAAAGTCTGAACACTGAGGCTTGGGTGAGCTTCCCTGGTTGGTAATACTCCATACATATTGTCCCACATCAATTCTGGGAGAGTAACGCACCCTGACTCCATGGGTAGAAGACAACAGAAGCTCTAAATCTGGAACTCTCCTGGACTCTGCCCTATGCATCTCTTCCTTTGGTTGATCTTAATCTCTATCCTTTCTCTATAATAAATGTAACCATGAGTGTAACAGCTTTCAGTGAGTCCTGTGAGTCTTTCTAGCAAGGTATTGAAATGAAGGGTCGTTTGGGGAAGCCCCCAAATTTGCACCTGGTGTCAGAAGTGAGGGGAGTCTTGGGGCCTGTGCCCTCTAAACTTTGTAGTTGGCCAAACTCCTCCTACAAGAGTACATTTTGACCGAATTTGCTGCTGTTCTACCCTGCCCCATTCTTAGTAGAAGTCAAGCAAAACTGGAGTTCTTTCATACCACTGTTTCATTGCTATCCATCTGTCCTTCCATCTTTTCTTCTGTTGCAGACATGATTTACAATATTATCATTAATTGTATATTCTATTTCAATTTGGGCTTCTATCATTTTCATGGACAAACATAAAAGCTTCCCAAAAAGAAAAAAATAACAGAAAACTGAGCCTCTTTATGGCTCTCGAGGTCTCCACTATCTGGTCATACCCAACGTATCCACATCCTTTCCCTCCCAGACCTTGAGCTGTATTTAGAGCAGTCTCCTTCCTGCCCTTCCATGTCCTTTGCTTGTTCAGTCCTCTTGAACTTTATCCACAAAACTCTTTTCCTGAGGGCCTCCTTCCCTCTCCTCCTCCTGTTACATTTCAACCCACTTCAGCGACAGGACTCAAGTCCCTGCTTCTCCATGAAATGTCCGTCAGTGATGGTGCCAACCTCACAAGGTTGATGGGGCCATTCAATGAGGCAATATTTCTAAAAGACTCAGAGCACTACCTGACACGTAGTAAGCACAATGCTAGCATTAGCTGCTGTTACTAGTATTACTGTTACCCTTTCTATTGCTATTGCTGTGATATTTGTCTTTTTTGACCCTATTTCATTCACTGTATCTACTAGAATTAAGCCTTCAATTGCATCTGTAACAATTATCTATTTTATGCCCATTAGCTTCTGGATTATTACGACTTGAGGACAGTATGCATGTCTGTTATTCCCCTTATGGTGGCAGAGAATTTCAGGCACAAAGTAAGTGCTGCATCTTTTTGACCTAATGATGAATTCTGAGAACACCAGAATGGCAGCACATAAGCTAGTCGTGCAAATAGGGAACATAATATTTGAACCCCTACAATGTGTCAGTGTGTACCATTTGCTCCTCGAGGTGTTGTGTTTCAGGGTTTTACAAAGATTTTCTATTTACAGGCATGACAATTTGTACCTGTTACTGGGAAGTATGAAGAGTAAGAAGGAATGGACGTTGAGTTCTCTACTTTATGTTCAGTCTCATTATAAAAGAGTTAACTAGCATTGAACAATATCAAATTCTCCTCTACTCTTAAACCCATGGAAGACTAGACTTCCCTAGATATGAAAGCCACTTTGTGACTCTCTATGCTTCCCTTTCTGCTAGGACTGGTGACATTTCAAATGGTGGACCTCTGCCAGCCTAGGTCCTAGATCAGAGCCCCAAGCCAACTTGCATCAGGCATGTGAGTAAGAAATAACTGGGTGATATTGATTAATGTTGGGGTGATAGAGATTAATTTGTTATGGCAGTATACCTAGTCTCCTCTAGCTGGCACACTAAACAAATAACAATAACAACAACAACATCAAAACACTCATTATTTTGTTGGCACTGCTTTGTTGTACCACAATTCTTAAATGAGCAGAGAACCTAGCTAATTTGTTTGTCTCTCTACAGTCTAGTTCTAGTTCCATTTTATTTTCGTAAATATTTTTATTATAAAGATATTTGAACAAGAAGAAAAGTTTACAGAATTGTACAGTTAACACACATATACCCACCACCTAGATTCCACAATTAACTTTTTGCAATATTGGCTTTATCACATATCTATTCATCCATCCATCCCTCTCTCCCTCTATCAATTTATCTTTTACTTCTGATGCATTTTAAAGTAAGTTGCAGCTGTCAGTGTTTTATGTCTGCTTTCCCAATTCTCATGCTTCCCACGTGGTAAACAATGGCCCCATATCAAATATCTAGGAAGGAATGAGTGAAGTTTATCAACAAATATCTATGATTGAGTACATACTATGTGCTATATACCTCAGATACAAAAGAATGAGCTTCAAGGCCAGAATGACGTGGTCTCCAACATTTCCCAAAACTAAAGTGTTCTCAGTGACCTGTACTTCAAAGCAGGGAAGATGCTGAGCAATCCGTTTGTAGCATCATTTATTCTTTCACAATTGGTTGTGGAAAGTGCAGTCCCTCAGCTTCAGACACTGAAACTCAATGAATCAAACACAATGAGTCTGACATGTCATTGAATAAAACCCAGGAAAAATGCTGTGGGTTCCACACCATTGCCTCCATTAAAGTCATGTCTTGGATTTTTATTATTTTGTTACAATAGATATTTTAACAGATTATTGGACTTTGTGTTTCCAACAGAGCTTTTCTTTGTTCCTTTTCTATTTTCTCTGGATTCACTGATAAAATATCTTCTTTAATGATATCATCTCTCAAAAATAAAATAGGTTGTGAAAGGTAATAAGAACCACTTAAATATTTTAACATATAGCATTACATAAATAAAGACTGGTATAATACCAACAGCACTATTATATACATTCCATTTTTATCCTCTCCATAACCCTGTTAAGTATATAAGATGAAGGTAGTTATCCTCATCATCATTTTGCAAGTGAGAAAGTGGAATCTCAGAGAGAACAAGCCTTAGAGGTAATAAATAGTAGACACAAAGTTCAAACCCCGGGCTTCTGGCTCCAAATCCCCTAGTTTTTCCTCCACATTTGATGTGATAATAAAATAAAATAGTATTTGGGGCAACAAATAGTTCAGCATTACGTGCAATATATAGCTTTGACACATTAACTCAAAATGTTAAATAGACGTTGCATTCAATATGCATTTTCTCTGTGCCTGTGGATGTATATATATGTACATATATACACACAGAGAGAGAAAGCGGGAGAGAGAATTCATTTGGAGAGTTCTTTCCATGTGCCAAATTTTGTCCTAAGGGCTATGCAAATATTCTCATTTAATACTCAGAGAACTCTTGTGAGATGAGTATCAGTACCCTTAAGGTACAAAGAAAACTGAGGCTCAAGGCAGTTGGTAATGTGCCTAATGTCACATTGGCAATATGTGGGTAAAAACCCAGGACTGTTCGGCTATAAAGTCCATGTTCTTGAGCATGACATTATATTATAATGAATAGAATAATTTAAAACAGAAGCCAAAAGAAAATTGGAAAAATATGAAATTAACATACTAGATTTCCAACAAAAATCTGATAAATTCAGTTTTTAAAAGATGCGTGGTGCGTGTCTATTTATGCCAGGAGCATGCTCTAAGCTGGGCATGCTGTGATGCATATGACTGCTGTGGCCCCTCACCTCAAGGAGCTTACAGTGTAATGGGGAATGCTAGTAATAAAAAAACTGCATTTCTCTCCAGATCTGTTCCACACACAGTCTTTTTCATCTCAAGTGTTGGCAGCTCTACTTTTCCAGATGTTCTAGCCATCCTTGTGGAGTCGTCCTCGACTCATTTCTTTTTCTTTGCCCCACATCCAATTTGTCAACAAATCCTGCTAGCTCTACCTTCAAACTGTAACCAGAATCCAAACGTTTCTTCCTGATTCCACTGCTACCACCCAGGCCAAATCACAATATCTCTCCACTGGATTACTGCAATATGCTCTTAATTGGTTCCATCCATACCTCCCTGCAGTCCATTCTCAACACAGCAGAGTGATCCTGTTAAAACCATAAGTCAAATTATTCCATTCATCTGCTCAAAACATTGGCTCCCAATTTCTCTTAGGGCAAAAGCCAAAAGTCCTCAACCCAATTAAAATATGGACAAAGGATCTGAATAGACATTTCTTCAAAGAAGATATACAAATGGCTAATAAGCACACAAAAAGGTGGTTAACATCATCAGTTATCAGGGAAATGCAAATGAAAACCACAGTGAAATACCACTTCACATCCACTAGGATGCCTAGAATTAAAAAAAAACAGATAATAATAAGTGTTGGTGAAGCTGTGGGAAACTGGAGACTCCGTACATTGCTGGCAGGAATGTAAAATAGTGCAGCTGCTTTGGAAAATAATCTAGCACGTCCTCAAAAGCTTAAACACAGAGTTCCCATATCACCCAGCAATTCCACTCCTAGGTATATGCCTGAGAGAAATGAAAATATATGTCCATACAAAAACTTGAACATGAATATTCATAGCAGTATTTTCGTAATAGCCAAAATGTGGAAACAACCCAAAGGTCCATTAACTGATGAATGGATAAATAAAATGTAGCATATCCATGCCATGGAATATTTTATTTGGCCATCAAAAAGAAACAAAGCACTAATCCATGCTGCAACATGAATAAACCTTTAAAACATTACACTAAGTAAAAGAAGCCTATCACAAAATCCCACATTTTATATGATTCTATTTATATGAAACATCCAGAATAGGCAAATTTATAAAATCGGGGTTGGTGGGGAATAAGAAGTGGTTTCTAATGAGCACTGAGTTTCTTTTTGAGATGACGACAATGTTCTAAAATTGATTGTGGTAATGATTGCACAACTCTGTGAATATACTAAAAACCATTGAATTGTACACTTCAAAGCGTTAATTCTATGATAAGTGAACTATACCTCAATAAAGTGGTGAAATGTGTGTGTCTGTGTGCACGTGTGCACGTGTGCACAGAGTCCTTAAAATGGCTTCTGATGCCCTATGTCATCTGATTGCCAGTTCCACCACCAATTCTCTAATTTATCTTATATTCTCTTTCTTCTGTTCCCTAAGCAGTAGCCACACAGGGTTTCTTGTTCTTCACTGGATATATCAGGCATGTTTTGGCCTCAGGACCTTTGCACTGGCTGTTCTCAAGCTCTAGAATGTCCTTCTCCAAAATATTAACATCTTCACTCCTTCACTTCCTTCTTCTTTGCTCAAATGTCAACTTGTGAATGAGGCCTAAATTGATCACCGTCTTAAAATTTCAGTAACCCCCTAATCACAACAAATTCCCCTTATCCTGCCCTACTTTTTTCTCCAAAGTATGACCTTCCTGCAGTAGACTTTAAATGCTCATCCATATCTGGTTTTCCCCTCCTCTCAAGCGTACAGCAGAATTAATCTTCCCACCTGCCCCCATATAAATGGAGTCATAGGATTAATTCCAGCCAATGGATTATCAGCAGAATTGACATGTGCCATTTCTGTGCCAAGGCATTTAACTAACCGCCAGTACAAGACCTTCCAGTGATCTGTTCCACGGTTAACGGTAACCATGAAGCTGACTTCATTTTCAGATTGAGGTGCTAAAGATCAAAGCATCTCAGATTGTAGAACCACCACAGGGAGAAAAGTTTCCCCGAAGAGGCATCCAGACCTAAGGCATATTTTTCATGCGTAAGAAATTTTGTTATGTGAAGGCATTGAAATTATGGACTTTCTTGTTACCACAGCATAACAGCCTATCCTAACTATTATACATCTTCTCATATTAATTACTTATTTATTTTTATTATTTTTTGTCCATCCATTTTTGTTTTGTTTTGTTTTGCTTTTTATTTGTCTATTCCCTCCCACAAGAATATAATGGCAGGAATTTGTATCTGTTTTTTCACTAACACATTTCCAGCTCCTGGAACATTACTTGGCACATAATAGGCGATCAATGGATATTTATTGAATGAACAGAATGAATTAATGTATAATTATTAAAAATATAAGTGCTATGAAAGAGAATGACTAAAGAGCATTAGAAAAGCTCTTTAGGTTAGAAAAGCTAAGTTAGAAAAGCCTTCTCTGATGAAATGACTTTAAGCTGAGTCCTGAAAAATATATCAGTGAGTCAGGTGATGAGAATTAGAGAATCAGGAGGCATTGTCGTGCAAGGCTCTAAACAAGCACAACTCCGACCAGTGTTAGGAAGGTGTTACACAGCACCGCGAGAGCCTGTGATGTGAGGATCTGACCTCATCGGGGCAAGCAACGGTGTAACAAAAGCTATTGGTTGGAGTAAGCAAAAATAAAATTAGAAAACAAAAAATTAGAAAGGTTGAGATCATATACAATAGAGTAAACTTTAGGTACAGTAGTGTATCTTAATAGTTATACAAGAATATAATGGTATATATTGAAGTGTTTACCGAAGGCATCATGGAAGAAATGGGAAATGAGCTGGAATTTTTGCTGTAGATGAGAACGAGAAAGTCAAAGAATGCAGGAGGACACTACAGGCTGATGTCTGGCGCTGAGCAAAGGAAAGACGTCACATAAACACAGAGGAAGGAATGCCTATGGGATGGATGCAAAGCACTGGGAAAACCGGCATAACTAGATTTGAAGTGAGAAGCAGTTTTGGTTTTTTGGTTTTTTTTTGAGGAAGATTGGCCCTGAGCTAACATCTGTTACCCATCTCCCTCTTTTTTCCTTTTTTTCTCCCCAAAGCCCCAGTAGATAGTTGCATGTCATAGTTGTACATCCTTCTAGTTGCTCTATGTGGGACACCACCTCAGCATGGCTTGATGAGCGATGCATAGGTCCGCGCCCAGGATCCAAACTGGCAAAACCCAGGCCACCGAGCAAAACCCAGGCCGCCCAAGCGGAAAGTGTGAACTTAACCGCTAAGCCATCAGGCTGGCCCCTGAAGTGAGGAGCGTTTTGAGGGAAAACCTCCATTGGAAAATCAGGTGTAATAGATAAGATGAGGTCAGTTCATTGTGAGCTATAAATGCCTGGACTGTGAATATGATCAGAGTACCATGATGAAAAAAAAAATATCTAGAAAGATGAGTCAGGCAGCAGTGGTAGAACTATTTACATAGATCATGCCCAAGAAATGGTTAATGAGAGGAAAGTTGAATGACCTAAATTATTGCCCCATTCAGCAAATATTTATCGAGTAACTACTACATACAAGGTTATATAAGGGAATGTATAAAATATATTCCTTAAATTTCTGCATCTGATATTTGTAATAAGTATGAATGTTCTGGTGTGCAAATAATTACTCTTATCATGTGAATGTCAGACACTAAAACTATAAATTGGCTTCAGATTATCTGCCTAAAATGTAACAAAACCACTAGACAATTTAATTTCCTCTGTAGTCCCTTTACCTGAATAGATGCTTACTTAGAATTCTTTGCTTTGAATTAATAAGGACATAGTTTAGTTGCCTCTAGGGATTTGGACCTTTAGAGGTTATCTTTAGAAAGATTTGTCTTGGGAGAGGTCATTTGGTCTTCAGCTCCAACTGAAAAGTTTTATGGCTGAATCTAATTAATTTCCTTATTATAATTTTATTGGCCCCTTCCCTAATCTCCATCTCTAATAGGCAAATACATTGGAAATTATTCTAATTCTACAAAGAAGTAGGACAGTTATTGTGGGTTGATGAAAAGAAGAAGCTACAAGGAGAAAAAAGAGAGTCTCTGAACAAGAACGTAATAAAAACAAGGGGTAAAATAATGTATGATCAATAATATACAGTCTGAATATCAAAAACATGTTTAGATGAATTATTTTAGATCATAAAATTTCTTATCCCTTTCCACTTAGAAGTATCACAAAATTGCTCTACAATCATAAGTAATTCTCTTTCAAGTCTTCCAGAATGCCAAAAAAATGTATAGTTTCTATCAACCAAACTGTCTGAAAGTGATGTTTTGAAAAACAAATATGTAAAGTAACCTAGTAAATTATAAGAAAGAACTACATACTTATATTTTTTCCCCTAAGCTGACCTATCAAATCATCCTTAAATCCTTACCCTGAAGAAAGTCTTATTTTAAAGAACTTAATGCAGATATTTGTCTCAAATACAGGATATACTGAATGGCAATGGAAATTATACACTCTAAGATAGAGTATAAAAATTAATATCCTCTGTCAAAGTTAACAATTGATAAACTGCACTGGGAAAAAATGGGTAGAATTCTCTTGAAAAAGAAAATTCAGAGACTTGTGGTTCTACCAAGATGGAGTAGCCCTATTCCTCCCAGGTCCTCTCTCTTGCAACTAAAAAACCCAGGACATAACCCAACAAGCATAAAACACTCTGAAAGGCATAAAGAAAAGGGAGGACAGCCTATGGACTTGGAGCAGTGAGTTCCCTGGGTTTCCTTATTGCGTCCCGTATGTCTCAGACAGGAGGCTAGGATTCAGGCAGAGTCAAGCAGGAAGTTCATCTTCAATGCACCCCCACCCCATTTCAGCCGCCATCCACAGAAGCAGGCAGAGGCAATCCAATTCCCCCATTGGACAGCCTTGGCATGGCCAAGCAGAAAGCTAGTTTTCCAGCCCCCATCCAGCGAATCGAGGTAGTGTTTTGAGTCCTCTGCCAGAGTAGTGTCGATGGGGCTGAGCAGGGAGCTGATCTTCCATTCCCTGCCTGATGGAGAGAAGTGGTGCTCTGCTATCCCCTACCAGAGTTGAACCTCCATCTGGCAGCACAACCTCCATGAATCTTCAGGAAATGATGCTGAGTGAAAAAAGCCCATCCCCAAAGGTTACCAAATATGTGATTCCATTTATGTAACATTCTTAAAGTGATAAAATTATAGAAATGGAGAACAGGTCAGCCAGAGATGAGGGATTGGGGAGGGGGCCTGGGAGAGCAGGAGGTAGCTGTGGCCATAAAAGAGCAACAAGAGGGATCCTTGTGGTGATGGAAATGTTCTGTCTTGACTGTATCAATGTCAGTGTCTTGGTTGGATACTATACTGTACTATATTTCTGCAAGAAGTTACCATTGGAGGAAACTGGGTAAAGAGTACTTGAGATCGCTCCGTATTATTTCTTACACGATTGCACACAAATCTATAATTATCTCAAAATAAAAAGTTTAATTAAAAAAGAGAGGTTTAATCAAAAGACTTGAGACTCATCTTTTTAAAGGGATCTGCCCTATAATTAACAGATTAAGTATTATAATTGTCTTTTGTCCAATATAAAACTGCAGACTTACTTCCAAACCATGATTATAGGGGCAGTTATGGTAATTTTCTGGAAGTTAGGCCAAAATATCTTTCTTCATTTGATGTATAACATGGATTTTAAAATTCTATCACATTACTCTTCATTCACTCAATCATTCAATAAACATTTGTTGACAGCCCACTATGTGCCCTATTCTAAGTTATGGGAGTAAAGTAATAGTGAAACAGACTGAATGTTCGTTCTCTCTGGAGAAGCTTGCCTTTCATGAGAGAAGTGCTCTTTCATTCATACTAGTCAACAAAGTCCTTTTCCACTCTGCAATCAAAGAAATTGTTTCTCTAAGGCCTTTGTCACTTATAAATCAAACATGCTGAAAGATTCTTGTGTTCCCTGCATACTACTTTGTTAGACTGAAGCACTTCTTCCTCTGTATTATTAATCTTTAATAGAACTGGAAAGCTTTCTGAAAAATGCATAACATAGGAAACTAAAAGAATGTGACACTCTGCAAGGCAATAGAGATTTTACTGGAAAACATCCTTAAACTGAAAATGTTTACAGTAGGATCAGTTCTCAGCGTGTTTGTTTGTGTGTTTATTTGTTAATACCTACACCAATGTATGGAACATAGATCAATGGAGAGAAACCAAAAGTAAATCTGGGTCTCTTCTCACTGAAACTGATGATTTTAGACTATCTAGTGACCCACCTAAAATATCATTTTCAGAGTCATCAGGAGAAAGTTTGCATCAAAACATGAAGGCCTTTTGAAGGAAAAGTTTAATTCTATTTTTTCTAAAATAACTAAGTTTTTGTTTAAAATAATCACTTATTTGACTGAATTCGTTCCACAAATATTCATCAAACACCTACCACAGCCCTGTGAAGAATGCAAAGATGATTCTGTCATGGACACTTTCCTCAATAAGCTCATACTCTTAACGGAGTTAACTAACTTGGAGCAGAGTGTACGTGTGTATAGAACATGAAAAGATGGCTCATAAGGAGCCGAATGAACTTGTCCTCCCATACAAAGTCTGATTATTTTTCCTAAATGGCACCAGTCACGGCATCCAGGGTAGTCCCATGACATAAAGCCAGAAGAAAATAAGAAATATCAAAAAATATGAAAGTCAAAGAAATTATAAGTATTGAGCCACAGTGAACTTTCCACATAGCTGTACAATAGCAGCTTCTTTATGGCATATATTTACATGTAGTTTGTGATTTTATGCATGTCCTAGATAAGAACAATATGAGTGCATGCCACATTACCATTCAAACACCAACTGGAGAATTTACAGATATTATCACTTTGTATGGAGGGAGCATAAACAGAAGAAACACTTAAACTTTTTCTTTTTCCACACTGCAGCCATAAAGAGATTGTTTATCCAGCTAAAACCTTCCATGCGAGACAGAAGAGCACTAGAACCAAATATCCAAACGCAATGGCAGAGCCTGACTCCTCATAGGAATACAGTAATGAGCTAACAAGCAAGACAGTGATCTTAACCTCAGCTTAGCTATTCCACTAGACAAATCAACCATCATACTAAGTAGATGATCTTTATCTTTACCCTCCTGCAGTGAGGATCCTTAACAGTTACCCAAATCCACCCCAGGTGTCCATCTTAGCTCTGATACTTCACCCATTTGGAATTAATCACCCACAAAACAAAAGTTGTGGTTTGATCAATGGGAATCAAAAGTACCCTGATTCCAGGAATTAAAAGAAAGTTTAATTTGGTATTTTGAATTCCCACACAATTCAGATAGTTTAGAAATGCCTGGCAGTAAAAATAATGAAACCAAATAAAAGTTATACTGGAAAAATACCATAAGCATATAATATTGCTACATGTGCAAAATATATTATAGTTGTAGTCATGTGTCACTTAATGACAGGGATACATTCTGAAAAATGCATCGTTAGCTGATTTCATTGTTGTGCAAACATCACAGAGTGTGCTTACGCAAATCTATATGGTATAGCCTACTACACACCTAGGCTATATGGTAGGAATCTTATGGGACCACTGTCGTATATGTGATCCGTTGTTGACAGAAACATCATTATGAGGCATACAACCGTATACTGATTTTGACAATATACCCACCTATGCATTTTAACACACCTTTTAAACCATAGCATCCAGTTAACTGTTCCCTGATTAAAGTATAATATAAAAAATAATGCCACTCAAATATACTTGATGCTGCTTCAGAAGCACTCCACTAAAACTATTTGTAACACTGTGCCTCTGCTGTAAATTACATCTTGGAACACCTGAATGTTGGAACTGTGGTGAGAGCACCATTAGAATGAACACAGAAGAAAAGCATGTGTTTCACCTAAAGACTCTTCCTTTGTCTTGTTTGAAAATGACCCTCTTCATGCAAGGACCTGCAAGGGCGTGAGTTGTCGTGTAAAGAAAACATCCCTGTCACCTCTCAGGCCTGTTGTTACCAGGCATCAGCAGGAGTGACTTTCACGGGCTAAAAGGAAGACGTCACCCATCAGTTTAAATAACCTCTGAGCCACTTTATTAGACCACAACCAAAAGAGTACAGTGAAATGTGACACGCAGCATTTCACAAGAACGGAGCAATGAAGCCAGATGAGCCAGAGGAAGGCCATGGTTGATTCTGCCCTTCTCCTAAGATTAATTTTGTCCAGCACTTATTCTTTGTAAAAGGTATTTACTCTCCTCCAAATTCACTTGGGTAAGGGCCATAGCTTTTCTAGAAAAACTACATTATAAGTTGGGCCACTTACACACGGGAGGAAGATCACACAGTGGAATTCGAGGCACCACATGAGGTGCTGGGCTGGGGACAGCAAATCCTTGGCTAGAGAATTCCAGGTGCTAAATAGCACCCCAAGATCTGAGGATATAGAAAGCAGGAGTTATGTGGAGTTCGGGGAAGGTAGAGGACTAATGGATACATGGAATTACTCACATCAGATTGTTATTCCAGGGTGGCTACAGTTGGGCCACCTGGGGAACAACACCATTTCACTGGATAGAGGCAAGTGGTTTGATTCACTGTGAAAAAAGTCTGAGACCTGAGCTGTTCTAACCACAGAACATAATGATGGGGAGAAGATGTATTAACTTAGAACCTCTATGGTCTGCTAGCAGCAAAAAACGAGGATTCCATAGGCCCAGAAAAATGGGTCAGGTTGTATGGAGATGCAAGATTGTTTCGAGGTAGGATAGGCTTCAGAGATCAACTAAGTCAAACCTTCATCCTACAGTTGAAAATGCACCTGGGCAGTGAGAGATGACTTGCCCAAGAGTAGCTGGAGAGTGGCAGAACCAAGTCCAGAACATTCGTGCCTCCCTAATGCCAACTCCCATGTTCTTTTCTTTGTAATTGCCTCATTTTTTCCTTTTTAAAAAAATCACACAAGTAATTCCTGCTATTATGGGTTGAATTGTGTCTCCTCTCCCAAATACATATGTTAAAGTCCTAATACCCACAGACCTTATTTAGAAATAGGGTTGTTGCAGGTGTAAGTAGTGAAGATGAGGTCATAGTGGAGTAGAGTGGGCCCCTTATCCAAAATGACTGATGTCCTTATAAAAAGGGGAAATTTGTACCCAGAGATAGACATGCATAGAGAGAAGACCATGTAAAGAGGTATAAGTAGTTAGACAGCCATCTACAAGCTAAGGACAGAAGCCTGGAACAGATCCTCCCCTCACAGCTTTCAGAAGGAACCAACACTGCCGACACCTTGGTTTCAGACTTCTGACCTCCAGAACTGTCGGAGAATAGATTTCTATTGTTTAAGCCACCCAATTCGTGGTACTCTGTTACAGCAGCCCTAGCAAACTAATATACCTGCAAACCATGCAGATGTTTATACAGAAAAAGTTAATACTCTCCCTCTTGTTTTTCCCATCTCATGCCTTTCAGGTAAACGATGTTAGCATTTTGAGGTGTGCCTTTTCATATTCATGCATTCACGCACACACACAATCTTTATTTATTCATTTTTAATGGAATTATATGATATAGCATTCTGCAACATATCTTTTAACTAGCAATATATCATGAGTGTCCTTCCAGATCAATATGTATAGCTTTTACTCATTCTTTTTAATTGCTGCATAATATTCAATCTTAGGTATGTACCATTCTCCTACTGTTTAACAATTAGTTTATTTCAGGCTATACACCACTACAAACAATGCTGCAGTAAACATCCTTGGCATATATACTTGTGTGTTTTCAATTTTAAAGCATAGATTTCTTAGGTTAGAATTTCTCTTTCAAAGAGTATGTGCATTTTCTATTCTTTCATGTTTTTCTCCCAACTTATCCCAAAATTCTTAGCGAACCAGTGCACCTTACTCTCAATGCTGGGAACCAAAAGCTGTTTAAAGAGCAACTATGGTCACAAAGAGTCTGACTAGACCCTTAGATGGAGGTCTCTGTTGTATTCTAGTAGATCAGGAAAAATACAGATCGTAATCACTCTGTTCTCAACCACACAGATGTAGAGCCCCTACACACATCACTTTTTCCCTACTTTCAATGGGATGTGACCCATAGAAACCACTGGTATCCACCAGGATCATTCCATCACTCCTTACGTATTTTAAGGCAACCCAAAAATGTCAGTGCAAAGGCCAAACTTAGGCTGACAGCTGCTAGCTGGTGATTCTTCCAACTAGAAAGTAATTTCCTGATTCTAGCAAAAAGCATGGCAAGGTCTCTGCCCACCCCCACTCTCAATTAACTAAATGGAGCTTTAGGACATCATGAAGGGATAGACATGGCAGGCATTTCAACTAATCTGGACTCCAGTGGTGAACTCAGGGGAGAGCTGTCAGGAAGCAGACTGCAGCCTGTGGGGATTACAGGCAAATACTGAGATTCTGAGGCCATGTTAAGAGGCTATTACTGAGGCAACTCTGCTGAAGTCAGGGCTCTTGGGAGAGAAGGGCATGTGTAAAGCATTTCTATTGCTGAGCAAATCAGCCATGACTTACTATGCAGATCTGCAGGAAAATGAATGAATAAAGTTGAACTTGAAAAATGCAGTGGGCTTGCAAATGCTTCTGTCATGTCAACACAAGCTGAGATTGGCACCTCAAGAAGAGTGGCTCATCTCTGACAGACTGCTCATGTGTTCCTTAAGAAAATGAGAATTTACGACAAGATTCAGTCATAAATTATTCATTTGGGGGCTTTTTTCATTTTATTTCAGAACATTCTCTAGGTCATTTCTTATGTGAAATTCTCCCTGGTCCCATCATTTCCAAATGCAGACAATTTTCAGCGAAGGAGCCAGATCTTAGGCAGGGATCCACGGGGTTTCCCCTTAAGGAAAGTCTCTCTGGTCTTCAGTTGCTGCCCTTTTTCTAGGCCAAGAATACTTCCAGCCCAATTAAGGCTGTAAAGTTTTCTATTATTAACATTTGAAAAATAAAGCCATCTTCATATAAAATTTGTACCAACAAGTATTTTTCTCTCATCACTGCCAAACCTCAGACACATCAAGATTTTCCACTATGAAAAGGCTGCATGTTTTATAAGCTATATTTATGTCTCATTGTAAATTATTTATTGGTTTATACACCTTGGGTCCTCTAGGAAGTAACACAAATCCTTATTATACTCCTGGATATTAAATTTAGTGTTAGGATCTCTGATTTATCAGCCAGACTAACTCACATGTAAAGAGACATCTCTCTTAAAACTATCTACTTCAAATTCAAAAGCTGAAAAATAAAATAATTTATGCTAAGGTTCTAGCCAAAGTTCATTGCAATTACATGATGAACAATGGTAAGGATGATGATGATGATGGTGACGACAATGATGAAGAAAATGTTTTTAGTTAGTTCTTTCCTCATTTTGTTGACTTTCTCTACACAAAAAATAAAAGATAGAGATTGTAAAAGTATAATTTGGGAAGCCTTTCAAAGACAAGTGTAGGATTTCTATATGTATACAGTAATCTTTAAATGAAGGAATGAATCAATCAACATGAAGTGACTATGAAGCCCAATAAACAAGGCAACGAATAATAATCATCTAATGAATACAGATCAAAGACTCAGCCCAAAGACATTCCTTCTTGTAAGTTCTCACCGTTCCAAGAAGTGCAAATATAAAAAATTTCCATGTGACTTTATGTTATGATTTTTTTTCCTACTACATAAAATTGTTTTGGTGGGAATTTGTATAGAAAAATTTTTAATCATTCGGATATCTTTTGAGAGAATCTGATTACATGAGTGTTATTTCAAACTTTTTTGAAGATGTCAACCTCCCAGCTGTTCTCCTTTTAATGATCTTATATACCACAGTATTGCCAACTACAGAAATACAGAAGACAAGAAACATTTTATTTTTTGACATTTTCAAAATACTAAAATGCTTAGGCAGATGATGTTTAATAAGAATGGTTATAAACTACTAAAAATATATTTCTAGATGTGAAATTTGCATTATATGTGTGAAAAGCCAATCCACATTAACTTAATTCCCCTGCAACACAATTTAAAAAGCTTTATTGTCTGTCTATACTGTGCAAAGCCAATGCTAGGTAATGTAGAGGTAAAAATATCTGGCATGTCCCCGCCCTCGAGGATCTTCCAAGTCAACTTGCGTTTTTTTCTTTTATGTGAACTAAATCATCTTTAATTTTCAAAGTAGAAAGAAATTTTGAACAGTAGTGTGTACGTCAAGGCCCTAATCAATCACGTGATCAGTTCTCATGTTCAAGAACGAGAAAATGATAACCACTAAAAACAAGCCACATGTTCTTAGGTAAGTGTACAACTGTGTGTGCAGTTGTCTAGATCAACCAAAACGATAACTTTTAAAAATCAATATAAGATAATATATTTAGAAAAGATTATGATCTTTACTCTCTGAAGAGCACTTTGAAATTATTCCAGAGGTGATAATGTGAAGAAAGAATCTGATGCAATTTTATTCATTCAAAGAATCTTAAGAAAGCTATTAATTTTGCATTTAAAGACATTAAAAAGCACACAGAAATGACAAATATGGTTAAATTACAGAATATTAAATGCCATTTCATTTCTGGATTTTTTTCCCTGAAGAATCATTTTGAACAAGATATGTAATGTTCTTTGTACAGTAGATCCGAGATCACTTTTGAAAAATTTGAAATTTTGAGGTCAACAATTAAAAAATTATTCCAGGAAATTTTAATGAATTAAAGACATATTTTAAAAGGATGCTTTAATTTACTCTGTATATTTGTAGACTGTTCAAGGCTTTTGAATCCTATAGCTTTGTAAAGTTATCTCTTGATATCTTGTGGAAAAAGATAACTAAAAAATAATATAGGTCAATGGATTTGAAACTGCCTACACAACAGTACACAAAGAGTAGTGATTAGTAGATCAATTTCAAACTAAAGAGTGGTTGTTAATTTTATGGTAAGGGAATCTGTCCTTTTTTCTGTTCTGTCCAAATATTAAGAGTGATTTGGATAAGGACGTGGATGATCTGCTTATCAAATCTATAGATGACATAGAGTTGAGACAGATAGTAACTCTGCTGGTTGATCAAGAAAGAGTCAGCTGGTCTCGATGGAGTGAAATGATGAATTGGATTTACATGAAAATAAATAGGATAAATGTGAAAGTCTGGCACATGGGTTTATGAAAATTTATGCGTATAGAAGAGAGATTGTATGACAAAACTGTAGTATTCTTTCATAGATTGCAATTCCAACACGAAAGCAGGTAGGCAGGTGTGGGTAGGAACTAACATTTATGAAGTCCATAAGCTCCTAACCATGGACATCAAAGAGACATAGGAATTATTATTATTCCCATTTTACAGAGGTACAGAGACATAAAATGATTTCCCCTATGTCCTTTAGATTACAAGAAACAGATCTGGGATATGAACCTATACCAATCTTGCTGCAAAGCCCTTCTCTTTTCAATCCATTATCATGTAAACAGTGCAATAAAGACACTGCAATAACTAACGCAACTTTATGTTAGATTAACAAAAGTGCAATGCCAGAGCAAAGGTGATAGTAGTCCTCTTCCTGTATGCACTGCTCATATCATTGATGGAAATCTAAGATAAAGGGTAATATATACACCCAACGTTCATCAAAAGGAGACGAGAAAAACAAATAGGGTATATCCATACAATGAAATACTGCCCAGCATTAATAAACAACAATCTACTGACACATGCAACAACATAGATGAATCTCAAAGATATCATGTTGAGTAAAGGAAGCCAAACAAAAAAGAGTGCATGCTGTTGGATTCCACTAATATGAAGTTCAAAGAAAGGTCTACAGTGATAGAAATCAGAGGAGGAGTTGCTCTAGGGAGGTTACCTGGAAAGGAGCATAAGGGAATTTTCTGGGATGATGAAAATGTCTTATATCTTGATTGAGGTGGTGGTTACAGAGGTGTGTATAGTATTGTCAGAACTCATTAAACTGTATACTTAAGATCTGTGCATTTTATAACTTGGAAATTATACCTCAATTCAAAGAAAAAAAAATATGCATACAAACTGGAGACTGTGGATAAGGAAATAGGCAGTGAAGGATCAGGAAATCATGGCCTATGTGAAACATAAAATCCAGGAAATGTTATTTCTAAACGTTTATTTTCTTAGCAAGAAGCTCGGGAAAGGGGAGATAGAATGAGGCACAATATTCATGTTAAAAGTAATACCATTCCTTAATAGACAAATAAATAGTCATAAGTACTTTTTAGAGAGTACAACTAGGACTAATAAGCAGAAATTTCACCTCAATATAAGAAAGGATTTTCTATAACTGGTGCAGCCCAAAAGTGGAATATCTGCCTATGGAGTAATAAATTCCCCACTGCTCAAGGCGCCAGGCAAAGCCGGATGGTTTCCTGTAAGAATGTTTGTCGAGGACACTCAGCACCTAAGGCAGCTCTCTCCTGTTCTGAGGTCCCATGTGTCTGTCTTCTGAAGCACGCTTTGACCTGCATGGATGAAGCTCCCGTCCTACATGTCATCCAAACTCTCGACCTCACTCCCAATCTACTCTCACCCCCGGGACACACAAGCACCCATGTCCACAAGTCCATGTGCCAGTGACTAACAGAAGCACCATCTACCCAGCTCCCTTCTCTCCTACCTTACCACATGCTCCGATCTCAGATCCTGCAGAATGCGGGAAAATACCTTTACACTTTCAGGTTTGGAGGCACTCCATAACATTTGCCGAACCAAAATAATATTCTTTATTCATTTGTTTAATGACATTTATAATTGAGAGCTTACTACGTATCCAGCATGTTCTGGACACTGGAGAAAAAAATACAACAATTTCCATCTTGGTAGACCTTACATTCTTCTTAGTAGACGTCAAGTTGCTCAGGATAAGAACATCTCTGTCCTTCAGATGGACCCCCAAGTGTTTAACTCTGATGGACACATAGCGGGCAATGAATAAATACCCATTAACTTAACTTGATGTGAGAAAAATCATATAGTGTGAATGTATAGAAGCCTCAGGGGAACACAGGGTGTACCCATGACAGACATGGTATTTTGCTCCTCAGCCCAGTAAAAATCTCTGTTAAATGTCAGATGATTGAGAAAATGCTTATTTTCACCATTGTTCCTATACCTGAATGATAAACGAATGCACTGTGGCTCAATAGGTTTACTTCTGAATGTACAATTAGGCTAAGGCCATGCCCCAGAGTGATTCCATGAGCCTTAGTGGAGCTTAACAAAATTGACTACAGTAAAATAAAAGGAGTGATATTACTGAGCTATAGCCCATAAATCATAGTCTATTAGCTGACATTAATTTATAATTTCAGGCATAGGGATAAAATTATTCACAATGGATGCCTTTAAATTGGTGAAAGCCCAGGAAGCAAATTTAATGCAAAAAATCCTTCTAGAATAAAAACACAGAAAACAGTCTCAGAGGCAATAGCTTTGGGGGAGTTGCCTTTAACGTCACTTAATGAGCCAAAATAAAATGTTTTAGATATGCACCGATTCAAGGAGTTAAATTGGTTAGACCCACATTTTAAGTCCTGCTGAAACACTAGCCCTAAACTTCACAGATTAATTCTCAAGGAAAATCAGGTATTTGTTACACACACATCAGAGGTGGGGAGTTCAAAATTATGTGTAATTTATTACACATAAATTACGCACATCTGAGGATAAGAATCACCAGCTCTATTGGTAGGCCTGTCTATCCATTTCCTCCGTGTGTAGTAAATCTTTGCTAACCTCTGGTCACTTCTGCTTCATCTGTACACATTCTTTTATACAGTCTCTAGTTAACTGCTGCCACACAGAGTCATATAAAATTTTCAACAGAAAAACATAAAAATGCATTTCCTCAAAGGTGTAAAATCATCAAGAAGGGGTGTCTGTGGGTCTGTGTGCATGCAAATCAACATATGCCCACGTTTGAGAGAGGGTAGAAAAGAAGAGGAAGAGTCAAATAATATAGGAAATTCTCACTCTAAAAGTGATCATTGACCAACAGAAGCACTGTACAAAAAGGAGCAGTGGCCGCCTGCAGAAAGGGAAAATCATGAAAGAGGAGGCTGCAGCAGAAAACAGCTTGGGAATCTATCAGAAAAATTCCTATCTACTTAAGATTTGAGAAACCTCAGATTTGGGTAATTTATTGCAACCTAACTAAATGTTTAAACTAAACCTCACAATGGGAAAAACAAAAAAAGTAATAGTAAGGTGACAAAATTGCTTCCTAAAAGTAAGAATAAGAAATAACTTTATTCACCTTTGGTGACTTTTCCTAAGTCACTTCGTACCCGTATTATCTTAGTCACCCTGTATTATATCAAATTAATCCAAG
Organism: Ceratotherium simum simum; assembly: GCF_057802395.1. NCBI lineage: Eukaryota > Metazoa > Chordata > Mammalia > Perissodactyla > Rhinocerotidae > Ceratotherium > Ceratotherium simum. The sequence continues at coordinate 42,383,624 of NC_141913.1, forward strand.
TAAGTGAAACGGCTGGAGGGAGCTGTCACCTGGCCCCATGGGATTCCCCTGGGCAGACGATATTCTGATAAAATGGCAGCTTCCGTGACTGACGAGTTCCAATACTAACATTAGAGTTTTGAATGGGGAAACCTTGTAAATAGAAACTGGGAAATTAATAGCATATATATATATATATATATAGAGAGAGAGAGAGAGAGAGAGAGAAAAGGAAGAGGCATAATGGGAAATGTGAAGATAGCTCAATTTCTATAAATAAACACTTGAGAGGGAAGAAAGAGTGAAATAGAGCAAAAAAGGCAACCAATTAGAACTTTTAACTAAACAAGTCATTTTTCTAGAGAAGGGCAAAAAAAAAATCACTTACTCTCCCATTTAACAATGACTTTTCAAATTCTGAGAAAGAGAAGAGCTTAATATAATTTGACACACATCTGAATATTATGTGTAAGGCTCTCTGCTAGGTGCCATTAGGATGTATAAAGAGGTTTTAAACATAAAATATGCCTTCAAGGGTTTTGCAATATGGCAGAGGAAATAAGGCATGCAGACAGACCCCACCTTACCAGGAGCACACTGATCCTAAAAGACCAATTGTGAACTAGCTCTTTGAAACATGGAGGAGTTCCCATGGGAAAAATAAAGGGAAGAGTAGGTAACACCTCACTACTTAATGTCTGAATTTTCTGACTCAAAAATTCAGGCTAGAAGAGGAAATGAGTAAAAGGTAAATTGTAAATTTATATTTTGAATCAATTAGGAATGTAAACTGGTAGTTACAACTGCCTAACCCTAATCCTAACCCTATGCTACCTCGGTGGGGATTTTCTTTAGAATAATGTAGATTGATGGATTTTTTTTCTTTCAACTCTATGGTCATATGCTGGTTCCGTGCATTCCAAGACCATTGAGTAAAACACCAAGATTGTGGATTATAAAATGTTATTAAAAATGGATTTTATTTTAAAGTAGTGGCTTTGCATTTCAGGTTTTATTTGGTAAATTTTGACCTTTTCTCAACTCACATACAAGAAGTATGAAATTCCTCTCACATTTCCAAAGTGCAGTTAACAGTAAATGGAAGAACTTTCCTCCAAAAATTCTTCAGCCTATAGTGACAGAGGAAGGGAGCACGCTGGGCAGCAGTTTCCCAGCTGAGTATAGATGAATAAGAAGTCAGCCTGCACTTCGCAAGCCATGGCCAGAAAGAAAAACCCAGAGAGGGTCAGGATTAAGAAAAACAAGAACCTATATCAGTAGGGTTATTTCCCAATAGAGAGATTTTGGAAATTTCTTATTCCAAGTTTATCCACCCCCTGCCACGCAGGTTCTGTTGCTGACAAAGACTACACAACAACCACAGGGAAGAGACATTGATTAGGTTAAAGCTATATCTGAGTGTGTTTCTTCCTTGTGGAATTGACATCTGATATGTTTTGAGTATACATATTTAAAATAGATATTCCTATTTCATAAAAAAATATAATAATAGTAATCAACAGCATCGAATTAATACAGTGAGGTTAGAAACATAAATCGAGTTGTGCTGATATAATATGAATCAGATGTTGTTGTCTAGGGATTTATTTTTAATCTTGTGGTTTTATTTTAAATGAGGAGATATTTTTACCAGATATTACCCATATGCCTAGAATGCAATACTCAAGTGATTACAAGGCCACCACTTGCCCTTATGGTAACTTTGTGCAATTAAGAAAAATGAATCCCTTACTCAAGACACTTTATGTCCAGCTGTAGGAAAATCGTAGCCAATTGATTTTGTTAGAACATCCACCAGTTTTAACTTACTATGTATCAATAATGTCTAGGATGCACATGGCTCCTCCTTAGAGGCAGTGCCATTGTGTGTGGCACAAACTGCACAGTACAAGCCACAGCCATGCACGTGGGAGAAATTAGAACTGAGACGTTGGAATATGCCAGGGTCAGCAACAGAAGTCCCAGACCAAGGGTTCAGCCGTAACAGTGTCTAACATTTTTAGTTTGGGCTTTAGCTAAATATTTAATAAGATTCTTAAATACCCAAGCAATAAATATTGCATAGGATACATGGATTCCTCAATTGTTCAGTATAAACCGGACTGAAGAGGAGCAAAAGAAGAATCAGTAAGGAATCTATAGCATTACACCAGCTAAGAGTTGATGTTGGCTTTGGAGAAGGAGTGAAGTAGTTGGCTATAATAACATTGGTCTTGCCCAATGAGTTTCTTTGCCCACACTATTTCTGCCTTCCAAGACATTTTCCCTCCTACTCTGAGTGTATCTATTCCCAAATAGAAAGAGTTTGGAGGCCTTGGAGCTAAGAAAGCTAGGAAAGGACAGGATACACAGCTGTTTACATGTATCACTAATTCTAATGTGGGTACAGTCACGAATTGATTAATGACGGGGATACGTTCTGGGAAATGTATCGTTAGGTGATTTATACCTAGATGGTATAGCCTACTACACCCCTAGGCTATGTGGTACTAGCCTTATGGGACCGCTGTTGTATATGCAGTCTATCGTTAACTGAAACATCATTATGTAGCACATGACTGTATCCATGCCTGACTTATAAATACATGTGAAAAGATAATTGGAAGAAAGATATGAATTGAAAGGAACTAGGGTTTTGTAAAATAAAAGTACAGTTAAGTAAAGTTAGAGTATCTTACCTAATAGATTAGCTTTTAGAATTAGACAATTTTTTTTATTGAAATGTTTATTGAATGAGTGAGGTTATGACAATACCAACCAACCAGTAAGAAGCTGACTTTGTAATTTTGCAGTTGTAATAATCAGTTGCCACAGATTGCTATACAGTTGCCTTAAATAACCAGAGCAACCAGCAATATGAGTGAACGTGCAGCAACAAACCTCAGCCCTACAATCGTCTAATTGAGAGTAGAAAATGATCATCTTGGCCATGTCACAGAAATACTGTGAGACTTAGGAAAGTAAAACAAGATCAATTCTGATGAAAGGAAATAATTGATACCAATTTATTTTTTAAAATAAAAAGCTTCATGTAAAAGTTAGTATAGGGACTGGCCCAGTGGCATAGTGGTTAAGTTCGCACGCTCTGCTTCAGTGGCCTGGGGTTCGCGGGTTTGGATCTCTGGTGTGGACCTATGCACTGCTTATCAAGCCATGTTGTGGCAGGCATCCCACATATAAAGTAGAGGAAGATTGGCATGGATGTTAGCCCAGGGCCAATCTTCCTCAGCAAAAAGAAGAGGATTGGCAACAGATGTTAGCTCAGGGCTAATCTTCCTCACCAAAAAAAATCACAACAAAACAAAACAAAAAGATAGTACAGAAAAAGTGGTTTAAACTAAAAATAACCTTGTCTCTCCTGCATAAATGTAGGGAACCCAGAGCTTGCCTGGTGACATGACATGATCAGGTAGCAGAATGCTTCAGTTTTCTGCTGCCCATCCCTAGAACAGCTTGGCTGTTATCCTCATGGTCCAACATAGTGATTCAGCCCCATATCAGTGTTTCAAGCAGCAGGATCAAGAAAATAGGGGAAGAAAGGCAAAAGGACATGTACTAGCAATCTTAAGAAATTTCTTCAACACTGTCAGAAAACAATTTTATACAACCCCATCGGTTGTATGGCCACATCTAGCTGCAAGAGATGCTCGGATCTTCATTCTGTCTGTGTGTCTGGTCAAAAGAGCCTCTATCAACACAAAGGAGAAAACTGTATATTGAAGAACAATTGGCATTTCTGCCACAAAAAGTTACAATTAAAATTATTTAGCTAGAAAGCTTGTGATAAGCTCCTGAGAGGAGTCTAATGGTTGTGCAATTTGTACATTGCACAAAAGTCCCCAGCCAAGAGGGGAAGTAGAGATTGAAATCCAGCCAGCAACCTGCTGATCAATGTGTTATCCTGTCCCAGGGCTGTGTCCCAGCAAAAGGTCTCTTCTCTGCCACATCCCCCAGGATGAAGACCCACAAAGACTGTAAGCCATTGTGCTCATCAGGCTGTATCCACCCTGAGACAGTGTCTTTTCCTAATTCACCTACCCTAATTCATCTTTTCCTAATTCGTAAAAAGGCATTGCCCTGATAAACCCCACTGTCTAAACAATAAACTGGATCCAAAGTGAATACCATTTCATTTCACTGGTAAACATCATCATAAAACAACAGAAAAGTAACTCTTACCTTAATAATGTTAGTTGTGCATAAAACTTCGTGAAAAATTGTTTAACTGGGGAAAATATACTACCTATGTATACACAGTAACGAAGTATCAAGAGGGAATTCAAAAGTTTTATATCCTTGGTTTTACTCATTGAGAATTAAGTCCCGAGGAAGTAAAACACAGTAATTAAAGACCATGGACTCTAGAGCCAGATTCTCTGGATTTGCATTCCGACTCTGACTTTTCCTAGCTGTACAACTTTGAGCAAGCTAGTGAAATTCTAGGTGCCTCAGTTTAATCAATTGTAAATAGAATAATAATACTGTAGTATACACCACAAATTTTTAGAAAGATTTGTGGAGGCCCAAGCTTTCATTACTCCTGGGGGAATAGCTAGGAATGAAATGGCTGGGTCATATGGTAGGCAAATGTTTAACTTTTCAAAAAATTCCAAAACTCTTTTTCCAAAGTGGTTGTACCATTTTACATCTCTCCCAGCACAGTATAAGAGTACCAGTTGCTCTACCTCCTTGAAAATACATGGTATTGTCAGCCTTTTTAATTGTAAACATTTTAATAGGTGTTTGGTGGTAACTCAACCTGGTTTTATTTTTCATTTGTCTAATGACACATAATGTTGAGGATCTCTTCTTGCACTTTGTTGCCATCCATATATCTTCTCTGGTGAAATGTCTGGTCAAATCTTTTATCCACTCTTTAAATTAGGTAGTTTGTTTTCTTATGTTTTGAGAGTTCCTTATCTATTCTGGTTACAATTCCTTTATCAGATATGTGATTTGTAAATATTTTCTCCCAGTCTGTGAATTGGTTTTTCATTCTCTTAAAAATGCCTTTGATACAGTAGAAATTCTTAATTTTGATGAAACCTAATTTACCAACTTTTTCTTTTATGGATTATGCTTTTGGTGTCATATCTAAGAAACCTTTCCCTAACCTTGAGGGCACAAAGGTTTTTCTCCTATAATATTTTCAAGAAGTTTTATAGTTTTAGGTTCTACTTTTAGTCTATGATGCATTTAGAGTTATCTTTTGAATAGGTTATGAATTCATTTTTTGCATATAAATATTCAATTTGTTAAAAAGATCTTTTTTCTACTGAATTGCTTTTGGATTGTTGCTGAAAATTAATTGACCATATTAATGTTCTATTTCTGGACTCTCTTTTCTGTTCCATTGTTTTGTTTTTCAATCTTGAGTCCAATACCACACTGCTTTGAAGTTAGGTAGTTAAAGTCCTCGAACTTTGTTCTTTTATTTTTTCAAAGTTGTCTTGGCTAGTCTATAGGTTCTTTGCATTCCATGTGAATTTTAGAATTACCTTTTCAATTTATTTTTTAAAAGTGCCTGCTGATATTTTGATTGGGACTGCCTTGGATCTGTTCGTCAATATGGAAAGAATCAGTATCCTAAAAGTATTGAGTTTTCCAACCCATGAGCATGGTATATCTCTCCTTTTATTTTAGGTCTTTAATTTCACTCAGGAAGGTTTTGTAGTTTTCATTATACAAGTCTTGCACATCTTTTGTCAAATTTATCCCCAAGTATTTTGTATTTTTGGTGTTATAAATAGCACTGTTTTTAAAGATCAATTTCTCATTCTCAGTTGCTAGTGTATAGAAATACAATTATGGACAGCCACATGCAAAAGAATGAAAGTAAACCATTATCTTATACCATACACAAAAATTAACTCAAAATGGATTAAAAATTTGAATGTAACACCTGAACACATAAAATTCCTAGAAAAAATGTAGGCAATATGCTTTTTGACATCAGTCTTAGCAATGTCTTTTTGAGTACCATGTCTTCTCAGGCAAGGGAAACAAAAAAAAATAAAATAAACAAATGGGACTACATCAAACTATAAAGCTTCTGCATGGCAAAGGAAATCATCACAAAATGAAAACAGAACCCACTAACTGGGAGACAATATTTGCAAATCATATATTTGATAAGAGGTTAATTTCCAAAATATATAAAAAACTCATACAACTCAACAACAAAAAAATGAACAACCTGATCAAAAAATGGGCAGAGGATATGAACAGACATTTTTCCAAAGAAGATTTACAGATGCCCAACAGGCATATGAAAAGATGTTCAATGTCACTAATTAGTAGGGAAATCAAAACTACAATGAGTTATCACCTCACACCCATCAGAATGGCTACTATTAAAAAGACAAGAAATAACAAGTGTTGGAGAAGACGTGGAGAAGAGGGAACCCACATACACTGCTGGTGGGAATGCAAACTGGTGTAGACACTATGGAAAACAGTATGGAGATTCCTCAAAAAATTAAAAATAGAAATACTGTATGATCCAGATATTCCACTTCTGGGTATTTATCCAAAGAACATGAAAACACTAATTCAAAAAGATGTATGCACCCCTATGTTCATCACAGCATTATTCACCATAACCAAGACATGGAAGCAATCTAAGCGCCCATCAATGGAAGAATGGATAAAGAAGATGTGGTACATATATATATACACAACGGAATACTACTCAGCCATAAAAGAAGATGAAATCTTGACATTTGCAACAATATGGATGGACCTTGAGGGTATTATGCTAAGGGAAATAGGTTTGCGGGTTTGAATCCTGGGCATGGACCTACACACCGCTCATCAAGCCATGCTGTGGCAGCAATCCACATAGAAAATGGAGGAATATTGGCACAGATGTTAGCTCAGGGACAATCTTCCTCACAAAAAGAAAAAAAAAAAGAAAGAAAGAAATATACTTAATTTTTATATTGATCTTATATCTTACAGACTTGGCTAAACTCACTTATTAGTTCTAGAATCTTTCTTGATGATTCCTAGGACTTTCTACTTACATAATCATGTCATCTGCAAATAAAGAGTTGGAGATTTGGTTTGCTGCACAGAAGGGCATAAAGAGCAGTTTGCAAATGAGTGTCTGATGAGCCTGAGGAGGCAGAGCAGATCAGAACTGGAAAGATTATGCATGGCTGGCATTGTTCTAGTGAAGATTAAAGCACTGCAGTTCCTTCTCTTGTGTGGCTCAACGGGAAACCTAGCTTCAGCTATCAGTTCAGCCTCTTATGCCACAATATTCTTATCCAAGTGCCAGATTCTTGGGTAAAGAAATATATATCTATATACCTTACAATCCAGAGTGTCCTCCAGAGTGTTGGTGTAGTCAGGGCTAAAATATGACAAGAAGATCAAGAAAGACAGGTCTATTCTGCTCCATTTTCTTCTAGGATTCAACAAAGTTGATGGAAGGGATAGGAAGGCAATATTAACTCAGATGGAATTCCTAGAGCCTCTTACTGGTGGGCAATGGAATAGACAGTAAAATAAGTAAAATCACACTTCCTATTGCCCCCAGAGGTATAGAAAGCCAACTTTTGAGAGAGAAAAGCAACACCCAGGTTTTATACAGAGCAATGCATTCCCAAATACCTTGTATGTCTATTTAACCTAGTCCAAACCACCATTATCTGACGGCTGGATTACTACAATACACTCCTAACTGCTTTCCACGCTTCCACTCTTCTCTCCTAAGGTTTATTCTTCAGATAGCAGAGTCAGCAAGATCCTCTTAAAGATCAGTCAGATCATGTCTCACACACACCTCCTTAAAAAAGGGGGAAAAACCACACATCCCTGCCAATGGCTGTCCCAGCACCAGTAGAAAAAAGCTGCAGAGGCTTTCCCACAGCCCAGGTGATCTAGCTCCTGGTTCTTTCCTTGGCCTCTTATCCCACCCCTCTTCTCTCTGCCCAGCGTTTTTCAAGTGCAGAATGCAGGGCTGTGGGAAGGAGGGGGTGTCAGGAAATCATTCTAGGGTTCTGATCAACATGTAATTTCATGGCATAGAATAGAACCATCAGTAAACTGCAGGTAGTGGGGGTAGACATGGTTACATTTCATTTGTGCTTCTGTGCGTGGATTCACTTCCTAGGGCGGCCATAGCACAATACCACAAATTGGGTGGCTTAAAACCCAGATTTGTTGTCTCACAGTTATGGAAGCCAGAAGTGCAAAATCAAGGCATCATCAGGGCCATGCTCCCTCTGAAACCTGTAGGGGAATCCTTCCTTGCCTCTTCTAGCTTCTGGTGGTTGCTAGAAATCTCTGGCATTCTTTGGCTTGTGGCTGCAGCACTTCAATCTCTGCCTCTGTCATAAAATGGCCTTCTCCTCTTGTGTGTCTATGTCTCTTAACTTCGTATAAGGCCACCAGTCATTTTGACTAAGGGCCCACCCTACTCCAGTATGACTTTGTCTTAATTAATTACATCTACAATGACCCTATTTCCAAATAAGGTCACATTCTGAGGTACTGGGGTTAGGACCTCAACGTATCTTTTTGGGAGGGAAATAATTCAACCCATAACAGTATGTGTGTTGTGTATCAGGTCATGAAGTAAAATGTACATCATACCATGTGTCACAATCAAAACAGCTTGAAAACTCTGCCTTACCTCAATCTGCTGCAGCGACTCTGGCCTTCTTGCTTTTCCCACAGCAAAACAAGCCACTCCCAGTGGAGGGCCTTTGCACATGCTGCTCTCTCAATCCACAAAACTCTCCCCATGTGGCCACGTGGCTCACTTCCTCCATTTATCCAGGACTCTACTCACATGTCAGCTCCCCAGAGAGGACTTCCTACCTACCTTATTAAAATAGCACCTTCTGTCACTCTCAATACTTTGACTCTGCTCTATTTTTCTTCAGAACACAGAGCACTCCCTAACATCATTTTACAAACATATTAATTTACTTTTCTTCTCTCCCACTAAAATGTAAGCATCATGTGGGCAGGAACTGTGTCTGTATCCCCAGCTTCTCGAACAGGAGGCACTCAAATATAAGTGGTTAAATGAATGAATCTATAGCTACTGTGAAAATAAATGAAGACCAACCAAATGAGAACAAGCAAAGGCTATTTTTTTTTTCGAGTTTGATATAGCAAAAGAGTCAGGCACCATCACGAGTGTCTGGCAGAGACTCAAAGCAGGCAGAGGCGTGGGAAAGCTTTATAGTGGAAGAAGGGAAGGCTCCAGGGATGCCCTAATTGGAGAAGGTTAGCATGGGAAGCTGGGCGGCCGACTGAGAAGTGGGGAATCCTCTGTGATTGTTTGGGGGTGCATATTTGGCTTTCTCTAGTTAGTTCTAAATTGGAAGCTGGGAGAGAAAGTAGGGAAGCTGTCAGTTATTAATTAAGTCCTGGCTGCTGGGACTGATTGTTCAGAAGTTGCCTCCCTGGACCAGTTGCTAGAGATAATGGTCTGACTTCCTACAAGTCTGACTTACAGAGAGCAGGTTGGCTTCATGGGTTGGTTAATGTAGAGAATGGGTTGGTTTCCTGGTCTGGTTGCTGCAGATTGTAGGTCAGAGTTCTGTTTTTATATATGGCCTGGCCATTGTCCATTTGTATATTCATTCTTTCAACATAAAAGAAAGTATGCTTATAAATGCACAGCAAAAGAACTGGACGGATGGGCTGTACCCGGGGGTAGGAGGTGAAGAGAGACTCACTTTTATTATATATATATATATATTTTATATATGTACATATTGTCTATACTTTTACAAATAAGCTTTTATTACTTTTAGTTTAGAAAAATTAAATCAAGAGGAATGATCAAGCAAAGGCAATTGTAAGTCACACTGCCTCCTCTGATGTGTGCAAAATCCATTTAACAAAACTATTTGCTTAGTTACTGATCCTCCTATTCTTTTTTGTTTGTTTTTCATTTTTTTGTTTTTCTGAAAACAAGTTAAACATTGTAAAGACATGCTAAATCCTCCCCTGAAAATTTCAGTTTATGTATTCTGATGAACTTCCAGTGCTCTCTCATTTTCAACTGAACCTCTAAAAACTAAAATTTTTCATTTGATATATATTTAATGAATGTGAATTGAGTGACTAATATGTTCCAGATATTTCCTTCCCTAAAACGTGAGGAAAATGTCTTGATTGCAAGAATGCTGTGAATTAAATTGGATTAGTTTGACTTGAAAGCTCTGCTTTCCTGAAGACATCGCGCCATCTTGTAGAGCGTTAGGATATTTCCATCTTGGGATGACAAGGTTTACATTGCATTTTCACAACCACAAACGTCGTGTGTATTAACTCTCAGTTGACTGAAAAACCCCAATAACCAGAATAGTCCATTCCCCAAGCATTCTGGCTGTGGAAGGCTTTACTGTATTCGTTTATTCTGGTTCTTAGCAAGGAAAATAACCTATGTGGAGCGTTTACTAGAATGTTTTATGAACAACACGTTTGTTTTCAATGTTACCGCCAAACAGCTGATTGTACCTTGTACACAGCCTCTTAGAGTAGCTAGTAGATCATATTGTAATTATGTGCACCTGTGTGAGGTATGGAGCGTGAGGACCACGTCTCTGAACCCCTGTGCCCTGCTGAGTCCCTGGCACACAGAAGGTGATCAATGTTTTGAAAGAATGTCAGAAGCCCCACGGCATAACAGGGATCAGAAAGAAACTCATTTAATTCATTCATAACTCAGTTATATACAGTAGTAGTGGAGATAGTGTTTTTTTAAAAATATAAGCTCTCAATTTGGAGAGGAAACAACGTACACAAATAACCATTTTCAAGCCAGAAATATTACATTCAGAGAAATGGTACAGACGATGAGTTCTGCCACAGTTCAGAGGGGTGAGAAATTACTTCCTGCTGAGATGATTAGGAGAGGGCTCACATTTCAAATTCACTTGCGAATAGACCCTAAAACCACTCAGATCAAGGCATCACGGTAACAGATACAGTTATTCTGTTTGTAAAATCATTGTCCTTCCATAAATGCACCTGATGTATTGCCAAGGAAAGCTTTGCTTCAAGGTGCTCCTTGGCTGTGTGTTGTTGGAATTACAGTTAGATCTTACATTACAAGAATAAAGCCTACACATTAATATAAAATCCAAATTCTGCAATAACATAGCGCAGGTGTTCAGTCCACGCTCAGGGGTGCCCACTGCGGACTTCCCTGGAACTTGGACTCACCTCCTCGCGCCTGGTAGGGTGTCTGGACACAAGACACAAAAACATCCTTTGCTTCCATGTCTATGCCTCAATTCACGGCTCTACCCGTGATGGTTTGTGTGGACATTATTAAAAGATACATTAAACAACTACAGTGACAAGCACTTTATGTGATTACTTTGTATCATCCTCACATACCCTGTGAGGAAGGAATTCTCTTTCCCAATTTGTGAAAGGCTCAGAGGCTAAATTACTCAAGGTCAAGTAGCTAGGAAGTCTTAGTCAGGATTTAAACCCTTATCTCTTAACCCTGAGCCCATCGCTCTTCACACAAAGCAAAGCCGCCTGGAAGGCTGCTTGATTTCCGCAGCAAGATTTCCCAATCATCGCCAGCTCTGCCATTTCTAAGTATAGACTAATTAGTTCCGTGACCTTAGAGAAGTCACTTCAGTCCATTGTGCTTCAGTTTACTCGACTGCAATACAGGGGAGAAAATTATACCTTCCCGGCCTACTTCCCTGTTGTTTAAGAGCAAAATCAGAAGCAGGAGGTGTAAGTCTATTGCTGAGGAGCGTGGACTCCGGTGTCAGCTGCTGGTGTGAGGCCCACATGCACGACTTACTAACTGCACAGCCTGAAACAGGTGGCCTAATCTCCCTACACTTCTGTTTCTTCATCTGCAACATGAGAATAGGGAGGAATCCCACCTCCTAGCATTGTTCTGAGGATTAAATAAAATCATTTATATAAAATCCTCAGGAGGCTGCATGGATCACAGTACTTGTAAAAATTAGCTATTGTTGTTATTAACAAATACATCTAAAAACACCTGGGAAAGAATAAGACTTTTTACAGGTATGGGATTATTATTAGTATTGTCTATTCTAAGCCAAGATGATAGGTCCTGCCTGGTCCTACCCTAAATTTCAACCTCTTTTTCATTTACCTTTTACTAAATCATTCTAAAAATATCAAGTGTTTTTGAGTTCTGTAGGCTTAAGAAGAGGACAATGGGTGAACTCTTAGAAGAAACCTGTATCTCTCAGAATTCCTGCAGAAATAGGTGACATACCCAAGGTGTCAAGTTTTAAGGAAGGGCTTTTTACAAAGGTGAGGGCAGGGCTCAGAAAACCCCGAGTGATGGTGAAGCACCAAGAGTTACACAGTCTGGAAGGCTTTATCCCCCTCAGCCTGAATAAAGGTGTAGACAGTAGTTTTACCAGACCTAGAGAACTGGGGCCACCCACCAAGGGAGCAGACACTGGGGATAGAGGGGGGCCCACAACCAGTAAATGCCAGCCTCTCATCTCTTTCTGATGCCTCCCATTGGCCAAACCCAAATGGAAATTGAAGGCAAGAAAGCCCAGGGATGCAGTCCAGAGATGCAGAATAGAGAAGGGAGGAGAATAGATCTGGTGCAGCAAATGGAGAATGGCCAGCACAGAGTCCTAAATGAGGACTAAACATAAAATATATTTAGAAAAGTATATAGTGACCTCCTTTAGCATAGTGGCTAGTCCTAACCCTGTTGACTGAAGCAAGACAGCCTACTTTCAAATCCTGGCTCTACCACTTACTAGTTGGGTGCCCTTGACATTACTTACCTTGTCTGTGCTATAGCTTCTTCATCTGTAAAACTGGGATAATAGTAATACTTACCCTGTAGGGTTGTTGTGGGAACTGAGCAAGTTAATATTTAAAGTATTCAGAGCCATGCAGGGCACTTAGTTAGCACTGTATGACTATGTGCTAGTTATACCAGCATAGCTCTATAAGTTTGAGATACCCATAATTGGAATCTAAGTACAGACAAGCCCTATGACATTATTATTTTTCCTTGCCCTGGGGTGGGATCATAGGTATTTGTGGAGGTTTATGTTGTACATAGGTGAACCCTTTGGGAAATAAGAAAAGCACATGACTATAATTTTTACATGCCACATACACAAGCAAAACACAATGACCCCAATTGTCTGACGGTAGGAGGTGGCCTTAATATGTGTAAACGTAACCTTAATGTCAGTTCATCATCAAAGCGTGTCTTGGGGTACCGCCACATCCTGTGGGTTTCCCTCAGTTTGTGTTTACCTGACTGAAGAGAAAAGAGTCAATATGCTCAAAGGTTCTATCTATAGATGTGTCTCCTCAGGAAGTCCACCAAATACATGAACACTACATACATGTCAATACATTAACACATGTCCCCGTGCATTTTTCCTTTGGAAGCAGCGAAGATTACATTCCCCAGATGGGCTTCAACTTGCTATTTTCCTTTCCTTCAGATCAAAATTGTTTTATTCCAATATTTGCAGATGGTGTCAAGGTTCCTGTCAGCGAGACCAGATGGAATTTGATGCTGGTAAACAACGGCAGAGGAGCAGGGTGCCTACAAGTCAGCCGATGTTGTCATCATACGCCATCCCAGACACTAAACAGCTGAAGCCTGGGCAGTCGTCCAACCCGCAGGACATCCTGAATCCAAAAATACAAACTTATGTTGGGGAGGGGGGGTGTTTTAGAGTTGGGGGAGGGTTGTTTTTTAAGTAGAAGAGATAAAACAGAAGAATAATTAGAGAAAAAAAGGAGTATGAATGAACTCCTTAGAAAGGCAACTGGAGAGAGGATCAAAGCAGCAAAATATTTGCCAACAGAAATGCCAGGTGGACTTAAAAAGCACCAAATTTAAATCACACCAAGGTTCTTAGGACATAAAAGCAGCCGATTTAATTTTTTCAAACACATTTGCCTCAGATATATAAACCAGACTCATCTCTTCAAGATAAGTTATCCCTGCCTCACGTATAGCTACGAAGCATAGAGAGCCATAGCCCCACTCCTCCCATCCAGATGACTACCATTTCACCAAGAAATGCTCATTGTTGCTAAACATCACTTCATAATCTTGAGCCTAAATTGGTTTTGTGGGTTTTTGTTTTGTTTTGTTTGCCCCCATCATCAAATAGCAGTTGCCCAGGGAAAGTCATGGATGTGTAGGGCATGTCTGCACTTACATTCTCATTACGGATATCTCAAACTTATGGAACTCTTAAAATTTTAGACGTTTTACAATTATCATCCTATTGATTTCTCACCAATACCATGTAAAGTAAATGGGACTGATTTTTATTTTTTCCATCTTGCTCGTGAGAAAACTCAGGTTTAGTTTAAGTGTTAGTGAAAGTCTTAGAAACTCTTAGAAAAATCATTATGGCTGTTTCCAATACACAAAATGTTAAGAGAATGCATAGAAAATTTAAGGCAAATACTACAGTGGGGGAGGCAGTTCCCACCTGCTCAGGAAGGGTGAAATTGAATCCAAGAATGTATACAGCACTGAAATGTGGTTGTGTGGTGAGAATATCATCTCAGCAGAAGAGCTTGTCAACTCTGGCCCTCCAAGAATTCGTGTAATGCTGAGGGTCCATGTGAACACTTGTTAACAGAGTTGGGAGAGGCCTTGATGGAGATGTTTTTCTGCCCCAGGAGGTGACCGAAAAGAACAAGGATTAAAGTAGAGTCAGTGCACCGCTGAGAGCAAAATCTCAAAATTCTCAGTGTGGAGATAAAGAAGACTGAAGACTAAGGTAAATCCAGGGTTCCCTCAGGATCTGAAAAAGCTTAAATGGTTTCCCAGCCTTTGTCACTGAGAAATGAAAGATAAAGAGGGAGGAGATGCACTTGGGGGGGCACTTAAGCGTTGTGAGGGCAACCAACCTCCCACCTAAGAAGGTGAGGGGGCTTTTGAATGCCTCCCAATCCTCTCTTACAAGATCATGGGGGGTTGAGGTCTTCTAAACACCCCACCACTGAGTTAGGGCTGGCGAGTCACTTAGCAACTAGAGGGGGGAGTAGGGTTCAGGAGAGTTAAGGCAGGGCCGGGAAAGGAAGGGCCAGGGGAATGCCTTCGGTCCCACCATTTTTAGTAACAAGGCGTGGCCTGGCTGTGAGTGAAGTGGTCACTACTGAAGTGACTTAAGCTGTTTGGCCAACACTCCCCAAGAGGACCACCCACCAGCAGCTCTAGCTAAATAATTTGTGGGGTCCAGTGCAAAATGAAAATGTGGGGCCTTGACCAGAGACGAGAAAGCAGCCTCTGCCTTCCATGGGCCCACCACCCAGACTCATGGTAGGAGGGCAAGTCCCAAGGCATTGCAACCTTCCTGCCAGGATGAGCTTGGTACATGGATTGAGGGTCGGAAAGAGGCCCCACTGAGTTGCCCACGAAATATACTGTAGCTCTGCCAGGCCCAGGCAGGGACAAATGCCTCCTTGTTCTGCCCCAAGGCACTGTGGGGCATGCACCAACCCCAGCCTCCCATGCAGGTCCCCACGCAGGCCCCTCATACACACACACACACGCACACACACACACATACACACACTCAGAGGGCATGTTGCAGAGGGCAACAGCAGTTGCAGCGTAAGGATGGGGATGAGGAGGCCAGCCAGTGCCCCAAGCATGAGTGCTGAAAGGGCATCCTAGGGAGGTGAGGAGGCAACAAGATGTAGGTCCCTGCAGAGGCCAAGGCTCTGAGCCCCTGGTGCATGCTCCATTTTCCCTTCTGACTTCATGTCCAAAACACAGATTCAAAGATAAAATTATTAAGAATTTCGAGATGTCCCCCTCAGAGCATTACTTCCAAGTGTGGGGTCCTTCTGAGAACAGGGCCTGTGCAACCGCACTGGTCACTGTCCATGAAGCAGGCCCTTCCTGCCGGGCAAGAGGAACCCAGCAGCAACAGGCTGCAGGATGGGCGCCCACAGCAGGGACTGGGGTTAGGAAAGAAGAGGTTAAGCTTCAGTCAGACCTCTCACGCCAGGAGGCTTTCCAAGGGGAGGTTGCCTGGAGGACCCTCATGAACCAAAGGATGCCACCCTGAGAGAACCAGCATGTAGATGCTGACCTCTGAGGGAACTGATAGTTGGGCAGACAGCTGAGATGGAGTCATGAGCCACAGATGGAGGAATTAACCTTGCCACCTCCAATATGACATTGTTCACCTAATGGAACAGCAATTACAATTACCATGTTGAGGACAGCCAATTCTCCACCAGCAGTTATCCAAGAAGATGGTACATCTCCTTCCAGCACCTCATCGCCCAGACACCAGAGGGAAAAACAAGGGGAAGGGGGTGGCGAGAGGGTAGACCACATCCCCCATAAACACTCCTAGTTTCCAGTCCTCACTGGGTTTGGAGGGAAGTAGAGGAAAGTGGGGAAGCCCTGAAATGAAGATGTGATTGAAGTTTTAAAAAGAACAGGAAACATTTTAAGAAATGAAATTAGGGCCAGCCCCGTGGCCTAGTGGTCAAGTTAGGCACACTCCACCTTGGTGGCCCATTCTACAGCATGGCCACCACTCATCAGAGGCCATGCTGTAGCAGCAGCTCACATACAAAATAGAGGGCGATTGGCAACAGATGTTAGCTCAGGGCGAATCCTCCTCAGCCAAAAAAAAAAAAAAAAGAAGAAGAAAGAAATGAAATTAGATTATTTTAATTTCCAAAAGTGACTGAAATTTAGGGAATCAGCCCAAACTGTCATTAAGAGAGTCAGCTTCCCAGCAGGAAAGACAGCTCACCGGACACAATCCAGTATTGGAAAGAGAAAGTCATTGCATGTTTCTATCCGACAAATCGAAACTGCTAAATCCAAACGGTTATGCACGACCTCAGTGACGGCTCCAAGAAATGGAACAGAGCTCTTTAAAACAGAGTTTTAAAAAGCAGTTTCCTTAAATACTAATCACTGTTCCTCTCCTTGAGACTTCCGGACATGCACCCATCATGCGACTTCCCAGCCAAAAATAGTTGACCTGTGTCTCCTAGAATGTGCACACTTAGGCAATGTGCAAATGACTTCCTGGTACGAATTTTTGGAACAACTTTAGAAATTTCCTAATTATTTGGTTAAATTAATTCGAGGCAGACAGTGCCCTCATTCAGAGTGTGATTTAAATAGATGTTCTCTTACTAGGCTCAGTGAGAAATGTAGATTACAGGTAAACTAACTTTCAGGTAGATTGGGTCCTAGAGGATTATCCCTCTAAATTACATCAAGGTTACACCTCAGCAAGAGCACACCATTTTGACTGCTTGACCCATCAGTTCAGTGAAATAAACTGTGAATCTGCTTAATATACTGAATGTACCAGTTGTCACGATAAATTGATTGGATAAAGAGTCGTTTCTATATCGTGTAAACAAAGTGGAAGGCCCTGACTTTGACTCTTATTTTGGGGAAAATATAAATCCATGAGCCTGGACTAAAACCCATTTGATCCCTCTCAAAACCCTTTTTGTACTGGAACGGCAACCAGAAGATCAATCTTTTGGAAGCATGTAACCTGGAGTCAGCAAACTACGGACCGTAGGTCAACTTCTGCCCACTTCCTGTTTTTGTAAATAAATTTTTGTTGAAACAGAGTCACACCCATTTATTACGTATTGTTTACAGCTGCTTTCACACTGCAATGGCAGAGTTGAATAGCTGCAGCATAAACCATCTGGCCAGCAAAGCCTGAAATATTTAGTCTATGATCTTTCACAGAAAAAGTTGGCTTCACTGGCAGCAGCCCAGGTCCATATTTTCCATAGGCTATACCACAGAGAAATAGTTACCTCTGAAACTCTCTTGTTCCATCCTTCAACTTCAATTCACAATGTCTGACCCTCTGCCATAATTAAGAGGAGTATCACCATAGAGGAATGAAGTCATAGTCATTCTTCATAATTGCACTAGAACTGTCTGCAGGTTTGCTGCTGTAGCATCTACTAACTTGGATTTGGGGAAAGTCATCTGCATTCTCTGAGCCTCACTGCCAAAATAAAGAGTTGAGGCTAGACAATATCTAAGGTTCCTTCTAGCTTTAATATGATGAAATTTTTATGATCCAATAAAGAGAATTTTTTTTCATTTGAATAAAATGTATTTTAACCACTGATGGTCACAGGACCTTTTTGAAAGTCTGCTTTTTTTGTAATAGATATTATTGGCTGCTTACACAGTATCCATCCCACTTACCCTCCTTCCTAACAGAGTCCTGGCTGGTGTCGGTCCTTCCTTGCACTGGCTCTGTGCTACAAGACAAACTGACCCATCAGCACTCCAGGGAGTGGACCCTGACTTTCTACGTCAATTGTGGTAGTACCTTGCCCCTTGCCAGTCATCAGTTGAGGATGTGTCAAAAATTCCAGCCAATGAGATGTATGAGGAAGGTGGCTCTGGTGGAGGAAGGAAACAGGCACTTTGAGGAAAAGTTTTCTTAATTTTAAGGAAGAGACAAGAATCTCTCTTCTTTTTCTAGCAATTGTCATGACTGAATGTATTGCTAGAAATCCTGCCGCCATCTTGTCACTAGCCTGGGGATAATGCCAACCAGGAGAAGGGCAGAAAAGCAGAACTGGCTCTAAAGTACATCTGAAGGCCGCCTTAACTCTGGATTTTTTCTTATTAAAGGGAAATACATTTTCTTACTGTTTAGGTCAATTTGATTTAGTCCAATTAACTACTGACAAAATCCAACTAATACTCGGTAGAATATGGAGCTGAGCAAAATGCAGCTCTGGTGGGGTTAAGGAAAACTGGAATTATGGAGAAATTACTTCCGAAAATAATAACTAGACAGCAAAGCTCTGTTTTTCTAAAATAAACTGCTCTCCCACTACTACACAGCTACTGCTATCTAATGGATGTTGAGTAACTAACTTAAACATTTCACTCAAAAACAATTTGGGAGTATTCTTGTAATACAACAGAAATAAAAATATTTTCAAAAAACTAAGAAATTCTTTTTGTCAGCTGTTTTAACATGGCAAACATATATAATATGATTTTCTCTAAGTCTTGAATAAATGGAAAAACTTACATTTGCTTACATTTAAGTCTTCAGTGCTAAAGAAGCCCGAATCCAGCACATTTCTAAGACTCTAAGCAAGAGAGAGAGAGAGAGAGAGAGAAAGACTGTCAACATGTGGCTAAGAAACAGTGGAGTCCATGAGGTCAGTCAAACTCAAAAGCTAAATGTCGTAGAACCAAAGAATCCCACCATTTTGGAGAGACCATGAGAGGGATCCCTGTCTAATCACTCCTTCAGCTATAACAGATTACTCCATTTCTCTACTTAGATGTCTCTCCCATTAAAGGAATTCACTTCTTCCCAAGGCTAAACACACCACAGCTGAGCATCATAACTTTGGAATGTTGTCTCTTTCTAAATGTCCTAGCAGGTCTCAGATAAAGTCTTCCCCCACCCTCTCAATTTTCCAAAGACAATTCACCATCATTTTCATCACAATGGGCAGAGGTTCAGTTGGGCAAGACACTACCACATTACATATGCACGGAACCGTCTCATGAATAAGCCCAATCCACAGGATATAATCATAAAGCAACCTTATTTTTGTCTTTCTCTGTCCTTTAAAATGTGCTCCGTGGGACAACTTATTGCCCTGCATGAAAATGGATATTGACTCCATGAATTCTCTGGTTTCTCTTGGGTCATTAAAAAGTTCAACTATCACTTTAAGTGACAAAAGGCGGTTTCAACTTGATAATTAGAATATCCAGTCCCATAGAATATCCAGTGCCATATCATAATCAAAACCTGGTCTTGATATAAAGTTGAAGCTTCTTACATTCTTTTCTGTGTCTGCTGCAGATGGAAAGTGAGCTGGCAGTGGGTGTGGTCAGCTGCTCGTTTCTTTTCCAGCCTAACCTTCCACTCCCCCTACAACTTGCTAAGGCAGTTTCCAACTCCCCTCAAGTTAAAGTGAGGAGAGGGTAGGGAGGAAAGGGACGAGGAAAGTTCCAACCTGAAATACTGTCATGAGCTAGTATTAACACTATCCAAAGCCAGCAGGCAGATACATATGTTAGATCTCCAAGCGGTCTCCTTAGATCTCCAAGTGGTCTCCTTTGACTTGAGGGGGAAAAAAATCTCCTTTGACTTGAGAAAACAGAGGAAGCACAACTTACACCTCTCCATATGTTTTACTTTGACTTGTTCTCCTCCTGGGATCAAATCAGCAGCTCTCTCCACCAACATCCTCCCCTAAAGTCACTCCCAATATTCAATCTCTACCCTTTTGTTATACCCTCTATGTAAGTTAGGTCATTAAGAGTCATGATTCCTCCACCTCATACCCGTTAGGATGGCCCTATCAAGAAAACAGAAAATAACAAGTGTTGGTGAGGATTTGGAGAAAACTTGGAACCCTTGTGCACTGTTAGTGGGACTGCAAAATGGTGAAGCTATTATGAAAAATATGGCAGTTCCTCAAAAATTTAAAAATGGAATTACCATGCGATCCAGCAATTCCACTTCTCCCATACCCAAAAGAATCGAAAACAAGTTCCCAAACACATATTTATACACTCATGTTAATAGTATAATTATTTGCAACAGTCAAAAGGTAGAAGCAACCCAAGTGTCCACCAGTGGATGAATGGAGAAACAAAATGTGGTATATGCATCCAATAGAATATTATTTAGCCTGAAAAAGGAAGGAAATTCTGACACATGCTACAACATAGATGAATCTTGAGGGCATTATGCGAAATGAAATAAGCCAGTCACAAAAAGACAAATACTATATGACTCCTCTTATATGAGGTACCCAGAATAAACGGATTCATAGAGATAGAAGGTAGAATGGTGGTTGCCAGGGGCTGGAGGGAGGGGAGAATGGGGCGTTATTGTTTAATGGGTACAGAGTTTCAGTTTGGGAAAATGAAAAGTTCTGGAGGTGGATGGTGGTGACAGTTACACAACAATGTGAATACACCTAATACCACTGAACTGTACACTTGAAAATGGTTACGATGGTAAATTTATGTTACGTGTATTTTACCACAATTAAAAATAAAATAAAAAATAAAAACAGTCATGATTCCTTCTGCTACCATCTTCTTTGAAAATATAATTTCTATTCTAGCCTCAGCTAAAACCTCCATGTTAACATCCTACCATATATTCATCAACTACAAGGTGTATTCTTATTTCATAAATATTAAAATGTGGAAAAGTGATTTGTCTTACAATCAGCAGGATGTGGTATTTGGGATTTTCAGGCAAATGAGCCACAACTCTAGAAACGTTACTAAACGTTTGTGGCCAGTTTACTCCTGAGCCTATCACCTCTTAATTGTTCTAGCAAAATATAAGACATTTTTCATTGAATGCATTTTCCAAGCTCCAATTCTCACCAGGCTGATTTAGAAAATTAACTTGTCTCCCTGGAACCACTTCTGAATTAAAATTAATGTTCCAAGTCTCTTTGACCCACACCCAATCACTCATACACACAAAAGAGCAGAGTTTTATGCTACAGAAATATTTTCACATTTGGAATTTAGAATAGCATTACCTCAACATTTCCAGTTACAGAAAACTTAGCACAAGAAGAAAAGAATAATTGGATGCTTATCCTGAAATGATATTTGGGGCTGATTTAAAATCAGCAAGTCTCATTATTTTTACCCTTGTCCTAAAATGTAATAGGAGGCGCCAATACGACACAAGGAAATCCTTGAGAGGAAAATGGTAAATCATTCATATTATGACAAGGAAAGATTTACAAGTGTAATGGAAAAGCATAAATTTAGCAAGTGCAAGATTAAAACATAGTATGTATGAAGTCCACTTAGCATTAAACTCTGAGCTAAACTGCATAGAAATATGTTGAGATTGTTGTTTCTGTGGTGATTCAAGGGCAATGAGTCAGCAGTGACAGGCAAAATACCAGTTTTACATCGTACTCATAGCAGGAAAACACTAATCAATATACATTACCAAATGGTGCATGGTTTGCAGTCCCTCACACGAGGACGGTGTAATGAGAAATTAAGAATCCGTATAGTACGACTTAGTAGTTAAGAAGCCAAGCTCATTTTGTGAAATTCCCTGGGTTCAAATTTCAGCTCTGCCACTTATTAGCTCCAAAACCTTTAATGAGATTCTTAATCCTTCTGCCTCTTCATCTGTAAAATGGAAATAAAAATAGCACCTATTTAATAGAGAGGTTGAGAAAATCCAAGGAAATAATGTAACTAAAACAGTAAACACATTGCCAAGCATATAGGAGCTTCTCAACTAATGTTATTTTTTATGTAATAGAGAAAAATACAAACTTTTCTTAATAGCAGAAGTTTGGAAGAAATTTTGAGCTGATTTTTCTAGGTTTTTTGACTCAGATTTCACTTGTTCTTGCTCACGTAAATGCCACCAGAGTGATGTCAAGTTAATTAACAGGGAGCTAATTAATCTAAAGCAATGGTTCTCAAACTCGAGTGTGCATCAGAATCATCTGGAGAATGTGTTCAAACACAGGGTGCTGGGCCTTATTCCTAGATCTATTTTGGTAGGTCTGGATTGTGCCTGAGGATTTTCATTTCTAACAAGTTCCCAGGTGATCCTGATGCTGCCGGTCTGGGAACCACACTTGGAGAACCACCGGGCTACACTATTCTACCCCCATCACTACCATTATCTTCCTTTTCAGAGCTTTACTCCTAACATTCTTTCTGACTCCAAGGCCTAACCCTGAGTGCTTCATTCTAAAGACTGGATATCACTCTGTTCTGATGGCTGGTTAATAAAATGTTACGTTGCCCAAACAGAATTACCCCAAAAGGATCAGCCACCTGCAGACTCCACCATACTGGGTCCTGAGCCCAGGGGGTCAATTAGGGAGTCCAGACTCCATGGTCCATTAGGAACGGTCCCACTAAATCCTACGTCTGTTGTGTAGGTTCCTTCAGGGATCTAGAGAGTTCTCATAAGGGCAGATCCCTTATCTAAATTTCTTCTGCCTGAGTCTCTGGTACCCTCTTTCACTTCCAGGGTCTACAGTGTCTGGGAACCTACAGTGAGTTATCAGGGAGTTAACAGAACTTGATTTTCTAGCATCCGTACACAAGCTGCACACACGTACACACACACACAGATATAATGAAGAACACTGTTTATTAAGTGATATCTGGTTGGAGATACGAGCTTAAGGGCAATGTTAACTAACTTCCCCTCCCCAACAGGATAGCCATCCTTCCTCATAATCTGGGGAGAGATATTACCCGTCAGCCAGGAAATCCCTTACCCAAAAATACATGTCTGATTACTTTTCCATCTACTGCTGCCCTTATACTTTGACTTGTCTTTAAATAATTTCCTTAATAATAGTGAAATCAGGGTAGCAGCCCACTTGAACATTTTACCAATTCCAACCTCAGCATGAGCACAATAAAATTTTTTAAATGCAGGAAACATTTTAGGTGCCTAACACAAGAAGTTTTTCTGTAGAAAACTCTATTGGAAACTCTCAATTCAATTTCTATCAGTGCCTGCATTACAAAACCTTCACACCACCAATGTTAGATGACACTCCCACCCTAGAACTGAATTCAGCTTCACGCGTCTCTATGGTGTCTGACCCAAGACTATCTGACTAACCATCTCACACTGACCCCAGTACACTTGACCCCACAACCCTCATCTTTTACTCAGACTGAACCTTTAGAAGTTTGACACTGAAATCCATCTGAACTTGCCTTGAATTTGCCATCCACCACTGGATTCCATGTCTAGTGTGTGCTTCCATTGCCCTCATCAGTATTCCCCCAGGACCCCACTGATTGAAACTTGGACCCCTATCTTCAGTAATCACTCCAATAATTTCAAGATAAGGCTGGATCCCTGCATGTAAAACTGATGCCATAGAAAATTCCCCCAAGGTAATTAGCTTCATGAAATAATAGCAGACTGAAATTATCCCCACTTTCCTACACTGCCAGCATTGAAAGTCTTCAAAATATATCAAAATTACCATTTCTAAAGGATAATACCAATAATTTTTATAATATAAGCAAATATTAAATCAGGATACACATACTTATTCTAAGAAATTGCCCTTTCCTCCATACCACTGAATTTCAGACCTCCTGTTTATTTTTCATAGCAGCCAGTCAGATGCTGTCTAAAGTTGATAAATCAACAAATAGATATAAAAGTAGACTATTTAGAGTTACAATAATAACCAACAGAAAAGCAAAATAAAAACCTATTCAAAGTGGTCACTTCTGGGGAATTTGATTTGAGAAATGAAAAGTGGAAAGTCAGAAGAAAGGTTTTACTTTATATTTTATGTCTGTCTATACTGCTCATGTTTCTTATTATATGCATATATTATTTCTGTAATTGTAAGAAACAAATATAAAATGAGTAAATATCATCCTCATTAATAAGGAATTAGCTAAATAAATTAAGTATATGAATGCATGTTGGCTCACAACTTTGGGAGCTTCCTGAATAAAATCTGAAACTGGCCCCTGTACTCAGAGGGCAAGGAGAGGCCATAGGCAGACCACTCCAGACTAGTAGCTGACAGGTTTGATAAGCAAGGGAACTTATTCGAGGCTGGTCTGGGGTGGCCGTAAGATGAGTAGATCTCTGCACCTGCCCTCCAGAATCTTAAAAGTTTATATAGAGGCGTAACTTGTTCAGTCACATGTATCACCCGGATGGTCTCAACAACACCTTGCTCTCTCAAGTGTACATCCTTGAAAACGGCTCCCACTGTGGAAAGGTGAGCAGAACACACATTCCAAGGACAGAAGAGGGGGTAAAGAGCCTCTGATTGCCTGGGTCCAGCTTTTGGGTCACCGGCAGTCACATCTTCGGGATGACCTCCTCCAACAATGCAATGGAACATCATACAAATATTAAAAGGAAAAAAATAGCATAATATATAGTTATACGAAAAGATAACCCTGGAATCCTATTAAATTAAAAAAAAACAATTATAATCTGATTCAACTTAAGTAAAAATTACACACACACACACATACACACACGCGCACACACGCACACACACACACACACAGACTTGTATAAGCATAGAGATAACTGGGAAATCCACCAAGCTATTAGATTTGGAAAAATGGAGAGAGAAAGTCTTTCATTTTTTATTTTTCTATGCTTTTGTAATTTTTGAATTTTATGTGGTGAGCATATATTACCTTTGCAGCTTAAAAGATAAGATTCTCTAAAATAAATACACACACATACATGTGTGCTTTTTGAGATGCAGAAAACATAAAGCAGTGGGCTTAAATCATGTTTGTAAATTCATAGAACCTTGAGAGAGAAAGAATCTTAAGAGGCCCAGAGAATTAGTGCCTTGCTCAGAATCACACTGCTGGAAAGTGTCAGAGCCAAATTCAGACCACAGACATCCTTGGGCAGGAGGAACACACTGCATTAAACTTCCCAAGTTATTGTAACAAATAATCCATGACCATTGTGCCTTCTCACTATTCATTTATCAAATACTGTCTTGGCTCAGGATGCTATAACAAAATGCCATAGACTGAGTAGCTTAAGCAACTGACACGTATTTCTGGCAGTTCTGGAGTCTGGAAAGATGGAGATCAGGGTGCCATCAAGATTGGGTTCTGGTGAAGATCCTCTTTCTGGCTTGCAGACAGCTGGCTGACTTCTTGCTGTATCCTCACATGGCAGAGAGAGACAGACCTCTGGTCTCTTCCTCTTCTTGTAAGGACACTAATCCCATTATGAGGGCCCCACCCTCACAATCTCATATAAACCTAATTACTTTCCATAGGCCCCCCCCTCCAGATATCATCACACTGGGAAGTAGGGCTTCAACATATGAGTTTGGGTCAGGGGACACAAACACTCAGTCCATAATAAATACTTTTTAATATAAACAATAGGCAGGGCAAGGTAAATATACTTCCATCCATTTTACAGATGAGTAACCCAATGTCCAAAGAGAAGAGAGATTCCCCTCAAGGCATGTACCTGTGAATCAACAGATCTAACTATCACCCAGGTCAGTGCACCCTTGGTTGAAACTTGTTCAACGACTACAGCATAAAATTAGACTTTCTTAAAAAGCAGAATATTATCCTATTCTCATAATTTTATCCTTTCCTCAAAAAAAATTTAGTGAATCTCAAAGGAGAGTTTTCCACACGAGGCATTAGGAATTAGAAAAGGAAGAGTTCTTTATAGGTTATAAGGCAAGAGGAGGAGAAGTCTTATTAAGCTTGATCGGCTCACACACAACCTCATGTAACAGTCCTGTATCACTAACGATGTCAAAGCGAGCACTTTGACATTCAAGGAAGTGTGATTAAATAATACATAAGACTGAGGCCCCATCACACTCAGAGGCCACCAGGTTACCTTGCAAGTAGCCTTCAAAGACAGTCTGACTTCACAAGGTGCCAAAGAAAACAGAAGTGGTTCCTACAGCTCAGCCTTTCAAGTACTCAATAGCCACATGTGGCTAGTGGCCAAAGTATTGGACAGCACAGCTTTAGAACTCATCCAGGCCAGACGTTTCCAGGCTTTTAAAGAACAGAAGTTTACAAAGTTCTATGCAGGACCCCAACACATAAAAGACAAAAGCAGGAGTCGAGGTGGGAGGCCAGGAGCCTCCCCAGCGTGGGCCCCCATGGCCTCCTCACCCTTCCTGACTCCCACACATGTCATGAAGGCATCTCTGTGACATCCCTTGGCTCCAAGAAACAAATTTTGAAAGTCATCCCACTCTCATTCCACCCCTGTATATTAAACATGAGAGAGCTGAGAGCTAGAGGGCTGAAGTGATTTGCCTCGCTGGGCCAAGACTGACACTGTGAACCTCCTGGCTCACAGCCCAATGCACCTCTAGTCTTGGAAGGCAGTGAGCCTGTCAGAAACAGGCAGGTAACAAAAAGACACTCATGTTCCTCACGAATCCCAAGCTAGAACTAGCTCCCCTGTCAATTTCAGAGGAAAGAGCACCAACAGTAAGATATTTTCTGTTTTTGGAGGAAAAGAATAGAAAGGATAGAATAGAGTAAAAAGAATATATTGGTGTCCATTCATATAAAATACTTCATTTTAAAACACTGTAAAAGAGGTCAAGGGCAGTATCATTTATTAAGGACTTACTATATTTGGAAGGCAATGTGGCTGAAGGTCATTTCTTCCTTCCCTTTCCTTATCACATTGTTCCTCACGAGAGCCAATGACACAAAATGATTGGTCCATATTTAAAATGGGGGGACACACTATGCAGGAAAGGTCATGCCCACATATGCTGCACACTCTCCTATTTCGTGTTCCCTCCATACTTTGCGGCTGATATACTGAACCAGGACATCCTTGTAGGTCAGCCCTTTTGTGCCCTCTCATTTATTCCTCCCACTTTAGGTTGGTGGCATATGGTGATGAGATTGACAATTACTGGGGAAGGAATGACAGTGAAAGAAAAGTCCACATGGGCCTTGAATCCAAATCACAAGTTGTAGCCCAAATTAAACCCTGTTGGAGATTTGAGAATCCACTTATAATAAAATGACTCACTCATTCTCTCGTATATATAAAAAGTATCTGTGTAAGAAGTGATAAACAGATAATCCTTGCCCCTGGAACTTTACTGTTCTTTATATAATTATTTCTCTTAGGAACTCATTGAGAGAGAGAATTATATGCTGGGCAAGACAAGGAGATTCCTAAATTCCTAGCCATAGTTCCATCATGATACCATGAAACCCCACCAATGATTCCTAACACCAAACCTTAATTAGTCACTTTATAAGCATTATCTGGTTAACTCTTACAATAACTCTCTGAAGTAAGTATTAGTATCCCCCATTTCATGAATGGGGAAACTGAGGCACGGGGAAACTAAGTAACTTGACCAAGTTCTAGCAGCTAACAGATGGTGAAAATGGATTCAATGCCAAGTCTCTTTGACCCTAATGTTCATGTGATTTCCCTTTTACCACACTTATGTGTCTAGATTACTAATGATCTAAGAAGACACTTTTCCAAATGTGATCATTTCACTAGCTTCCAAAATAAAGTGTTGCTCCCAAAGAGAAAATTAAACTGTTAATAAATGGAGAATACAAGCAACTTGCTAGGTCTGGCCAGATGCATCAGTGCATGCCCTCAGTCCATCACTGCACACAGCTCCTTACATTTCTTACATACTCTCCATCACTGGGCTCTCCCTTGTCATAATGGGGGCCATTTCCCTAGAATGAATGCAACCCCTTCATGCCATGCCACCAGTGAACACTAAGTAAGCCCACAACTCATAACAGACCTGTAATTGCCAACTAAGGAAAGAAAAAAAACAGCAAAAATTTCTAGAAAACAAAAGGAAGTTATGAAACTAAGATTTGTTAAGCACCTACGCTGCACTAGACCTGTATCTATGATCTCTCATTTAGGTGGTTCATAGTAAAATTCTTAAAGCTTTGTTGGAAACAGCAGGGATCCGGGGGCTTAAGGAGGCATGAGAAGTGCTGGCTGCAGTTCAGATGAGACCACCGTTATAAGAAGTAGTGCAAAAACACAGCCTGACAGCTTAGACATGAGAGCAGGTCCTTCTGCTTCAGTCACAGGAGAGCTCTAGGTGAGCCCCGGAGGAACCCATTAGATAGTCGAGAGTAATTTCAGCTAAAATGTTAATGACTGAAAATGGCATAAGGGAACATGCATTTAGAGGAGAGGCCCCAGAAGAGAGACACATCCCAGTAGGGATGAGTCAGTTCCTCTCCATTCCCAGCTACATCAATTGTGCTCTCTTCTTGTCATTAAAAGCCCAGATTTTTCTGACACCTCCATTGTATAAACACACCCATTAACTAACGTATCTTCTTCCTTTGCATCCAAACAAATCTGCTTCTTAGCAGCCCATTCAGTACGTATATTTACTTCCACCTTGCTTTGGTTTATCTGTTATGCTGATATTTTCCATCTTGGCATTACCACAGGTTCTTATAGCTAACACCCAGAAGTCCAGCTCTGACTTATTCTTTAGCTTCTTTTCTTCCCAAGCAGGCTTTTGAGGGTAGGAACCATATGTTATTGTGCTTTTCTTAGGTATTTCCCACAGCATCTAGCACAGTGAAGACCTATGGTCCATAGATACTCATATGTATATGCTGACAAAAATAGATAGCTAATGAGAGAGGGAAGGACTCTGAAATGTTTTCCTGAGGGGTCCAGAATTTAGATTTATAACATTGGATGCAGCACCCATTCCCATGCTCTTAATCCCTGGAATTAAACTCAGCATTGTCTCAGGCAACTTAGATTTACGTTCTAGCCTACTCTTTCTGAGAACATTTTCTTTCAATTATTTTTGTTTTGTTTTGTGTTTTGTTTCTTGTCAGTATTCCCAGAAACTATTAACATTTTAAAAAGCTTGGAAAATGCAGCAAGACAAAAAAAAAAACATCCTGGGAGGATACAGCCCTATTATGGTCTCCTCTTGGACAGAGATAAACAGATTCTAACAGTTTCTTTGTTTCTGTTGTGTGTAGCTGTCGGGTGATAATATTTATTCCCTGTATCGCAAGAGTAACAGCCTATTCAACTGAACGCCAGCTTCTTACAACATATTAACCAAATCCCTGTATTGCCTTTTTGTAGTTTCTTTCAATCATACATTCTTTTGGCTTACACAAGAACATTCTACTTAAATGAGAAGCTGGCTTCAAGCTTCACTACCTTCTAGACTTGGTGTAATATGAAGCTGTGACTTTGCCACTAAAGCTAAGAGCTCATCTCTCCCCAGGTAAAGTGCCCCAAACCCTACACTGTAGGGAGGGGCCCCACTGTGAGAACACACACCATCTGGGATTGCCTTCAGCCCCCTCCCCTCAGACATACCATTCTAGGCAAGTCTCTGCAATAAAGAAAAAAAGCCTCCTTACATTGTTTTCCTTCACATACAACACATAACTGAAAGGCAAACTGGAAGGAAGAATCCTGGATTTGCTAATTATATAGAAAATGATAATAGACCCAAACTCATAAATTAATAACATTAATAGTAACGAAGGGTAACATCTGTTACATAGTCAACGTGTGCAGGTTCCGTGCTAGAATCTCTTTATAAGTAATGAGATTTTGAAGAGTGTCTGCTTGTTTCTGGTTTTTTTTTTTTGTTCCGTTTTGTTTTGTTGGTTGGGGGGCTTATTTGATTTTTCTGCTGTAACTGCCCCCATTCTGCTCTGTTGGACTCCCATTCCCACGGGGTGGTAGAGAATCTTACCGAGATCTCAGACTTACCCCTTAACTTCCTTAACGGTAACAGCCTCATGCTGGTTCCCAAAGACCCCACCCTTTTCATTTTAAAATTGTAGACTCATTTTAAAAGCAAAGCTCTCTGCTCTGCAGACTGGACTTGAGGTTCCAGAAGCTGAGGGTGGAAGGCCCTGGTCCACTCTAACCCACTTACTCCTCACTGTTCCCTGTGCTTTGTCCCATGGGTTGGGCTGTGCAAGGAGAAAGAGAAGGCAGGTTTCCCCCTATAATGGCCCAGCTGTGTGGTGGCATCCCCTCCCGACTGTCCCTGCTTCTCTGGGGGTGGCCTCTGTGGCAAGTGTTCAATGGCAGATCTCTCGGGGGACCCTGTAGTTCTTCAGGAAGCTTCTGGGACCTCCCAATGCATAGCCCCTAGCCTGGAAGACCCACTTCAAACACCACTTCTCCTGCCCTCCCTCAGCCATCTACGTGTTGGGGCAGCCATTCTCGGGACTCCAGGAGGAAGGCTCGAGTGTGGCCACCTTCTTGGGAAAACTGATATTGGAACAGAAAAGGGGCATTCGTGGAAAAACCAGTGAAATATGAAGTCTAGAGTTTAGTTAATAGAAATGTACCAATGTCGGTTTCTTAGTTTTGGCAAATGTACCATAGTAATGTAAGTTGGCAACAGTAAGGAAAACTGGGTAAGGGGTGTACAAGAACACTGTCTTATCTTTGCAAATTTTCTGTATATCTAAAATTATTCTAAAATAAAAAATATTATTTTTAAAAAGTTAAAGTGAAAAATCTTCAAAAATAATACATACATTCTTAAGTATGTCATTTTAAATATATAAATGTACATTCATTACCTATTTTTAGAAATAAAGTTAAAATGATTTCTTCAAATATGGATCCACTGACTGAACTGCACTTCAGTTTTCTTATATAAACTAAACCAAGATGATAGTCATCTCTAATTTTCTATTTCAATTTCTTTAAAAAGACATGATAATTTAAAGGAATTGGAAAGCATTCTGATGACAAAGTTCTTCTTTATTCAGTATTTTTCCAATCCTTTATAGCTGACATGCTATATTAAATAAGTTTTTTTCTAATATTCATTAAAATTTGTAAACATACACAAAAATAGAGAGAATGTTATAATGAATGTTTATGTACCCATTACTTGGCTCAATAATTATCAATATCTTGCCAGTACTGACATATACTTTTTCTGAAATATTTTAAAGTAAGTCCCAGTCATTTGTCTTGATACCCTTACTTCTGGAGTATCTCAAACTGATAAGGATGTTTCCTTTACATAACCACCATGCCTTTATCAAAAGCAACAAAATAAGCTATAATGCCATATCATCTAATACTCTATATTCAAATTTACTCAGTTAGAAAGCATATTCTTTTTTTAGCAACTCATCCGAAGAAAGATTAAATTTGGCTTTTATAAAAACTACTTTCTTTTCACGTTCATTTTAGTGCACAGTTGTTGCAATCTGCTGATGATGTCATTGACTTAAAGAGACAAACAGACATAGTTAAAACATGTAAGAAGGCTTTATTGGTAAAAGATGTGGAAACTTAACTGTTTTGGAAATTATTGTCCAAACCAGTAAGTGTTAATCATAACATTAAAAAAAAATGTAAACAACCAAATACCTATGGTGGTTAATATTATGTGTCAACTTGACTGGATCTCGGGGTGCCCAGATATTTAGCTAGACATTATTTCTTGGTGTGTCTATGAGGGTGTTTCTGGATGAGATTAGCATTTAAATCAGTAGACTGAATAAAGAAGATTGCCCTCCCAAATACGGATGGACCTCATCCAATCCATTGAGGAACTGTACAGAACAAAAAGGTGGACAGAGGAAGAATTTCTTTGCTCTGCTTGACTACTTGAGTTGGAACACTGGTCGTCTGCACTCAAGCCAGGGTTTACACCATTGGCTGTCCTGGTTCTTGGGCCTTTAGAATCAGACTGAGACTTACACCACTGGCTCCCCTAGTTGTGAGATCTTTGGGTTTGGACTGGGATTACACCACCGGCTTTCCTGGACCTCCAGCTTGCAGATAGCAGATCTTGGGACTTCTCAGACTCCATAATCATATGAGACAATCCCTCATATTAAATCTCTTTCTATATGTCTATATGAAACAGAACAATGTTATGTTTTTCTGGAGAACCCTGACTAATACAATGCCCAACAAAAAGGAACAACTGGTTAAATAAACTGTGACACAACCCTACAAAGAAAACTATGCCCCAAGAGTATAGACTTAATCCTAGAGACAATGGGGAGGCACATAGGATTTTGGACAGAGGAGTATTATAATGAGTTTACATATTTTTCTATTTCTCTCACTGAAAGATTAATTAGGAGAAATAGGTCATATGAGAGTGGAAGCAGGGAGACAAATTTGAGGAGAGAGTTATTGCAATATTTTAAGAGGGAAAATTTATTTCCTACTCCCAATTATGTCTCTTCAAGTGAAGTCATTTGCACCAACTGAAACCAGCCCTGGACTCTCTCTATCCCCTCACTTGCTCCCCCCTGAGGGTGAATTTTACATCAGAAGGTGGGCATACATATCCAAGACCTTCCATCCCTCATCTTGGGGACCAAGCTATGCACAGCAGACATGTGATCTCAATTCTAGGCCATGATGAGTTTTACAGGTGAAATCTCTGTATTCTGTCGGAAGAGAGGCAAGTGTGAGAGTAAAGTCCCCAACATCTGGTACATTGCCCTGTTGTTGTTAGTGCTGTCAAGTAGATTCTGACTTCTAGCGACCTTGTATACAGCAGATTGAAACCCTGCCCAGTCATTTTGCACCATCCTCTCACCTTCTGGTGCTATATCAGACAATGCTTCACTGGTATTCATAGGATTTTCGTGGCCAATTTTTTCAGAAGTGGGTGGCCAGGTCCTTCTTCCTAGTCTGTCTTAGTCTGAAAGCTCCACTGAAATCTATCCAACATGGGTGCCCCTGCTGGTATTTGAAATACCGGTGGCATAGTTTTCAGTATCACAGCAATATACAGCCACCTCAGTATGACAACTGACAGACAGGTGGTGTGGTTCCCTGACCAGGAAATGAACCTGGGCCGTGACAGTGAAAGCACCAAATATTAACCACTAGACCAACAGGGCTGGCTGGTACATTGGTGAGGAACCAATAAAAGTAAAATTACAGAGAGTGCTTGAGTCGTTTCAAAAAACAGTGATAGGACAACTGGATGGCCACATGCAAAACACTGAAACTGGACCCCTACCTCACACCACATACAAAAATTAACTCAAAATATATCATGAATCTAAATGCAAGAGCTGAAACTATAAAATTCTTAGAAGAAATCATAGGAGTAAATCTTTGTAACCTTGGATTAGGCAATGATTTTCTAGGCATGATACCAAAAGCACAAGTGACAAAAAGTAGACTATGCCAAATTTAAAAACTTTTGTGCTTCAAAGTGTATCATCAAGAAAGTGAAAAGGCAACCTACAAAAAGGAAGAAAATATCTGCAAGACACAAATCTGATAAGTGACTTATACTCAGAATGCATAAATAACTCTTACAACCGAGTGGTAAGAAGACAAATAACCCAATTTAGTAATGAGCAAAGGATTTAAATAAACATTTCTTCAAAGAAGATATATAAGTAGCTAATAAGCACAAGAAATGATGCTCAACATCATTAGTCACTAGGGAAATCAAAACCAGAAAGAGATACTACTTCACACCCAGTAGGATGGCTATAATCAAAAAGACAGATAATCACAAATGTTGGTAAGGATGTGGAGAAATTGGAACCCTCATACACTGCTAGTGGGAATGAAAAATGGCACAGTCACTCTGGAAAACAGTCAAGCATTTCTTCAAAAAGTTAAACATAGAGTTACCATTTGACTCAGCAATTCCACTCATAGGTATATATATATATACAAGAGAAATGAAAATGTATGTCCATACAAAAACTTGTTCCCAAATGTTCATAGTAGCATTAATCATAATAGACAAAAAGTGGAAAAAACCCAAAGGTCCATATACTGATGAATGGATAAATAAAATGTAGTGTATCTATATAATGGAATGGTATTCAACCATAAAAAGGAATAAAGTATTGATACATGCTACAAATAGGTGAACCTTGAAAACATGCTAAGTGAAAGAAGTCAGTCACAAAAGCCCCATTTGTCTGGTTCTATTTATGTGAAATGTCCAGAATAGACATATCCACAGAGACAGAAAGGTGGTTCCGTGGGTTGGGAAGAAGAGAGAATGGGGAGTGATTGTCATGGATATAGGGTTTTGCAGAGGATTGTGAAAATGTTCTAGAATTAGTAGTAATCATTACACAACGTGATAAATATACTAAAAACCACTGAATTGTACACCTTAAAAGGGTGAATTTTACGGTATGTGAATTATATGCCAATAAAGCTGTTATAAAAAAAAAAAGTGTGTATGTTTGAAGAATTTGAAGGAACAAAATGAACACTTAGAGGGGCCTCTACTGGCTCATAGACTTCAGCAAGGGACGGGAGATATCACCCTGATGTTTTAAGGACACCTACATTAGGCCACATGAGCTGTGCACGTAGCTGTTGCAAAGATTACACAAGTCAGATGATTGAAGGGACAACACTCTGCAGAGCAGACTTGCATAAGGATTTACTGAGGCAAAGGATATAGAGAATGAAACACAAGCAAGCATTGGGCGCTGATTTTTCCAGGTGCAGCTCCCCAGGCTTCTTTCTTAGTCACACAAGACCTACTGTATGACCAGATTATGAACCATCAAGATATCAGTGAGGAATCTTGGTTCAGGAAGAGCTCAGACACACACTGCATTCAGATTTCACCAGTTTTTCCACTAATGTCCTTTTTCTGTTCCAGGATCCAATCTGGGACAACACATTGCATTCAGTTGCCATATCTTGTTAGTGTCCTCAACTCTGAGACGCATTCTCAATAGCAAAAGGATTTTAAAACAGAAACAAACCCACAAGAAAGCAGGAAAGAGTAAAGGAGATAGTAGTGACAAAAATTTGGAATCTGAATCCTAAACCAGCAGAGGAAAAAATAAACAAATTGATTTATGCTACAGATTTTTCAAAAGGCTCTGAAAGTAGTCGTTTAAAAACAAGGCCGGGCCGGCCCTGTGGCTTGGTGGTTAAGTGCGCGCGCTGCAATGCTGGTGGCCCGGGGTTCGGATCCCGGGTGCGCATTGAGGCACCACTTCTCCGTCCATCCTGAGGCTGAGTCCCACATACAGCAACTAGAAGGATGTGCAGCTATGACATACAACTATCTACTGGGGCTTTGGGGGGAAAAAATAAAATAAATAAAATCTTTAAAAAAAAAAAAAACAAGGCCCTATTCCTGGAGGAGATGGGAGGGGAGGACAGGACGGAGAACTATTGGGGGGAAAACTATTTGAGAAACACCTAGATCCCTAGATCCTTCTCTCCTTCATGCTGCTGAGCAAATGGTGCTCACCCACCCCAGATGAGATCTGGAGGTTTAAACTCCAAATTGTGGTCTGTGGTCTTGAGAACACCAAGTGCAGGTACATATAACCATTAAAAAGGAAATTCTGTTTAATGTTTTATTTGCAAGGAAGAACACTTAGCAAATTAATAACTTTCATCTAGTTGTTCCTCAAATGAAAGAATCTATGATTTTTCACTTGCGAGCAAAAACACAGATGATACCATTGTGCTTATTTATGTCTTTGGCTGCTTGCTGAAAGATTCATGAAATTTAACTTATTCCTTATTTCCATGTGGGAAATACCTTTGATGTAATCATAAACTCTGACTTGCATCAACTAATATGCAATCTTTGGAGAAATGGGCTTATGGTCCTTACCTGGTCACATTATTTCCTTTGCCTGGAATCCTAACATTGTTGCCTTTATGCCTAGCAATGTTACATAGTCAACATCACTTGAGTCAAGCTCTAAACCCATTCCTCTATGGTATTTATTATTTTTCCATCATATATATCAGCTTGTCTCACTCCTTCTAGCACCCAGCCATCTGTATAACAGATATGTACATGTTTATATGTATCACTTAATTTTATTCTGTCTGAGAACATTCTCTAATTATCCCGTATGTCCTATTCTTTGGTCCTCTGTCAAAGGTAAACTGCTTGAATCCAGGGATCATGTTTCACACGTCTTGTTTTTCCCACCGTACTTAACATAGCTCTAAGCTCACACTACATCAATGTTTCATAAAATATGGTGGGAATTCCCTGCCTCAAAATCACCAAGGGTGTTGTTTAAAAAGCAGGTTATTAAATTCGAGAGACGGATAGTGGTGATGGTTGCACAACAATGTGAATGTACTTCATTGAACTGTACACTTAAAACTGGTTAAAATGGTAAATTTTGTGTCATGCATATTTTACCAGAATAAACAAATTAAAATTTTGTAAAAGCAGATTATTAGGCCCAAAGGATCAGTGAATAAGAACCTGAAGGAATGATGCCTGAGAATTTGCATTTTCATACTTCTTCCCCAGGTGTTTCTTATGCAGCCTGGTTTGAAAAACCATCGCATTGGATAGCCAACAAATACCAATGGTTTTCTCGTATAATTGACTAATGGCGACTTTAATCTACATTTGGTTTATATACAATGCTAAGTTACAAGGTCAAATGGCTCAGGAGACTTATAAAAAGGCCCCAGCAAAAAAGTCTACCTCTACTGTCTAGAAATAGCCCTTTTTCTAAAAAAAATCCTTTTATAAAAAGAGCTTTCTGTACATATTCTGTTCTTCATAAAGAGTTTATGAGGAATCATGGAAGAAGAATAAACCCTATAAAATAAAAATGCAACATAAATTATCAGCAGCATGACTACAGGCACCTGACATGCCCCTGCATGATTTTGGCCAAGTTCATCAACCTTCAAACATTCAAGGGAAATGTTCTCAACAGGAACAAGGCCATTCTAAAGCTCGCTCATCACTCAAATTACTATCATGAGTGCCACATGAGCAGTGGTTTGTTGAATTGAATGATCATAAGCAGAGGTTTGCTGAATTGAATCATTCAAGGTTTTCCGAATACGCTTGATGGAGATTGACTACCGTATCAAGCCTAGCATCTATTTTAAATGATTGAAAACCCTGGAACAATGCTGAGATCATATTATTCTCCATCAAGCATATAGTCAGGCAGGATTTCATATGCTTAACCTTCCACTGGGCTTAACTACTTCTAACTGCTAAGGAGGCCAATCTGTCTGTCAATGAGTGGCTGCAAGAAATGGCCTCAGACTACAACTGAAGGTAGCTAGTAGCCCAGGATTCCTAATCAAAAGTTTTCAAAGGTAACATGGGAAAATATTGTGAAACTCCAGGCCAGGTTGCCACTGAGTGCAAGGCTGTAGACAGAGTGAAAAATATTGTTTTGGAAAGCAAAATGTTGAGACTATTCCAAACATGTAACTGAACAGAGTTACTTGCCATACATGATACAGTCAATGTAAGAACTGAAGATAAATTGCAGAGATGTGAGTTGAGGGAACTAGGTGAACAGAGGTATCATCTACAGACACAAGGAAGCAAGCAGAGAGTGAAGGCTTGGATATAAAAATAATAAGCTTATTTAGAAACAGAAAGTAGAATGATGGTTACCAGGAGCTAGCGGGAGAGGGAAAAGAGGAATTGTTCAATGGTTACAGAGTTTCAGGTTTGCAAGATGAAAAAGTTCTAGAGATCTGTTGCACAGCAATGTGCATATAGTTAACACCACTGTACTATACACTTAAAGATGGTTGAGAAGGTAAATTTTCCATTACACATTTCTCACCACAATAAAAAAATAATAATAAGATTGTGTGGATTGACTTAGTGATGAGATATTGCCATTCCTCATACCACAATTAAGTATTCTACAGATTGATCTTAACTTCATAATATAGCTCTGAAAAAAATAGACAATTTTAAGTCATTGTGATCTGACAGAGCAAACACTTACAAAAATAAATTCATTCTCAACATCTGCAAATATATTGAGCATCCACAGAGGTGTGACCACACATTTAGGGATATTGGATATATAATATTTGATAGAAAATAGTCCAGCCCAATAAACACTTAAAAGATCATAATTTTTTAAATCATATTTTACCATTTGTCTGGCTAAAATTATAACTCATCCCGGGCAAGTGGTTTAAGTTGGCCTGACATGAGAAGCCACTCTGAACTAATTAACTCTCTCGACCACCTCATTTCCACTTGAAACAGATCTAGTGGTTGAAAAAGTATTCATGGCTGTGTTTCAAGTATGTTCAGGCACTAAACCAAAAATATTTGTGAGATAAGAATATAGTAATAACCCATGCTTCTATGCTACTTATATCCTACTGTTTGCTAAATTTAAACCCTTTGCTTTAAAAGCTTCAATATGTCAATAAAATGCCAGATAAAATAATAATAGTAGAAGGTATAATTTCTCGACCATTTACTAAGCCTCACAATTCTTCAATGTAAATATTTTAGAATTTTGCTTTGTATCCCAAAATATCCTATTTTAGTGGAGGAAACTGAGATTCAGAGGGATTAAGTAACTTAATCAAGTCATACAGCCTAGAGGCAGTAGGTCTAAACTGAAACCTAGATCTGCCTAATTTTAAAGCCTGTCTTTCTGTTTCTCAGTCCTACTTACAGAGAAGTCAAAACCCTTGGAATCATGCATATTGGATTAGAGTCAGTAAGTATGATATAATTTTTAATATTCTTTGGTTATATCTATAAAACACCTAAGCATTTAAAAATTGAAAACTAAAAAATTTTAAACGATTAACAGTGTCAGAAATTGCAGACATGACAGTCCTACAATTGAATAAATAGCTTAATATCTGTCTAGATCTATCATTGCTAAACTTAGCAGTAACTAGAGAGAAAATTAAGAAACACCAAGTCGTTCTCAAATGTGTCGATCACATTAATCCTCTGTTAACTTTAACTCAGTGGTCACCAAACACTTTTGCTCATATACCCACTTTGGTTAAAAAAAAAGGCACATTGGGGCTGGCCCGGTGGTGTAGTGGTTAAATTCAGGCACTCCACTTTTGCAGCCCAGTGTTTGCAGGTTTGGATCCCGGGCGCAGACCTACACACTGCTCATCAGGCCATGCTGTGGTGGCATCCCATATGCAAAACAGAGGAAGATTGGCACAGATGTTAGCTCAGGGACAATCTTCCTCACTAAAAAAAAAAGGCACACCCCCTATACAGTGCTGGTTATCTATTGTTATACAGAAAACTACTCCAAAACTTAGTGCCTTAAAACAACCACGCATGATTTTGTTGGTCCTG
Organism: Ceratotherium simum simum; assembly: GCF_057802395.1. NCBI lineage: Eukaryota > Metazoa > Chordata > Mammalia > Perissodactyla > Rhinocerotidae > Ceratotherium > Ceratotherium simum. The sequence continues at coordinate 42,423,209 of NC_141913.1, forward strand.
AATTAGGATAGATCTCAGTGGGCAATTTCATTTGCCCCTTTGACTAGGGATCTCTCAGTGGTACTCAACTAATGGCTCAGCCAGGCTAGTCTAGAGGATCCAAAACCACTTTAATCACATGCCTCATGCCTTGGAAAGGACAGCTGGAAAGCTGAGTTTAGCTGGGCACCTCTCTGTCTCCATGAGATCTCAGGGTCTTTCCACAGGGTGTTCCCAGCAGATCAATCCCACCTCTTACATGGTGATTCAGGACATCATGAGTGAGTGAGTGAGTGAATGAGTGCTCTCTGAAAGATGAAGCAGAAAGTGCCAGTCTCCTAAGGATTGGCACAGAAACTGACATAGTGTCACTTCATGATATTCTATTGGTCAAAGCAGTCACAGAGCCAGCACAGATTTACAAGAAGGGGATATAGATCCCCACATCTCAACGAGAGGAGTATCAAAAAGTTTGAAGCCAACTTTAATCTACTGTACCATATTATAAATATACACTTATACTACTGAACTAATACAGCATGAACATTGCAAAGCACAAACAAAATGGAAAAAAGGTTAGGTAAGAAACAAATAAATGCATAAATAGATATGCTAATATTTCCTTCCCATCATCTTTAGATCACCTTGCACACCTCCTAAGGGAAACATACTCCCACTTTAGAGTCTCCTGATCTGCCTTTCCGTGTCTTCGTTCATTAACTCAGCCAGTATATACAATGAAAGCGCCTCACATGCAATAGACACTGTATTAGACATTGATGAACAAACATGGACCTTACTCTTTAGGAATTTACAACTCAATGGGGAAAAGAGACAATAAACAAATAATTACAACTTAAAGTTAGAAATGTGACCATAGAATAGTGTACTACGGGTCATGGGAGCACAGGGAGCACTGCCAGCTTGACCTGAGGGACTCAAGGGAGCAGGCACAATGTAGTCCTTCTGGGCATTACCTCGCTTGTCATTGTTTTCATGAATGTGTCATGGTTCTCCTAACCCCAAAACACGCAGACTCCCCGAAGACAGGACAAGACGTACATTCCTTTTGTTGTCCTATGCTAAATGCTCAGTTAATATTTGACGTGATGGAACTAATTGACTAGATCATCTTGTGCCTAACGTGCAAAACTGTACACCTAACCACAATCCACTTGTTGGTCAAAAGGGTGGGTGGGTAAGAATACGGAGGAAACAAGCCCAAATTTACCCAGGCTACTAGAAATAAACTAATTATTCCTATCTGTAGAGCACTTAGATTACAAATGCTCTCTCATGCACTAGCTCATTTAACAGCAAAGGTATTAAAAACCATTTTTAGAATGAGAAAACCAGGGTTTATATATTCTCCCTAATAGTAAGCCACAGAGCATTCCTCAACACATCATTTACATTACCTTATTCATCTGGATGTTTTTGAGATGTACAGACACAAACAAAACCTCTCCAAGAACTGTGGACAGAGGGGGAAGAAAACAGATCACTTCCTTCCTGTTCACAAATGCAATTAGGCTGCCCTGTCATAAGTAACCATCTTTACTTTTTGGATTTGCTGAGAACAAAACCAGACAAAATGGCGCTTGACTCTAGCACAAGGGCCAATAGGTAGAGTATTATTACCATCATCAGCCTATAATTACCGAGCAATTAGAGCATTCGAGACACAGTGTAAGTATAGACACTATAAAATTCTTGATAGAATTAGATGGCAAAACAAATTATCAAGACTAGGCCCTAGAGGTCTTTTAGAACAGCTTAGATAAAGCATCTGTCCAAAGTGATTTAGGTGGCACCCTGCCTAGAAGCACAAGTGAAATGGATGGTGTTTCAGGACACCATTCTTCTCTCTAATTCTTTCTATTATATTTATACAAAATGAGAGAGAATTGTTGACTTTTAGAGCTGGAGAGGCCTTTAGAGATTATTTCAATTCTCTCATTTTGTGTTAAGGAGATTGAGGCCCAAGCAAGTAAATTGACTTGCCCAAGGATACATGGCCCAACTTTACCCGAATTTCCTGATTCTTATTAGCTCCCCGTTTCTAGCATCCACTCCCCCAAGCCAAATTAAGTATGTTATTTTGAACTGATGCTAAGACACCTAGACTCCAAGAAAAATCCTTACACGTGAGCAAAGAGTTCAGCACATATAGTAGTCACACCGGGTCTCACAGTGCCCTCCTATCACATCATGGAATATGCCTCTTTAGGAAGCCTTTGTCCAGTGTTTTAGAACCACACATTGTCTTAAATCTTGCAAACATAGTGAATAACAGAATCTAAACATACATGTAGTAAAATATAGTCTTTCCTGCTCCAATTATATTCTAATAAATGTCTTCACACTCTCATTTTTATTCATGGATTTCATGAGTGAGGGATCATTATACAGACACCAACAGTCTATACACACACACATACAGCTGGAAACCATAAAAAACTTTTAAGCCCACTAACTTTACTCCAGAAATATGATTTAGGAAATTTATAAATAGAAACTACTAAGCTATAAATTTCTAGCAAAGACTATAAAATTTACCTACAACTATATCTCAAAAGCAGTTTGAAGGAAAAAAGGAAAAATGAATTGCAGCAAACAATTAACGATTGTTTTCAATTTTTTTAACCATTTAATCAACTGTTCGTGTGTTTGTTTGTTTTTTACATAGTTTGTATTTTAGATACAACTGAAGGTCAATAAAACACCAATATATCTACTGAACAGTATTTATAGAGAGGCAGAGAATTCGTAGCTTTTTTTTAAGGTGAATTATTTTTTAGCTTATTTTTATTGCTTTTAGAATATTTTCGACTGATTTTTCTGACTGTGTTAGCCAACGTGATTTTGCCCAGTGTATCTTTTTTCCTTGCCTTAGCTCCCCATTTAAACAGCTAAGCTAATCTGTGCTCATTGCCTCTGGGAAGGAAATCAAAGGCAGAAAACACAAGGGGAAAGGAGTCTCTTATTGGTTTTTGAGTCCTGAAAGTCTATGGCTTAGGAGAACAGCAACAATAACAACATAATCTCATGGCAGGAGTAAAACATTTAGTAGAAAATGTGAATAAATCTCCCCAGCCACTGCCAACTCACTACCACCACCAAACTTGACACAGATGCCAAAAAGGAGGCAGATGGGAGAGGTAGGTGCACCCCAGGAAGATGAGACCAGAAAACTGGTGTAGAATCAGTACCTACAGGGCTGGAATGGGATAACTACCATCCATCACCAGCCCCTCATCCCCATGCTTTCTGGGCACATTATCCTTCCAGTGGGCATCCAGCAAGAGCTTACCTACACCTGCAGCCAATAGGAACAACACCTGTCTACTCTCTAAGATTTTGTTTGGTGCCCAACTGACTTACCCTCTGTGGACAACCCCTTGCACCAATCAAGTACACTTGTAGTTTCCAGAAGAAGTGAGCAGAGCCCTGGAAACCTGATGGAGGTGTAGAAGGAAAAGTCCTCCTTCCACCTGAATGTAGGAAGAGCTGAATGGAACCAGCTCAAGATTTTCCTTCCTGAGCTAGGACCATAAAATGTGTGTGTGTATATATATATATATATATATATGTATATATATATATATATAAAGATACCTAAGATATTAAGGGTTTCACCATGTTCTATGGTGGAATATCTTAGGTATCTTAGGATTCTTTTATTTTTGCAGTTTCTAGTATGGATTACCAAGGAGAGAAGGGTTTGGAGGAGAGTTCTTTGCAGTTGCTTCCAATAACTTCTCAAGACAGTTATGCTATTGATGTTCTGTAACTAAAAAGAATATGAATGAAGCCAAAAACCTTATTTAGGCCCCAAGAATTTTCCCTTTCAACCAAACTCCTATAAAAATCAGCAAAATATCCATTATTGAAAATAGAAGATACCTTCCAGCAATACTCAGCTCTATTTGAATAACAGGAACAATAATTAGAAGACAAAGGTAAACTAAATTACCAAGATTGTTGACGGTAGGAACTGAATGGTCTCTAAGGTTCCTACTGGATCTAAAATTCGATGGCTTTATGAAGTAATCCCATAATACTTTGCCTTTACAACGTAAAATGTTTGTAAGAGACAGCTTTAACTCTATTTTCAAAAAAAGAAATTGAGGCTTAATTGATGACCTGTCAAGTCAATGAGAACAAGACTTGAAATATCTAACTTCTGAGTCAGGGAACTGTGATTAGTATCAGCCACAACTTCAACATGAAACAGTCTATCCAAGTGCCTGATGTTAAGGGACAGTAGCAGGAAGGGATGCTGAACGCCTCCCTCCAACACTGAAGGCAGCCCAGAGCATTCTGTGGCGGGAGGGCTCAGAAAGGAAAAGCAAGATGAGTGAGGAATGCTCTGGTTTTGAAATATGATTCCATGTACCTAGTGCTCCTTCTATAGAGGAAAGAAGTTCCCTCTTACATGGCACCTAGATCTCCTTTGGTATTTAAGACAACAGACTGAATATCTCCTCCATCCTTTTTTTAAAACCCATTCTCAGACAAACTCTGTCAGGTAAAAATATTCTTCATCTACAAGAATCCAAGCTCTGATTTGTGTTAATTCCTCCCACTGTCACTGGCAATGAAGCATGAGGTCCTGTCTCACCTTGTGTTCTCTCAGCACCAACTGGAGTCAACTGCGGGTGATACTTAGAGCCTCCCCAGCCCTGGAATGCTGTATCCATTTTGGTACCCAAGCAACTTTTATTATGATGAAGCTCTATCACATATTTTTAGACCAGTTAATTCCATCCTTTATTCCCTGGCATTGGCCATTGCCCCAGCAAAGCTCCGATTAGAGATGCATCTTCCATCCTCCTTTCTGACCCCTTCACTGTATCTTTTTAAACCCCTATTCAATCACTGATAAATTGCTTTATGCTCTCAACCTCTGTGAAAGACACACAGCACACCCTTTGCTTTAACTGAATTCTGACGTTTTCCCCAAGATTTCCACCTCCCTTGAAGAACTCTGAAGTGGAGTCTGTTGTTTCTCCCATGCCTGCGTGGTATACTCAGCATTGTCCTAGTTGCCTATTCCCAGTTCAAGGCCATTACTCATCAGCTTTCGGAAAAAAAAACTTATCATCATTTGATATTCATGCCACTAGAGATTGTCTCATCTCTAATATCTAATGTCATCCCTAGTACCCTCCCAGATTGATTGCTGAATTAGTACTCAGCCCTCTCATCATCTATCTGCCTTTCTGCCCTAACTCTTCCACCATCTTAGAGGACATCAGACATGTATATAGATGACTTTCTGAGACACAGTTTCTTGAAATTTTCCACTCTAGTGACTTTTATCTTCACCCCTCCTCTGCTGCACACCCCTATGACCACACCTTGGATCTTATCAGCACCAGAATTGCTGTCAATTGTCAACTTTTGTCAAAATTAGAGAGCGGAGAAAAAACCCTAAGTCCCTAGACACAGTAGTATATAGTATATAAACCTTGAAGAAAAAATGTTGACACAAGTACTTTGAAAATGCGAACTTCTGGATAATTATCCTATGTTTAAAAAGAGGAGGAAACATTCTTTACACATTATTTTATGTCCTAAATATTTCATAGTAACTTCTTTAAAGATAAGGGAGAAGGTTGAAGAATAATTACAGATCAGTTACCATAAAGAGTATTACTCTTTTAGGTTACTGTTATTGTTTAAATTAGATTTGTACTTGCTCTGTATCAGTTGATTTGTTCAGAACAGCAGAGGACTATAACCTCTAGCTTTGACACTATGGAAGCAGCATTTCTTAACATGTCTATTGGAGGGAAAGTGTACATTTGCTCACAATCTTCTGAAAATTAATCTGCTGATTGTGATCTTACTGACCTAGTTATAATTGACCTAACTGTCATATTAACTGTGAATTACTTGGTAAGTTAAAAAAGTGTGTAACCTCTCTCTTCTAAATTATTTTGTCCAGAAAAATAAATTATAATTATAATGGACTCATTCAAACACAATGTAAAATTTCCTTTTTCAACTTCCCAGGATCCCCGGAAACTACCAGTTGCTAAACTGGATAAGTACTTCTCAGTCATCACGTATTTGATGTATTTATAGCATTTGGTTTTCTTTGGTATTCTGCCCGTTACTCATTTTTCCTATCACTCTGCACCAGTAGATCTCAAATTTTGTTGTACAAAAGAATCACTTGAGGAGTTTGTTTATCATATAATTCCCTAGCTCCATGCCCAAAGATTGTGATTCCCTAAATTTGTGGTAGAGCCAAGGAATCTGCATTCTTTTTTTTTTAATTTTTTGTTTATTGCAGTAATATTGGTTTATAACATTGTATAAATTTCAGATGTACATCATTATACTTCTATTTCTGCATAGATTACAGACGGACATTGAGGGTATTATGCAAAGTGAAATAAGTCAGAGGGAATCTGCTTTCTTAAAGAATCTATATTCTTAACAAGGAGGTGACTCCAGGCCATATTTTGAGAAGCAATCTCTTCACTGGATGACTTTATGCATTTCTGTGACTTCAGTTATCACCAATTTACTAATAACTCCCAAATCTATATTTTAACCCAAATCGCTCTCTTGATATTCACATTCATATATAGTCTCTACCAGACACTGCCACCTAGTTTTTCCACTGATCCTTCAGAATAAACCTGTCCAAAATTCACTTATTCTTTTCTCTAAAAAACCTGCTGCCATTTTGATATTTTCTATCTTATATTCTTCCATGCTTTTACTCCTCACATGCAGTAACCTATAATATTTGCCAAATATCTACTTCTTTCCTCCTCTCCACTGCCTTGTTGAGGGCTTCCTCATATTTTGTTTCATCATCTTTTGCTGAGCCTTTTCATTGAAACCCCAGAAAGGCCATTCACTAAAAGTAAGAACCACAACCCAGGCTAAGGGCTATGCCCTAAGACTATAGACAAAACCAAAATAGACTCACACCTACAAAGCCTAAAGTGAAGACTGTACAGGATCAACATGATCCACCCTATAATTTACCTGCATACCAAAACAAGAGTCATCCCTCTTCAGAGAAAGATAACAGGATCCAGAATCTCTATAGCATACCATTTACAATGTCTAGTATACACAAAAATTATGAGACATGCAAAGAAGCAGGAAAATGCAACCCATAACCAAAATATAAAATAGTCAATAGAAGCAGACTTATAGATGTTCAAGATATTTGAATTAGCAGACAAGAGTGTTTATATAATTATTAAAAATATGTTTTAAAATTTACAGAAATAGATAATATAATAAATAAAGAGATGGGGAATTTCAGGATAGATAAAGAAGCACTAAACTGAACCAAATAAAATCCTAAAACTAAAAAAATACTATCCAAAATCAAAATTTGTTGGGTGGAATTAAGAGAAGATTGTACATTATGAGAGAAAGGGTCAATGAACTTGATAAAAGGACAGCAGAAATTATCAAAACTGGAACACAGAGAAAAAAGATTAAAAATAACAAACAGAGCATCAATGGTGTGTGGAACAAAATAAAGCAGAACAATATATGTGTAATTGGAGTCCCAGAGAGAGAGGAGAAAGAGAATGCAACAGAAAATAAATATTTGAAGAAACAAGGATTTAAATTTTTCCAAATTTTATTTAAAATACCAACTAATATATACAATAAACTCAGTAAACTCAAAACATGGTAAATACACACAAAAAAACTCACATTAGGCACATTGTAGTCAAACTGTTGAAAAATAAAGATAAAGAAAAAATGCTAAAAGAAGTCAGAGAAGAAAGATACATTGCCTACATACAGAGAAATAATAATATGAATTACAAACAACTTCTCATCAGAAATAATGGAAGCCAGAAGACAATGGTACAATATTTTTTAAGTGTTGAAAGAAAAAAAACTGTCAACCCAGAACTCTATATCTAACTCTATATCTAAATATCCTTTAAAACTTAAATAGATGTATTTTCAGATCAATTGAAAGCAAAGAGTATTCATTACTAGCAGATGTACTCTATGAGAAATGCTAAACAAAGTTCTTGAGACCAAATTAAAATAATACCATATGGAATTTCTAATATACAGGATGGAATAATTCAGGAGGACTGAAAATTGTAATAATTTTGGCATTTTTTATACATTTTTAATTTCTTTAAAAGATAAAGGACTTTTTAAAGCAAAAATAATGACATTATAGAGTGAGGTTTATAATATATGGACACATAAAATATATGAGAACAATATCAAAAAGTTCTAGAGGGGATGAATGTACCATAAATTTCTTATGTAAGTGGTATAATATCTATTCAAGTGGTATAATATCTATAATAACCATGATAAGTTAAGGATGCATATTGTAATCCCTAGAATAATCACTAAAACATAACCCAAATGTGTATAGTAAAAAAGGCAACTGAGTGATTAGAATGAAGACTAAAAAATACTCAAATAACATAAAACAAGAAACAAGGAGTACATGGGCCAAATAAAAATGAAGACGAATTGAAATACATTTATAATTATATTAAATATAAATGTACTAAACACTCCAATTAAAGGCAGATAATATAAGATTAGATTTGTTTAAAGTAACCCTTGGAGCCGGCCCAGTGGCGCAGCGGTTAAGTGTGCGTGCTCCGCTTTGGCAGCCCAGGGTTCGCAGGTTCGGATCCTGGGTGTGCACCAACGCGCTGCTTATCCAGCCATGCTGTGGTGGCATCCCGTATAAAGTAGAGGAAGATGGGCACAGATGTTAGCCCAAGGCTAATCTTCCTCAGCAAAACAGAGGAGGATTGGGACAGGATGTTAGCTCAGGGCTGATCTTCCTCAGAAAAATAAATAAATAAAAGTAACACTTAACTATATGCTGTTTGCAAAATATGCACCTTTAAATATAAAGACATAGAGGTGTTGAAAATAAAATAACGGGAAAAAAAACATATAAACACTAAATATAAGAAATCTACTGTGACTTCACTAAGACCAAATAAAGTAGACTTCAAGGCAAGGAGTGCTAACAGAGATAAAGAGGGACATTTCATAATTACAAAGGAATCAGTTCATCAAGAAAAACATCATTCCTAAATGTATATGCATCAAGTGTTTTAAAAGACACTAAGTAAAATTTAAGAAAACTAAAGCAAGAAATATACACATCTACTTTATGTAGGTGATTAATTAATTTACCTACTAAAAGCTTAACTATGTTTTTACTTATTGATAAGGTCCACCAACTTCTATGAGGTTCTGATACCAAAGTTTCCAAAGCTCCTTATTATGCAATTAAAATACTCAGCATTTAAAGTAGAGGGAGAATATGAAAATAGAACTAAAGGATATAGTCTACTGATTGCTTGGGCAGAGGTAGTACCTTTCTCTGTAAAAGTCTCTATTGATCTCATCAGAAACGGCCTCTGAGAACTGTAACTTGAAAAAAATGGGTTTAATAAACTACCCCATGGCTTTTATTTTTTAGAACAAAATCTATGTTATTTTTCAGCAATCTCTAAATATAAAGTATCATCACTATTTGAATCAGAGTCTGTACACAAAACATCTTCTAAATCAGCCTTCCTTTCCTCCTTCCCAGAATCTAACACACAATCACCACTGCTTTTTACTAGCATATTGTATCTTATTTTTAATTTGGAATAATGTGTCTTTCAACCCCATTTATTTTATAAGATTTGTTAAGAACATCCATATCATCAAACTAATTATCAGAGGCAAATGGCTTACCATAAAATTAATGTACCCAAGCCCCCCCCAAGTTAGTTATTATTTAAATTCACCAATTCTTTTTCTTCATGTGTAATTACTTCTAGACATGTGAATGAAGATGATTAAAAATAAGTAAAGAATGAAGTTATGAAATTGATTCATATGTTCTACTTTACAGGATCATTAAAAATTTCTTAGTCTCTCCAAAGTTGAAAGAACCATTATGCAGACGGCATTGTGACAGATGGCAACAGGGCCAGCCCAAGGCAAAATTGTCTTCAAACTCATCTTTCTGATCTCTTTCCCCCATTTTTGGCACTCCTCTTGTACTTCTCCTTCCCCTCAGAATCCCAAGTTCTTCCACAAACATTTTTGTCGATGATACTACATGTGAACCCAAGGAAAGGAAAGCAATATTCTCCAGGCTGAGTCTTGGTAGCACAGAGTATCATCTTTCCATTCAGAGTAGAGGATCTAGGGAATGGCTACACTTATTGCTCAAAATTTCACCTTTATAAAGATTTTGTGACAGTCTCACTCTAAACACATTCACAGAGAGATGAATTCCAGTACTCAGCTATGCGCCAACTATTTGACTATGACAAGTTATTTAGCCTATCATCTGTAAAATGGTAATATCTGATCTAATTCAACAATGTTTGATTGAAACCAGTATGAGTTAAATGCTTAGTCAAGAGGAAAACATCATACAATGTAAAAATTGTATCACACAGCAAAGGAAATTATTATAAAATCTTATTACTTATAAGGCGATGGTTTTATAACTCAGATTTATACCATTCAACAACCATTAAGATATTCTTCTATGCCTTCTGTTTGTCCAGCTTTGTTGTAAGAGAAGGAGTATGAAGTGCAGAGTCAGCCAGGCCTGGGTTTGAATCTCAGTTCTGACTAACACAGCTTGTCACATTATAGAACAAGAAAAATAATCCCAAACTTCAGAAGTTGTTCCAAGTATGGCATAAGGTAATGTGCAGGAAGAGTCTAGCCAAAGGTCTGGCATATAGTAGGTTCTTAATAAATAATAGCTTCGACTACCATTTTCATTTATTCTGTTTCACCAACTATAGAGTAGGTAAAAAATGAGGATTGTACTTAGTCTTATTTAAAAATCTTAGTCTTATTCTGCTTTAAACACCCCCCTGAGAACCTGGAAAATTGCCAAAATCACAATTGGCGTGAAATTCTAGGAGAAAAATGGACAGAGAAGGAGAGAGAACAAAGACATGGATCTAGAAAATGAATTTGCTCTAAGGTAATGGTAACTAGAATGTGAAGACCCAAGGACAAAAACTGAGGCAAAAAGAAGAAAAAATAGTCTAGAAGATTTATTTTTGGTTCTAATTTTCTTTTTTAAAAATGCAACTCGCTAAAAGGAAATGAGCTATCAAGCTATGAAAAGACATGGGGGAACCCTAAATGCATATTACTGAGTCAAAGAAGCCAATCTGAAAAGTTACATACTGTATGATTCCAACTATGTGACACTTTATAAAAGGCAAAACTATGGAGACAGGATAAAGATCAGAGGTTACCAAGGACTGGGGTGGAGTACCCCTTGGGTTACCAAGGAGGGATGAGTAGGTGGAGTACAGAGAATTCTTAGGGTAGTGAAACCACTCTGAATGATGCTATAATGGTGAATACATACCCTTATACATTTGCCCGAACCCACAGAATTTTACACCAGGGGAGAACTCTAATGTAAACTATGGACTCTGGGTTATAATGATGTGTCAATGTAGGTTCATCAATTGTAGCAATGATGGGGGATGTTGATAAAGGTGAAGGCTATGTATGTGGTGGCAGGGAGTAGATGGAAAATGTCTGTACCTTCCTCTCAATTTTGCTGTGAACCTAAAACTGCTCTAAAAAATAAAGTTTATTTTTAAATATCCAACTAAAAATTAAATTTCTTGTTTTTTTCCTTTTATTGCTGTTGATGCAGACATGTAACATCTTCACCAGGGCCTGACATTTTATTTAGGAAAATTAAGGCTAATTTTTTGGTCCAAATACAACAATCTCGGATAAACACGAGGGAAAAATTTTCCCACACTCTCCCAAAATCAATTCCATATTTCCACTGCCTGAGGTAGAATTCTGAGTTAGATAAACTTGTGGCTGACCCAGGGTGACATTTTCACCTTGTCAAGGTAAAAGTCTTCAGGAAGCAGATGTATCAGCATATTAACCCTCTAGCTAGCCATTTAGCAGCATAAAGAAGTGCTTTGAGAGGTATCCAGAAAAATTATTCTTCTCAAATGATAGGTCACGTAAACCCAGCCTGTACCACACGATGCTATAACAACCCACTAAAAATTGAGAAAAATAGATCAAATTGGTTATTTGGTGTACTATAGGACACGCACCTCTCCCCTGCCATCCAAGATAAAGAATCACTCAATTGAATTCAACCACCTTCTAATGAATTAATTAGACACACTCATTTGCATGTAGAAGCACTCTTTGTAAACTTACCTGAGACCTTCAAGGAAGGAAACAGAAATTCTATAAATTCCTTAGAAAACATATTCCAGGTTCTCGTCTCTCTAAGTCTACATCATCCCCCCATAAAGTCATAAAGTGATTTGGGTTCATTGAGGGAGTTATCAGAATAATGAGTTCCCTAAAAATTATTATTGACATGCTGGATCTTCCAAGTAAATGATTTTTTAAGCTTAAATTATCCTGATAATTACTTCAAAAATGCATTTTGGTTTTTAAAAAGATACAGAAGTTCATCCTAGCATCCAGCTTGAATTCATCCTAGTGTGATCTGTCTGTTTTCTCCTCTCTTTAGGAAAATAAAGAAATGCTATTTTCTAACATATTTAGCTGGCAGGATCACTTTGTATATGATATCAGATTTCTGAAGAAGCAGCCAATCAATTCATTTTCCTGTTGCTTACAACAGCTAAAGTATTCAATTTAGGCTGACTTCTTCTGATCCTAAAAACAATTCTTTTTTTCCAGAATTCTTTATCCAGGAATGTCCATGTCATCTACCATGGTCTGATTTCTAGGGTAGTAGAAAAAACAGCAACACAAAAATGCCTAAAGTTGCATGACTTCTGTTGTAATCTTCAGCCTAAGAAGTTCCTATTAAAAGGCAAATGTTTTGGGGGAGATAATTTATTGAATAGTAGTTTTAAAATTTATCATGCCTAATTTTTACCTGGGAAATTTGATAACCTGCAGATTTCTAAGCGGTATCTCCAGATATCTTGACAGAGTAAGGCTAAGAATATTTATTTTTAGCAAGCCTCCCAAATAACTCTAATGTAGATTGCCATGGACTGGATTTTGAGAAACAAGCCACAGTGGAATTGACATATGGATCCATTCTTGATAGTTCTGATGGGGAAAAAATACAGTGAGATGGAGCCTTTGGGTTCCTACGGAGAGAGGAGAAATGTAGCCAGTAAGACTGGAAAACAATTTAAAATGCAGAGTCTGGAGGAATAAATGAAAAAAATTTTACCCCCTTCATCAGCTTGCCTAGTGATAGTTACACCTACAAATGGAGACTATGTCAGCGTTCCAAGAGGCTGACCCTCAGTGCTCTAATACTGTCTCTCACACCACACTCTTCATTTCCAATTTGAAAACTGGGACATCTTAAATGTCAAACAATCTAGTATCTAAATATAAAGCTCTATAAATAAACCCACAGAATTTATAGTGGTTTGGCTCCTTAAATTAGAGTTTAGCACCTCATACATCCTAGATTCCTAAGAAAGTTTCTTATTTACAAAGAAAAATATGGATAAACATAGGGACCAAAGTTGTAGCCAAGACAGTTTGCAAGTAAGATTTGTTTACGGAGGAGGCTGAATCTGCCTAAGTTATTGTCCTCCAAACGTGACATATTTATAGCACTACTCATGTTCTGCAAACTAATAAAAATGACCTAAAAAGCATCCTGCACAAAACTTTATATTAATGTAAAGTTATCAGTGAAAATCTAAGTATAAATTAGTTAAGAAATTCAGGATTAGACAATATCCCCAACAACACCTGGAACTCAAATATTTCGTCCCTTCTATAGGTGGTTTTAGAAATATCTGTGCTTTGTACATAGAGAGATACCATAGATCCTCTGCAGGTAATTGTGAGTGATTGCCAAAGCAAAGCATAAATTCAACAGATGCTTAGGCTGGTAGGAAGCAAAGACTGTAACTCTGAACTTCCTGACACCTAAGGTTGAATTCTCAGTCATTGTATTTCATAGATAATTTTATAAAAGAAGGGATTTTTTTAAAGTCTCTTTATTAATTAAATACTTTAAAGTTTTACAATAACAAAGTAACTCTCCATTCTGGCAACTGACAACCAAAAATACAAAAATCAAGGAGACAATATGAATCCCAAACTGGCCACATCTGCCCTCATTTTATCTTTCTTTTCCCAGCGCCTATCCCTGCTCCAATTTAATTCCACTCCCACCTTTATTTGGATCCCATCCCCTCCTACTTTCTCAGGAACTCCACATAATAATCTGTTTTCTTCTTTATATATTCTACCTCTTGTCTCCACCAGATTTTTTCCCCAATGGCTTTTAAACACTTTCGATTCTCTCTCATTAAAGAAGAAAAACTCACTTAGACTATCCTTCTTCTCCACCAGCTTTTATCTTTTTATTCCTCTATAAAGCCAAACTCTCAAAATAATAATTGCTATCTCTATGTCTTCATCTCCTGCTCATTCCTCAACCTACCCCAATCTGGCTTCTAGTCCCATTACTCATAGAAACAGCTCCACGTATAACCTTTTATTTGGTCCTCTAATGAGACCAAATAAAGACTATATAATCGCATGTCCTTATTTCCTTGGCCTCCAAGCATCACTGAATTTCCTCCTTTTTGAAATACCCTTCCTTTGACTAATACGACATATACTTTTCTAGTTTTCCTTCTAACGCTCTCACCATCCATTCCATTTTCTTTTCAGAATCACACTTCTCTCCCTGAACATAAAATATCAGAGTTCCTCAAGGATAGGTCCTGGGCCCTCCCTTCTCACGTTATATTTTCTCTTTAGGTGATCTCATTCAAGTGCATGACCTTAATTACCACCTATATGCATGCAGAGGATTCACTATTTTTTCTCCACCCCCAAAACCTCTCCTCTGAGTCCCACATTGTATGTCAACAGCCAACAAGACATCTACACTTGAGGGTCTCAAAGGCACCTCAGACTCAACTTTTTCAAAATGAAGGTCACGGTACATTCTCAATAATGTTTATTGAATGAAGGAACAAAAATGACAATACTCACACAAAATTTTATCAGTGCAGGAGAACTGAGCCCAGAAGAGAAAGAGTCAATTGCAAGAATCAACTGCTGAAGCAGCAGATCTGTGTACAGAAGAGAGATTATAGACTAAATTGAGTGATGTATACACATCTCAATTTTAATGAGAACAATAAACTGATAATAAAAATAATGGGAGTGAGGTAAAGGGGAAATGAATGACTGAAAAAGAGACTGACCTAGAGGAAATAACAGTGCCCAACTAAAGATGGAACAACTTACTGATATTCAGCAGCTGATAACCAAGAGTGAACATCTGACTAATATTAATCAACTAATATTGGCATCCCACACATTGATTACAAATTATTTTCATACCGTGTCATCTTCTTAAAAATTGACAGAGCTTCCTCCTTCTCTTTCTCCAATATTTCCTCCAATCCCTTTCCCCAGTAGCAGAGTTTGGGGCCAAGGGAGGAAGGCAGCCAGGGAATGTGTCACTGCCAGGTTGAGAGTTTGTTTACATGCAGGGGAATTGATCAAACAAGCTAATATATTGAGAATACTGGGAATAAAGTTTCTCACTGTCAAAGAAGGGAGTTATAAATATGGAAAAGGATGATCTAGAATAAACCTTCTGGTGTTGGATTGGAATTGGAGATATCAAAGCAAATTCATGGTTTTCAATATAAATAGAAAGATATAGAAATAAATATAGACACAAATATATATATACATAATATATGTATATATATGCTGATGAATGCTAAAATTTAAAAACTACTGATCCACTGATCTACACCCTAAGAGGGCAAGAAGGAGTGACACCCTAGTAGCAATAAATATGTCTAGCACCCATATCCTGGTGGTGTTTTTTAAATTATTTTATTACATCCTGACTATTTTCTTCTAAAAAGAATCAGGGCTTCTCAAAGAAATAACTGGTTCTAGCACTAAGGAAGGGAAAGTACAAGATGCACCTGGAACATTATAGCTAAATGAGATGTGTAACCTTAGATTGGATGCTGAACATCATTAGGACAATTGGAAACATTTGAATGGGTTTGGTGGATTAGATAACAGCAACGGATCGGTGTAACTTCTGATTCTGATGGCTGCACTGTGATTATATACAAAGACTTTGCTGGTAGGAAATACACCCTAAAGTATTTAGGGGTGACAGGCAGCATACTTTCAAACAGTTCCAGGAAAAAGATAGTAATAATATGTATATGTAGCTAGAGGGAGAGAGCTAACAGGATAAAGCAAATGTGGTCAAAATGGCAACAGTTGAAAATCTTAATGAGGGGCATACCAGAGTTCTCTGCAACCTTTCTGTAGGTTTGAAACTTTTTTTAAAAAAATTAAAACAACCCACAAAATTGATATAAATAGAAATGCCAACCTCCAGTTCATTCCAAGCTAGATGGTCCTATTCTTGACCAGAGTGTGTTAAAAGCCACATTAAATGACAGAACAGGGTTGATGTGTGACCTTGACATTTCATAGGAAGTGTGAGTTTTAAGCAGGACTTTGATGCAAACTGAATTTCTTTTAAACATGGACTGATCTCCTCATACCTAGATTTATTTTCTAGGCAGAACAGTAACGGAATTATTGCCATTAACATTTAAATGCTTATCCTTTCCAACTATGAATCATAATTTGGAAGAAAATTTTCTTTCACACGTATCCCCGTTATTAACAGTTTAGTTTTGTAGCAGAACATGAAACGTGCTGCATACAGCTGGAGAAGTCATTTTCACTATAGACAGAGAAAGCACCTAATCTTCTTTCATTTTTGGCAATGTGATCATTTAGATTTTTCTTTCCCTTTGAGGAGAAATAAATATATTTTTGAAAAACAACCAAAAAAATACACATGCTGCCAACTCTTGTATATCTTTATGATTTACCAGAGTTTTCTCCTAATCGTGTAGACAAATTTGTTCATTCTGCTTGCCAAAATATAGGTTTATTATGACTTGTAATGTAGTAACTTTCCTCAAAAAAATTTTTACAGCCTTACCTAACCATACATCTTCATGTACCAAGCAACACAAATCACTGTCTAGGGAGTTGCTGCATAAATAGAGATGTTAACACAGTGGGTCACAGACGTGATTGACTTAAATATTTCTTTGATCCACCTTTTAGATCCCGCACCCTTTCTTGTTCTCCTATGTCTATAGATCACATTTCTATAAACTTCACATCAGAGCATATATTAAGGAATAAAATAGGCATATATATAATTGTAACTCACTGGAATAGCATCTCAACAGGAAGGATTCCTTTTTGTCATTGCTGTTGCCATTATTATTCTTAAGCTAGTAACATTTAATACTTTCATGGCATTTAAAACACTCTGAAGCTTCTCTGTCCCCCCAAAATTTAGCTCCTCCTGTGTCCTCAGTCTTGGCAAAGTTTTCTAGCTAGTTGTCCATAAAGAAACTTGGGAGTAGTATGTATTTTCTTCCTACTTCTCCAAGGCCGTGTCATAAAAGGCTGATTCCTGTTGATTCTGCCTTCACAACAGCTCTCTTGTCCAGCCCCTCTCCTTTATTCCCATTGCCCTGACTTTGTCCAGACACTTACTATCTCACCCTTGCATTAGGCACGAGTCTTATCTCCCCTCCAGCAGTCTGCCTACCCTCCACATTGGTGTCAGATTTGCATATTCTAATGATCACCCCAGTCCCTTACTTAAGCCTGTAAAAGACTCCCTTTCTCTACAAACTACGCACTCCTTGCCTGATCTAATCTGATTTCCGTTTCCCTCTCCAATCCTGGTTCTTGCTATATATAAAACCTTAAAGCCCTGTACCTGAGACTTCAGCCATAATGAACAGCCCTGTTTTTCCCTGACTATGTTCTACTTCCATGGCTATACTGTGTCTCTGCAATGATACCTTTACCCTTTGTCTTAGTTCAGTCTGCTATAACAAAGTATCATACCGATTGGCTTATAAAAAACAGAAATTTATTTCTCACATTTCTGGAGGCTGGAAGTCTGAGATCAAGGTGTCAGCATGGCTGGGTTCTGAAGAGAACCCTCTTCAGGGTTGCAGACTGCTGCCTGCTTATTGTATCCTCACATGGCAGAAAGAGGGGGAGAGAGCTCTCTGAGGTGCCTTTTATAAGGGCACTAATCCAATTCATGAGGGCCCCACCCTCATGACCTAATTACTTCCCAAAGGTCCCACCACCTAATACAATCACTTTTGGGTTAGGATTTCAATATAGGAATTTTGGAGGGGAGACAAATATTCAATCTATTGCATCCAACATCACTAATCCCAGTCCACTTATATCATTTTATGTCACATCATCTATTCTGTTAGATGATGCATCTGGAAGGTAGCATTGTCTTATCAACATTTTTAAATCTCTAACACCCATAACAGTACCTGACATATATTAGTCATTCAACACATGTATGCCAAATTGATAAATTCTGAATCTCAAAGTCCAAACTAGACATTTTCTAAGTGACACTAATGCCAGCTGGGAACATAGAGAGTGGCCATATTAGAGGGACTAGAGATGTTCAGGCAAGGTAACAACAGGACATTTCAGCCGGGAGTCAAGATACCCAGGAATAACAGCTGAGAAATTTCAACTCAGGAACAGAAATCCAGAAATAATAGTCAAGGATTTTACCAGGCAGAAAACCAAACAAGAAAGCAGGTGGAAACAGAAAGTAAGACACATGCAAAAGATAGGAGCTAAGTGATTACACCAACCTGGGGGGATGGCCTAGACCACACGCAGGGCACAGACCAAGCATGGGACACAGGTAGGAGCTATGTGTAGCCAAGAACCAGGAAACTGATAGAAGAGGTTGGCCAGAGGCAGCCAAGTGGACAGGGAACCTAAGGACAAAGACTCTTTTTGAGGTAGTGGCTCAGAGCTGTCAACCGTCTCCATCATCTTGACTCAAAAACACCTCACCTCAGTGTAGCCAAGAAGCTAAACTACCTTCAATATGAGCATCTTCACCCTTGGGAACTCTTCATCCTTTGAAGTTTTATTTCTTATTTTTTTAGAACAACTTTATTAAGCACCAAGTCTGGTGAATGAGACAGGTGACAAAGTTCACAGACAGTCTTTTGGGTCAGAACTAAGGTGTGATTATAAAGTAAAGAGATTGATTTTCCTCTGTGGCTCTGGCTCTAAGGGAAATGCCAAAAGAAAAGTTCCCCAAAATCATTGAAGCATCTTAAGATTTAGAACAACATCACAGGAATAAAGGAACAGCCTCCTAAGATGACTTCTTCCAAATGGGACAGAATATATTCGGATTCACATTTTAGCGTGTTTGCTTAAAAATCAGTCACATTACCGTGAGGAGCCTTCTTCACCGTATACACTGTAGAACGTAAGGTCCATCGATGTTGGGCAAAGTGTTTCGGTGGTTTATTAGTTTGGGAAATAATGGGTTAAGTAAAGTGTCTTTCCTGGAGTTCTTGTCCTGGTCTTGTATATGCTGGTGCACACTGTGACTCTTCCCACATGCTAAGTACACTCTGTCAAGGATTTGACCCCTCACAGAGCATCTCATAGGACTGGGGTTCCACAGAACACTCTTTGGTGAAGAGTTTCTGTGGACCATGATCACATTCTGTTTTAGATAAGTCATTTCCCAAAAGATTGAGTCAAAATTTGAGAGCAAACTTTACAAAAACTATAGCATGTTTCTCCATGTTTCCTTTCCTTATCTAAAAAAAATGGAATAATAGTAATACCAGCCTCATTGATTTATTGATAATTAAATGCATTAATATAGGCCAAGCGTGGTGCCTGGCACACATTAAGTAATCAATAAATGTTAGCTATTTGTATTTTTACTAATGCTATGGAGAGCAGAGAACTGGCACTTAGGGAAAAAGTCAAGTTTGAGGAACTAAAAAGGTGAAAGAGAGGATACACATGTACGCAAGAGAGAAAAAACACTGATGACAACACGCAGGAAGAATGAAAAGGGAGGGGCAAAAGCAATCAATCCTGTTCCATGTCTGGGTTCAAAAACACTTTGCCACAGCAGGGCCAGGAAGCTAGATTACCTTCAACATGAGCATCTTCATCCTTGGAAACTCCTTATTCAAGTCAAAGGTTTGCATACTGGTTATTTTTCAGGCAGTTGTGGAGAGTATAGTTCACGAATTCTCTAACTTTTCTAAGCAGACCTTGCTGAATATAAGGACATAGTCAGTATCATTCATAAAGTACAAGCTGAGAGGAAATGAGGAAAGGCCCACTCAACCAACCAGACTAGCCCAGGGGCCTGCCACGATGAATTAAATTCCTGCTCATCATTAGAAACACTCCTTCAAGGTTAATCCACCAGCTCCCTTCGGCATGTTCCAGAGTGAACCGGGTATGAAGCCTGCATTTGAAAGGAAGGGGACTGGGTGGGGGAGAGAGGAGGAGAAGGGAAGCATGAGTCATTTTCTACCCAGAAGGAAAGCTCCATGGAGGGTCCTGGGCAGCCAGCAGACCATAGGAGGGCGCTGGGGGTGTTGGGCACGAGAAAGCAGAAAGAACGGAGGGGAAGGTGAAGGCAAGTGGCAAGGAGACTGTGGGGGTGAATGGGCTGAGGTGTCTATCACTCTATTGACACCCAGGGTTGATTCAGTTGACCTGGCTGAGGTCCTCTTCTTCATACATCTTCATGCATGTCCTTAGCAAGGCTGTAAAAACTAATTTTATAATGTAGGAATATCATTCTTCGAACAAAGATATGAGAAGAGTAATCCTCGCTAGGACTTTCAAGTAAGACTTCAAGCCCATTTATTGGACTCTGTAGAGGCCACCAGCAGTTTTGCTTTAATGAGTGCCTATTCTGTATTTTGTATACCTTAGCTCACTCAATAAAAGAAGATTTATTGTTATTTCCATTTTTAGGTAAGAAAACAAGATCAGAAAGGCTAGATAAATCTATTCAATATCACCCAGTTATAAAATAATAGAGCTGAGAATTAAACCCAACCATGTTTTACAAGCCGTAATTCATTCCATTAACGGACAAGCACACCGTCTGCCTAACTTTGCATGGGATTATCAGTTGCTGAGAAACACTTGCTTGAGTGCCTACTACCACAAGGTATTATACAAAGAAGCTTCACCTTGTAGAGAAAGCAGAGAGGTATAAATCTAGTTGGGGAGATAAGCCATACACCCATAAGAAGATTGCTCCACAAATTCAAACCAGTAATTGTTAATGGCTGTATCCATTACCTATTGCCACAATAATGATGCTGGATAAACCACCCCAAAATGCAGTGACTTGAAACAATCAGCACTTATACAGCTCCCAAGAGTGCTGGTCGGTGATTTAGACGGGTCCCAGCTGGGCTAACTCCCTGTCTGACAGTCAGCTGCTGTTCAGCTACTCTAGGATGGCCTCTTCTGGGATGACTGGGACAACCTGGCCGCTCCTCATGTATCACCCTCCAGCAGTTCTCATGGGGGTGGGGAAGTGGGAAGAGGAGCAGAGAATCAAGTCAGGCGATGACAACACATTACAAGCTTTTTCAAGCCTCTGCAAACATCCCATTTGCCAAAGCCAGCCACATGACTGAACTCAGATGGAAGACTGGAGAAATGGACCCAGCTCTATGGGGCAGGAAACTGTGAACTCATATGGCAAACGGCAAAGATAAAAGGAGGGTGAAGAATTAAGGCCAACAGTGCAATCGATCTACCACAAGAGCCAATGATGACTATAACAGAATGGCTGAGCATTTGCAGTGTGCAGGACCCTATTCTAAGCACCCCGCATAGTCTCTCTAATAACTCTCAGGGTTCTTCTATGAGGTAACAATTACTACCCCATTTTATAGATGAGGAAACTGAGGCTTAGAGAGGCTAATTACATAGCCAGGTTAATTATGTACCAGTTAATTGCAGAGCCTAATTTAAACACTAGCATATCTGACTCCAATGCTTTTTTTTTTTTCAATTTGGACTTTAGAGGAAATTATCTAAAAGAAAAGTAAAAGACTAGGGCCAGCCCAGTGGCATAGCAGTTAAGTTCGTGCACTCCACTTCTGCGGCCCGGGGTTTGCAGGTTAGGATCCCAGGCGCAGACCGATGCTCCACTTGTCAAGCCATGCTGTGGCAGCATCCCATATAATGTAGAGGAAGATGGGCACGCATGTTAGCCCAGGGCCAGTCTTCCTCAGCAAAAAGAGAAGAATTGGCATTGGACGTTAGCTCAGGGCTAATCTTCCTCACAAAAAAAAAAAAAAGAAAAGTAAAAGGCTAATTTAAAATTAAAAATAAGTTTGAAAATCAATGCAATTTTGTATAATTTCCAATCATAAGCTGTACGTTTTTAAAAAAGATGTTTCACAGCTATTCTTGAATAATGTTTGATCAATCAATCAAGCCATTGAACACTACTGTCAGATGTAAATACATCATCTTTTTTTGCAAAACTCTTAATAAGGATTCATGAAAACAGTGGTAAACCTAACATAAATACCAATTCTTGTTTTTTGACCTGGAAGCTAGGGACTACTTTGAGCTTTGCATTCTGGGCAAATGATTAAAAAGTGCTGGAGAAAATGTGCTATTTGGTATGATTTTACATGTACAAATTCAAGAAGATATTACAATTTATCTTTCTAAGCGAGGTCAAAGCTTTTCAGGTAGTCAGAACACCATCGCATTGAATTTAGAAAACCTTAAGTGGGACAGTCACAAGCCATGCCATTTGCCAACACAATCTGTTACATTTTGTTCATTACTGCAGTGCATTTATTACCAAGAGTAATAAATCACTGAGAAGTATAAAAAAATCTGGCCTCTGAAACGGATGCAGTGGCAAGATTCAAGCTTTGATCAAGACAATCCCCACATGGCTAAGAAATTGTAACTCACCTTTGGTGACAGTCTGTTTCGATTTCCTTGCCATCCTTTTGTTCCTTATAGCTCCTCACTGTGACGTATCACTTAGGTTTGTGTTACGCTCCTCCAGTCTACCTAACCACAGGCTGTGAGGTGGGAAGAGCAAAATCCTAAGAGTCATGAATTACTGGCCTTGTAAGGAGCGCTAAAACCAGGAAGGGACTAGAAGGACTTTCAAGAAAGGGATTCTGGCATTGGTTCCCTCGTTGGACTTAGGCAACAGACTGGTCGATAGGCCCAACATTTTGGATGGCAGGATAGAGACAAGTCTGCTACAGAGCAACCAGCACTCCCAAGGTTTAGCATGACAAGGATGACGAGTGTCCCATGGGCAAAGTGGACACCTCAGACGGTAATCAGCTTGAGCAATCCTCTCAGTACTCCACCCAAGAGGGCTGGTCATCAGGCGAAGAGACACCACCAAAAGAGCCTGTAGAGTTGACCTCCAGCCTTGGGAGCTGGACATGCCAACCGTGCAAAGCGGAGGACAATCCACATCTGGATCTCACAAAATCTCACTGAATCCTCCAAAGAACTCACACATTTGCCCCGAGAGAGCCAGCATTTGGACATCTGTCACAGAAGAATAATGAGCATCAACACCCAACACAAGACTGCAATCCCCTGCCCAGTTAAGTCAAAAAAAAAAAAAAAATCCCATTCCCTCCTGCCATCTCCAACCCCAGAGGAGCTAGAGACGCAGTGGGGGGGAAGGGAGGAAGTGCAACAGTCAACCATGCTCTGTCCCCTTTTCAAGTCCTTCAGAACCAAACCTGGCCCATACTAGGAAGGAGAAGACGGGCTGTTAAACTGCACTGAGATTGTTTTAAACTGGCCTAGACTGGACTGGAGTTGTTAATAACCGAAAGTGACTGGAAAGCTATGGAATAAACCTGAGATGTCACAGAGAGATGGAAAAGGGAAATTCAGCTGAGTATGGTTGAAGAGAAGGATTGAAGAAAGATAAAACAATTCATCCCCGTTCCCTTCCTAAATCAGACTTTTCAATAAACTGGTTACTCTTTTCCAGGTCTCGATTTCCTCCTGTGAAAATTGGCGCCTTTCCAGTTCTAACATTCTCTAAGAGCCAGGCTCTCTGCTCTACGTGACCAGATTTTCCAGTGAAAACAGGATATTCTAACATGGACAATGCGTAAAATAGCCACGTTCCATCTTCCATTTCAGGTTGTGCTCTAGTAAACAAAACCAACAAAATTAATATTTAAAACGATCAGAAATGAGTAATGAACATTCACCAACATTTACATCATCGTCACGGACCTCACCCCGTTGGAGTTCAAGGCACCAGTCCAGGTGTCAAAATATGATTAACTTTGGTCCTGCTTTAGAATAAAATTAAATTTCTTAGTTTCTCTTTCTCTTCAACTCAATATATGCAGCCAGGCTTCTGACAGTTGTTTAGCAGATACAGTGACACGTTACAATATTCTGTTGATGTAGCTAATAATGCTTACTGTGTTGAGTTTTTCTTTTGGGGTTGTTTTCAGCTTTTCATGGGAGGCAATAATGGGCCAATGGTCTCCCATTAACAACTAGCAAATGACTTGATGATTTCACTTGTGACTGTTTCTCCCTTTATTAAACAGCAACAGCAGAAACTTTGCTCTGAGTTCTAATAGGATCTTTTCACTGGTGAAAGCACACAGCTTTTTTGTAAAAGTCAAGCTGATTTAACAATGAATCGAGTATATACATTCGTGGTTGTGATTAAAACCATCTGAGGTTATTTTATAAAGGAAACCATCCCTGGTTTATTTTCTTTCCTATAAATTCTATTTTCCATTCATTAGGCTGGCAAAAAATTAAGTCCAGCTGAGTTCTTCAAATGCTTTGATGTTGGTTGAGCTAAGAAATGCCAGCACTTCAACTGCAGAGAAGGTTGTTCTGGAAGCAGGGGTCCCCCCAGGCTCTGGGGTGGATGAAACAGAGCACACTGGAAGGACAAGCCTGAATTGTATTTGCTTTCCCTAACCTACAGCCTAAGAGCTGAGGAGGAGTTCATAGTAGTTTGGAAGACAGAGGTCTTTTTAGCAGGTCAAGCTTTGCGCAAAAAAGAATTGAAGATGGGGGCCAGCCAGGTGGTGTAGTGGTTAAGTTCACACGCTCTGCTTAGGTGGCCCCGGGTTCACAGGTTCAGATCCCAGGCACAGACTTACGCACTGCTTATCAAGCCATGCTGTGGCAGGCATCCCACATATAAAATAGAGGAAGATGGGCACGGATGTTAGCCCAGGGCCAATCTTCCTCATCAAAAAGAGGAGGATTGGGAATGGATGTTAGCTCAGGGCTAATCTTCTTCACCAGAAAAAAAAAAAAAAGAATTGAAGGCGGTGGCATTAATGAAATAGGAGTAAGTAACTTAATAGATCAGCCTCACATCCAGGGTAGGTATCAGAGCATTAATGGGACTGTGTCCTGGTGGAACCCACAGAGCATGGGGTTAAAGGGGCCACTGTTTTTACTCAGCTATAGGCAGGCTGTATACTGTGTAGTGTAAAACAACCCAGTTTACAGAGTGATCTAAGTTTTTTTTCTTCAGAATTCCAATCTAAATTCTACTTGTTATATAAGCGGGCCTTGGTTTACTTCCTTAAGCAAGTGATAATAAGTAGACTTTCAGTATATTTTTAGTGAATGAACAGCTCACCCAGCCCTGGACCCTGCGCCCAAAAACTTTTTGCAGTAGTAACCGGGAAAGAAAAGATCTGCTCCTTACCTGCCAGAGCGAGTGAGAGCTGGACTCACATATGCTCACCCCCAGCACTCTCAAGGAAGAATTCTCTAAACCATCAAAGGTCAACTCAATCAGGAAATCCATATGGCTCAGTGAGTTTCAAACATTTTCCAAACATATAGCCATGATAGATAAAATGCAAAAAAAAAAAAAAAAATGACATAAGCATAGTACTATGCTCATTGCTGAGGAAGAGTTCCAGCAGAGTCTGGGATTAACAAAGCATTCTAACCTCTATATGCCTTGAGAGTTACTGCATGTGCTCAAAGGATATATTTTCATCCAAGGATAGCAGAGGATGTTAGCTCAAGGTTCTCCTCTGAATGTCTCTTTTTGAGTCTCCCTGGATCACTCTCAATAGATACTGGAAAGTATTAGCACATCATTCAGACCATGATATCCAGGCACTACTTTTCAATTACCTCAGGTGAGGCTAACCAGATTGGAGTCAGGTGGACAGAGAAGCAGAAAAAAAGGATACTGTGAACACAGAAAGAACCAAGGGGATATTGTCCCCTTAAAAGTAAATTTTTTTTTGAATGAAAACTCTAGCCAAATCATTTCTCTTTTTTTTTTTTTTTTTTTTTCTGCAGGGAAAGATTCACCCTGAGATAACATCTGTTGCCAATCTTCCTCTTTTTTTTTTCTTCTTTTCCCCAAAGCCCCAATACGTGGTTCTATATCCTAGTTGTAAGTTCCTCTAGTTCTTCTATGTGAGCCGCCACCATAGCATGGCAACTGATAGATGGGTGGTGTGGTTCTGCGACTGAGAAGTGGACCCAAGCCACCCAAGCGGTGAGAGCACCGGACCTTAACCACTAGACCATCAGGGCTGGCTCAAAAGTAAAATTTTGAATGAACAGTGCAACACCAGAGATCCTAAAAGTCAGCACAGCTACTGCATGTCTACGAATGTACCCCATTACTGCTTGAACTGTGCTGCTAGACCAGCAGTCACCACTTGGGGTCACCCTTTTGCTTTGAATCTGCAAGAGCCCTATCAAGTGGCCCTCCACCTACACTTGTGGAGGATGTGACTCTTACCTGTCTGGAGTGGTGGTAGCTGAGCCTCCCCCAAAGACAATGGACCAGTTGGCCTCATAGGCTCTCTCGCTTCCCAACCTAGAACGCTTCCATGCCTTGACCATCCATCTCTACCAAAACTTGTGCTAAGTGTTATTCAAAACCAATTTTTTAAAGCTTTTCATTGATTTTTCAAAGTGAAACACAAAGAATAAGCAGTAAACCCATCATTCATCACTGGTGAAGCATATAGGGTGTGTTGCATCTAATTTGGATGAAAGCCACACATCAGTGGTGTCTGGCTTGAGTGCCAACAAAATGGAATCAAGTTTTAGAGCTGGAGCAGACATCCTCGTTTTACAGGTGAGAAATCCACGTTCCGCAGGGGTAAAGAGGCTCAGCCAATGAGTGTGTTGCAGAAATAGAACTGAACTCTGATTTACACACCCCTCACTCCTAAATTCCTGCCACCCTTTCAGGCTGGTTCCACCTGTTCTCAGGTTAGATCTACCACTTGTTAATTGAGATGTTGGTCTGTCTTCTAAGAAACTTCTCCCTGCCCTGCTGTGTATGCTGGGAGCCACATTCTAGGGTCATCCTCTACCTCCATGTCCCATAGTCATGTTTCCTTAGGACTGTAGATCAGTGCCCACAACCTGAGAGATGAAGGGTCATACTTGATCTCAGTCCTCACTTCTCATCTGACCTCAGCAGATTTTTCACAACTTTGTGATTTAGCAATGCTTCACTTATTTTTCTTTCATTATATCTTATCTTGACTCTTGGATTCAATGACTATGAATACTTTTCCTAATTAGGCTCTGATTCCACATGACAGTAGGTTTCCACAGGTCACCTCAATTTAATGCTCCTCCCAGACTGAGCCTGTTTGGGGCTCGTCTACCTGATTTTCCTCGTGCAGTGTTTTTTGTTGGCACCCCACCCAGATCACCTGTACTGGGCTAATACACCCATCCTAGCTGCTGGGAGTATTGGAAGCCAATGGCTCACAGTTGCCCCCTTCTGTGGATAATGACCCATGAATAAGGGCCCCTTCACCCAGGAGGTGAAGGGGGAAGGTAAGGGAGATAGTCCAAAGCCAGTGACTGACTGATTCAGTACACACACAAGGCCAGCTCATTTACCTCAAGGAGGGACAAGTAGGGGTCTGTGATTTGATTGATTTTCTTGACTCTATCTCATTGTCCCAACCTCCCCCTCCCCCTGCCCATGGACCAGGTCAAGACTAGACTTTCCCGGAGACCACATACTTACTGGCGGCCCTTCCGCTTCCTATACTGCTCTTCTCCCTCTCTTACGGGTTCTTTGCTAAAGGGTTCTCCTTCATTAAATCACTTGCATCCAAATCGCCGTCTTGGATTCTGCATCCAGGGAACTCACTGAGATACCTGGCCTTGCTGGCTAGTTGCTGGCAGGGTCCACAGCTCATTCAGTGAGGCTTGGAAGGATTTAAATTCAAATCCATTCTGGGATTTAAAATTAGCCAAATTATTTAATCTTTGTAAGATTCAATTTCCTCATCTCTGAAAGGGAACACTAATAAAGAACTGTCATGAGAAATAAAAGTTATAATGTTGGTGAAAGTCAACTTTAAAAGTTCCTAGGTTAGTATTGAACACATTTTCTCTAATATGTTAACATTGGTAATAATAGTAGCTAATATTTATAGGACATTTACTATGTTCCAAGCTCTGTGTTAAGCATATGACATTCACTACTTTCTGTAATCCTCACATTAACCCTCCAAGATAGTTCTGGTATTACCCTCACTTTATAGATAAATACACTGAGACTATAACTTGATGAAAGTCTCACACTTTTTAAGTGGCAGAATTCAGATTTGAACCCAAGTAGTCTGACTTCAAAAGATGGTGCTGCACTTTGTCATCAGCAGCATTATATCTGCTTTCTTGTGGCCACATCGTCCCATCTCACTTCCTTTCTAAGCCCCTCGATTCCTGAGTCCCTTATGACCTCCCACTCATCTGTAGCATTCACAATTAAATGCCCACATAATCTGGGTCTCCATCCCCCAACAAAACTTAACATTCCTGTATCCTGTTCTACGTTAGCTGACTCTCCTGGTCCCAGGCTCACATTTATTATATGACTGAAGACAACAGTTTTATGTATATCAAGCTCAAATAACCTTTGTGCTTTAAACTTGTCCCTTAATGACATTGCCACAAGAAGTGCATGTCATAATTTCAGGCATCTTGGTGGGTCAGCAGGAAAAAATATTTGTGGGTAGGAAGTTTATTCCCAATATCTTATAAATCCTCCTACATTGGTGATTGCCACTTTCTCTCTGTAAAACATTCAGAGCCGAACCCCTGTCTCAGAGGGGTTACACACTTGATCATTGGGGGATCAATTTTCCATTAGCCCAGGACAGCTCCCCTTCAGTCATCGCTGCCATCAGAAACATTATATATTCTTTTTTTTTTAGGCAGAAAACATGTTCCTATTTCTGAAAAGCACCAGAGTCAGCTGCAAAAGGGAAAAAGAGAGAGAGAGAAAGATGGAAAATAAAAAATGAGATAGCATCCTCTCTTTTCTAGCATATCTCATTTTATTTGAGTTCACTTGCATGATTATTTAGATTATGCTTGGGCAGCAAAGCTTTCTTCTTTTGCATTTTTCTTGCAGACTTTTGCATTAGGTAGAGGAAAGAAAGGTTAAGAAAAATTCCTCTGAACAAATGAGCCTTTAGATGAAACTTTTCATTAGGCACACAGCTCATTGAATCTAATCGGAGAGATTTAAATGAGGGTCACACTTGACCTCAGCCCTCTTCCACTGTGTAGAGATGGGAGCTCAGCCTGCCCTTCAATTTCTGAATGTCAATTAGAGCAGAAATGTCCAGAAAACTTGCTTACATGGATTATGAATAATGAAATGGGGCCTTTAAATCTGTGTCTTTTTTCTTTTTTATCCCCACAGGGAACCCAGTATGTTTCCTTAATAATCAAAAAAATATGCTTAGCAATTCACAAAAGCATTATAGGATCACATTTCAGATATAATGGCTAAAAATCACAGTAAATAAGCCAGAAAACGAGTGACAAACAAAAGAAATCAGATAATAAAAGTTAATCATCTTAGATCACTAACTAAGAGAAAAAAAGCAGGCTTACAAAATAGCATGTACA
The DNA here is from genome assembly GCF_057802395.1 of Ceratotherium simum simum. Lineage (NCBI taxonomy): Eukaryota > Metazoa > Chordata > Mammalia > Perissodactyla > Rhinocerotidae > Ceratotherium > Ceratotherium simum. Next base: position 42,453,041 of record NC_141913.1, read on the forward strand.
GTATCATCTCATTTTGGTTAAAAACTGCATATATGTATACATATGCATTTTCTACAAGATGTGAGAGAATATATGATAAAGTGTTACCGGTGGTTATCTCTGAGTGGTAGGAATATAATTGCTATAGGTTGAATCACTGTGTCCTCCAAAAAGATATGTTGCAATCCTAACCCCCAATATCTCAGAATGTGACCCTATTTGGAAATAGGGTTATTGCAGATGTAATTAGTTAAGAAAAAGTCATACTGGAGCAGTGTGGGCCCTTAAGGACTTATAAGGACTGCTGTCCTTATAAGAAGAGGAGAGAGGCACAGAGGAGAGACTGCCATGTGAAGACAAAAACACACAGGGAAAATGCCGTATGATGACAGAGGCAGAAATCAGAGGGATGCAGCTGCAAGCCAAGAAAAGCCAAGGATTGACAGCAACCATCAGAAACTAGGAAGAATTCTCCCCTAGAGGTTTCAGAGGGACATCCTGCCAACACCTTGATTTTGGACTTTTAGCCTCCAGAACTATGAAAAAAATAAATTTCTGTTGTTTCAAGCCACTCAATTTGTGGTACTTTATTACAGCAGCCCTAAGAAACTAATACAATAAGACTTTTCAAACTTTTGCTTATCTGTAAGCTTTTACTTTCAACAAAGCATATATGTTAATTTTGTAATTTTAAAAGGTCATTTTAATAAAAGAAAGAAGGAAGGAAGGGAAAGGAAAGAAAGGAAGGGAAGACGGTGAGACTAATTTTTACATTGTTAGCCATCTTGGATGAGGCCATGGGGCATATTGAATAAAAGAATAGTAAAAATCATGGCTGACCGCAGGAACACTGAGACGCCAGCAACACAGTTCACAGACCCTCTGTCTATATCCTTTGGCCACTCCATTCGCTGGTACGTAATTATGTCTTAGTCTGTGTTAAATTCCCAACTACTAGCAGAGTGCCCCCTGATCCGCTAGTCCCATACCCTCTACTTCCATTAATCAAGCCCTATCTTTCTCAATCCCATAGCCCCAGGGCCCTGATCTCTGTATGACATCCTTTTATTTATTCATTCATCAATCATTTATTCAGCACTACTCTGAGCCAGGCAATGGGCTGGAGATGTAAAAATAAATAACAGTCCTTGCCCACACAGAGTTCATAGTCTTTGGAGCAGAAAGACAAGAAGTGGGAAGTTCATTAGCATGAAGGTAGTGCCTCAATATGGAAAGGCTTGCAGGGGTCAGGGGATAGTGTGTGGGGAGAGCATGGGGTAGAGCCCTTCACCCAGACTTGGAAGGGGGGGAACTAGGAAAGGATCCAAATTTTGAAGCACTCGTAAGAATCCCTCCCACAAAAATAGGTGAGAGACGGCAAACAGAGGAGGAAGCAAGACTGTTCTGATCCAGAAATGCAAGAGCTCCGTGGTAAATTTGGAGAAACCTTAGGATGCAACTGGGGAATGGTGCGCCATTGCTCATGAAGGGTCAGAGATGGCAAGATGAGAGCTCTGAACCTGACTCTGCAGGCTAGGAGAAAACATTGCAGAATGTTAGTAGGGCAGGGTTAACGATCAGAGTCATATTTCAGAAAGATTACTCTAGGAATAGTGTGGGAGATTCTTTGGACAGAGCAAGAATGGAGGCAGATGGAATCATTGGATGGCCAGGCAAGAGTGAGGACAGTCTGTATAACACTAGGGACAGGGCAGCAGGGGCTGAGCTGGAGAAGTGGCATGCAGCAGAGTGGTGAGAATGGTAAGTGCTTCGAGCACATCCCAGGTACGAATCCTAGTGCTGCCATTTACTTGTGTAAAATTGGGCAAAGTCGTTTAATCTGTTTGTGCCTCAATTTTCTCACCTATAAAATGAGAACAGTGATAAGATTTACCTCCTTTGGTTGTGGTGAATATTAAATGTGTCAAATGCTAAGAAACCGTGTGGCATGCATTATGTATTCTTAAATGTTATTGTTCTTATTGATGCACGCACACACATACACACACCATATGTATATGAGAACAGGTTTTTGTGAACATACGTGGGAAATGAGGGGTAGGGAACAACACTATACAATTCTGTTTTAACCTGAGCACTGGTGTTACCTGCCCTACTTCACTCTGCCCAGCTAACTTCATTGAGATCTTTTCTTAGACATAACTTACTCAGGAAGTCCTCCTGACTGTTCAAGTCTGGATTAATTAATCCTCTTTTGTACTCACATAGCACCAAGCACAGCCCCGTCAGAGCACTGGCCTGTCCGAATGCTCCCTGGACTACAAGCTCCGTGAGAACAGAGACCAAGTCCATGATGTAAGTCACTGTATTCCCAGTGCCTAGCATAGTACCAACATTTAATATTCATGATGAGTGTGTGAGTGAGTAATTTAATTAATTTACAGATAAAGGAGAGAAGGTGGTGAAGTCAGGTTCAAACACGCCCAGATTGAGGTGCCTGTAGGATATTCAATTGAAATTATCTCATAGACAATTGGATACAGGTGTCTGGAACTCAAGAGCATATGTCCGGACTGCAAATAGACAGTCAGCATTAGCAGCCTCTTCAATATAGCAGAATAATGAGAGGGCCTAGGAAAGAGGAGTAGCCACATTAAAAGAGAGTGAGTGAGTGGCAGTGGGTTGGTCTGACATTTTTGCCTTCTGAGGTGTTGTCCTGACATTTAACAAAACCAATAGGAAATCTTTTACGGGTGAGGGGTTTGTCACAAATTCTTTTTGTAGATGGAACTCTCTTGGAGTCCCTCAAAAAACACCATGTGGGCAGCCATATATTCTACTTGTCCACTAGCCTATCTCTAGTAGCTAACACTGATTGAGTGCTTACCACACACCAGGTACTATTCCAAACTCTTTCCATGTATTATCTCATTTAATCCTCACAACAATACTGTGAGACAGATCTAATCATCATCCTCATCTCACAGAGGTGGAAATGGAGGCACTGAGATCCAGTCTATTGTGGCTTCCTCTTCAACTGTAAGGGTAGCTCTCTAGAGACCTTAGAAAATCAAATTGTGTGGTTGCTAGAGCCAACTGTCCAGCAGATGAGGAGATTCTCCAAGTTGATGAGACCCATATGGTTTATATAAGAGGTCTGAGTTTTATCCATCAAGAGCAAGGCTCTATCCTCCCTTAACAGAAAAGCTTCCTCTTGACTTTGTTCGCTGGCAATGCTTCTCTGGCACCCATTCCTGGCAGCTGATTGAACACATTAAATCAGCCCACAGGAATAAGTCAAATTCTATTAGTCACTCTGTAAAAATGCTAAGTCTATTTATTTATTATGAGTTATTCATAAACATCAAGACTAGACTCTATAATTTAATACCACCTGCAATGATTCCTGAAAGTGGCAATATTTTACCACTACGATCTGATTAATTGACCTGTTCAAACAGAGTTCCAAATCAAGCATAACTTCCCGTTGACAGAAGTGTATTCATCTTCATCTCAAAGCCAGTCTCTCAACTCATCAGGGGAGAACAAAACAGCTGCTCAAAGGGAATCAATTAAAATCATCTGAAATAATATGTACATTCCACTAAAGAAATATTTATAAGCTCCTAATATTTCATTTTTTAAAAAAATATATACAAAGTTGTATACACTTTATGATTTCAATTATATAATTTTTGAAAACACACAAATGTAATATATGGTGTCAGAAGACAGGGTAATGGTTTTCCTTGGTGGCAGAGATGAGGACACCCAATACCCGGGATGGGGCATGAGAGGGGCCTCTGAGGGACTGGACATGTTCTGGATGCTGATTTCACAGCTGTGGTCACCTTGTGAAAATTCATCATATGTACACTTTTTTTTTATATATGTTATTCTTCAACAAAATGTTTACCAAAAATTAAGGGGAAAAAAGGAGTAATTCATAATTGGGCAGCAACACCAGCCAGTGGTTTAACTAAAGATGATGCTGTCTCGACTCTTCCGCTTCCTAGATACATTTAGATGTGCAAGTTGCACAATGAGCCTTGATTTGCTCACTTGTAAAATAAGAGTAATAACTATTTCATAGATGGATCAAATACGAGTATATATAAACAATTTACTTATATATGTGTTCATGTATATAGACAATATATATATATACACAATTGGTTAGCTTGTAACATACCATGCAAATTCAGCAGTATTACTATTATTATTATAATGATTACACAATCCTTAATTTCAACAATGATGTACACCGTTCTTCCTGACAGAGCCTGAGGAAAGAAGTCAACATCTTGATTTAAAAAAAAAAATTCCTATTTGCGTCATCCGTGTAATAGTAAGAGGGTTAAATTAACCAGATACCACAATTTTGCTGCTGTCTATGAATCTTGAAATCCCATTGTCCATGAAATTCCCTGGCAAGGTTAGCCTTTTTCCTGGATGAGTTAGTAGACCCTCGCACCGGACTCTTCCAGAACTTTTGCTCAAGCCCTGATCTGAAATTCAAATATGAGTTATTCCTTTGATTGACAGTAGATAATACTGTTCACAATGCAATTATTTGGAAGAGAGAATCCACTAGACCATTCTCAGCCATTAACACTTCTTCCTAAATTACTAACTTTTCAGCCACTCACCAGGTAAGCAGGATCTTGGGAGAAGGAAAACAGGAAAGGGAAGTTTATATCTCTAGAAGATCAGATGCTCCACCATTGCATACTGGGTGTGTGGGGACAGATATCATGTCCTTTTAGTTCTTAGGTCACCAGTCTGCAGGGAGCAGTATCCAGTCCTGATGGGCAAGAATGTGAACCCCTAGGATATTTTTTTGCAGCAGAAAAAATCATATATGTTATGTGACATGAGTTAGTTCTCTTCCAAGGTGTCTCTGAGAAGCTCCCAGGTGATGCTGTTACCAAACACAAACACAGGTTCTTTTACCCACCACACAGTAGGGCCAATAAATGAAACGTCAGGCTTGTGGCAAGGAAAGAGGGTTTATTATTATTGAAAGGCAGCCAGACAAGGAGACGGGAGTTAGAACTCAGATCCACCTCCTCAAAGGGAAAAAAGTAGGGGCTTTTATCTGGGGTTTTAGGTAGTGGAGGGGAAGCATATGGCCTTGCTGGTTGGCATCTTCCCATCAGCCTGCATTTGGCCCTGAAGACTGAATCTTGACATCTGGACCTCAAATTTCCGGGCAAGACAGCTCACTCATATACTAAGGAGGGACAGAAAGACCTGGTTAGTTTTGAACAACAGTTGATTATGCTGAATATGCACAGCTGCAGTTAGCAAAGTTTATCTTAAAGTTCTTTTGCTCTAGGGAAGATTTTTTAACTCCTTAGTTCTTGGTTTCAACGCCAATGCAGCTGGTGCAGTGCTCACAGTTTGTGAAACACTGGTCTACTTTAAAGGTATGTAAATGAGTCTGGCATGAATGATTCTGGAAGATCTTGAATTGGTTCGTCAGGGATGCAATCTTGGAGATGTCGGTAGGATCTGAGCTACACTTCTGAGGAAAGAGTGCTTTCCATCAGTGCCCAGGGGCATTCTCCAGGCCTCTGGAGAAAGACTCAAAATAGCTAAAAGCAAACACAAGCCTCAAGTAGACACTGAAATGGTGAAGAATCCATTTGCAAGAAGAAATCACCATCATATGGACAGGAAATACATGTGGCCATGATTATTCCACTAACACTTTATGTAGACCTACAAGGGAATCAAATGAAGTTCAGTGAGTACCAAATTTAGAAAAAGAAAGGCATTATATGAATTCCATATTTAATGTACCAGGCTGGCTTAACACACCCATCTCACACAGTGGAAGCATCAGTACTCAAAATCCCGAGTCCTCTCCGTGAAACTCCAGTTGGAAGATAGCCCTATTTCTGGGACCGGAAATACTCAAAGCCTAAAACACCTTGCATCTGGACACTGCCAATGTGTGCTGTTAAGACTCCACATTTCCCCTATTTCCACAGACAACTGCCTTCAGATTGACTCTTTCTTTTTAACGATATGTTAGTATAGACAAATAGTTTACACTCAGCAATGTTCATTCCACAAGTGATTATGAATATGTATCAGGTGCTAAGGGCATTGTTGAGGAAAACCAGTAAGCTCACTGCGCTGACAAGCTAGAGGAGACTGTGAAGGGTTTCATGGTCAGATAAGTACGGTAAATATTGCATACCAGATCTCCTTATCAGAGATTAGTAACGTTCATTAGGAGTGCATAAACCCTTTAACTCTCTTTTATCATCATGTCTGGATTTTGTTGAATGCTTTTATCATGGCGTACCCATTAACTCTTCTGGCACACTGAGAAATGGCGATACAGATTTAAATAGCTCCAAGGATTCAGGAAAATAAGAGAACAGTGAAGACAGTAACAGTCAGTAAGGCTTGAGTAGCGGAAATGAGGCTTGCCTGGATAACTTGATACTTGTTTTCAGACAAGTTTGCCCTCAAGCATTAAAAATGAATTTCGGCCTCTGTTCTACTAAATCCTCCAAAGTAAACGAGTTTGGCTGGCTCCCCAAGGACATGCTTGACCCAAGACCACCTGCATTACAGAGTGACCATATTTATCTCTTGGACCTTCTAGAATGAAGCAGGAACCTGGAGCAGGAGGTTTGCAAAGGAGGAGGGGGAAGATTCTGCAAACAAATGTCACCCATTTTATGATTTCGCCTAAAGCTGGCCTGGTGGCCAATGAGGCAGCCGCTAACACACAAGATTGCAGGAGCTGGCACACCTCCCACCTCATCTCTAAGAGGAAGAAAATCAGTTTCTCATCTGGCAAAAATCTAGCGGATTATTTCAAATATGCTGACCAGTCTCATAAAAGGAAAGAGTTATTCACTCACTGGGAATGTAAGAAAACACCCTTTTCTTACTTAAGAGCAATTCCATGATCTCTCATTATTCTACCTGAGAGTTTTTCTACCTCAAAGAGACCTTAAACACTATCTACCCCAGCGTTTATGAAACTGTTGATCGCAACCACCTATGAGAGAAATTGATTCAGCGAGTCTCAACTAGCATTTTTCTCTAAATGAGATAGAACGGAATGGAATGGATTAGAAAATAGATACAGCAAAAGTAATTATTTTTTTACAAAATTTTTATTTATGTTTATATATCTATTCATACATGTATATGAGTATACTGGGTTATAATGTAAATTGTATGTCTTACTGTGAGTTATAACTAGAAATATTTAAAAGCCAGCGATGCAGCCTAATGCCCTCATTTTATTTATGAGTATACTGCAGCCCAGAGAAGTAAAGCAACTCGCCCAAAGGCACAACTTGTTAGTGGCAAAGCTACACGTAGAATCTAGCGACTCTGACTCCTTGTTCAGTGTTCTTGACACTATACTAACTAATTTTATTCAAAAACAAAATTATGCTTCATTTCCACATTTTAAACTAGCGCATTCCTGCCTATAAGTCTTGTTTAAAGATGTATTTTCAATAGCTCTCTGTTCATTGCCTTAAACAAAATTCTAAACAAAACAGTAATATTGACCTTTGCTGAGATCTATGCCAGGCAGACATGGAGCCTGAGGCAAAACCTGAAGTTATTTAATTTTTTGCCTTATAAACTTCCTCGCTAAATATAACAGAAGGGAATATAGCCAGGAGCACAGTATATTTCCTATTAAACAATGTATCACTTAAATAGGTACTGCTTACAAAATAAACAATACTGTCCCATTTTCTCCTTGATGATCTAAATTTCTTGTCAACAGAGCTTAGATTTTTTTTTTCCGAAGAAGAAGAAAAAGATTACTTCAGCTGCAGTAGTGACCTTACCCCCCTGTGAACAACAGCTTGTTACAAATAACAACAGTGTGATCCTAAAGGTTTATAACAGCCTTTAAATTGCACAGAATTAACTCAAGGGATTGGAGTGTGAAAAAAAAAATGAAAACGTAGCAGTTTCAATTAAGCTGCATACTGGCAAAAGTTGGTAGAGAACAGAAGGAAAAGGGACATGGGTTTTCTTTGTTTTTGTTTCCTTTTCTTCTTCCTTAAATCTTTTACAAATAATTACGCAAGGAACTTCAAACTATTAAACTGAACCGTGAGCCTGCAAAAAATATTTATGCTCATGTTTCTGAAGAGAAAACAATACCTGGCACATACCAAAATATGCTCTGACAGGTGTTTCAAAGACAGCTTTTATTTTTGTTTTGTTTTTCCCCAGGGAAACTTTGTGAGCCATCATTTTTCTTTCCCCTGAGGTGTTCCACATATAGGCTGTAAGAATAAAATAAAACAGATGCAATTCAAAATATATGTAAGGGAGAACGTGGACAGAGTAGATTTTATAGGATCTGTGGTACTGGCTGGAGTGATGGGAAGACTTTCCACCGAAATGCCCCACTCCTGTGGGTTTATGTTATGTCCAGAGGAAGAAGAACCATCCACCTCAGTGTCCATCCTGTAGCTGGTTTGTGGGCCCACAGAGCAATTGGGTTAATTAATATGACAGAACAACCTTGCATAAATCTTTCATTAGGCCCTGACACAGCTCCAGTAAAGGCAGGTCCTGACTTACCCATATTCATCTTTCACGTTTCCTTTTAATTCAGTTATTTCCTGCTAGCATCTCGTTTTCCCATTAAAAAGCAGTGATCGCAATAATAATACTTATGATTATGATTAATATTTATTAAACACTTTCCTGTGCTCGTCATTGTCCTAATGGTTTTACATGTTCTAACATTTAATTTTCACAAGTTGATAAAGTCGATAAAGGTAAGTATTAAGAAGGCAGGGATTTCTGCTTACTTAATTTCTGCTCGATCTCCACCACTTAAAATAGTTTCTGGTATATAATAGATGCTCAGAAAATGTCTGCTGTTGGGAATCCTCACTATACAGTTGAGAAAGTGAGGCACAGAGAGGTCTCTTGTCTGAGGTCAAACAGGTAGGAAGTGGCAAAGCCCAGATGCTATAAAATGAGCCCACAATGCATGCCTAGTGGCTCATAGTCTTACTCACTGGCAACTTGCTACCAGTTATTTCTACATGCTGTGTTTTTCAGAATACCCATTTTTAATAATGTTTGGGCTTTTCTAACTTAAAAGTTCTTTTCATAGAAAATTTTTAAAATTCTGAAGATATAACATAGAAAATAAAAAATTCATCCCACTAATTGAAAGATAACCACTGTTAACATTTTAGACTGTTTCAAATCTCTGGTTAATTTTTATGAATGTAATTACTAAATTAAAGGATATGATCTCAAAAATATGCATTCTGAACTTGAAATTGACATGACAGAGCATTCTGCCTACATAAAAAATCAGGGATAGCCCCACCTAGCGATGATGGAGAAGGTGTGTAGTTGCCAATAATTTGCTAAATGCACATAAGATACAATGTTATGACAAGATATTATCATTAAATAATATAACAATATAATGTTGCAATGTGTCCTATCTTATACAAGCAAAGCTACCTTCCCCTGTAGTCAGGACTCAGTCTCTCAACCACTATTCATGTGTAGGATCCTTTTTTTCCTTAAGATTATTCATAATGTGAAAACCTCACAAAAAAATTTAAATAATGTAGAAGTGATTTTCAAGCCTCTTGCCTAAAAGAAGCACTGGAAAGATCAGATATAATAGAAAGATGTCCTGATATATCGGGGGACACGAAATTATACCCTCCTGACTCCAGATCCAATGGTCTTCCCATTGAGTTGCTTCACATTAGTACAAGATTCATTAGTACACAGGTTAGGGCCCTAGGGAATGGGGCCCATCTACATTTTGATAGGTATCAAAGAAGTCAAAAATAAGAGTTTTGAGATTACAGATGTACCAAAAACACGGGCAAAGGCCTGGGAAAGGCTAGGGGCATGAGGAGAGCAGGAAGGAGTGGGGGAGGTATGTTGCTTTATATCCAAGAGCTGATTGCCCTAAGCAGGGACCAGAGGGTACCCAGCCAATGAGTAAGAAGCCAATGGCAACTTTCAAAGGCAGAGATTAGTACCACCCCAAATAGTTCAACTGTCAGTGACCCACCTAACCAAGAGGAACTGAAATTGGGTGGCCAAGTAACTGGGTTCAAGTTGCAGAGAAATTGAGTCAGTAAGGATATGTGCACAGAAATATAGGAAATGCTTGAGAATGCTCAAGAGTAGATGGCCTGAGACAAAATCAGACATGTGGCCTCCAATTTTCTTTATTTTTCACCACTATCAGCAAAGTATTTTACTCATGTGCTTCTAATATAGGTATTTTTACTACAGGTATCACTGTATTAATATATTATAAATCATTTGCAGAAAATAGATGTTCTTACTGAGATGAAATTAATTTAAAAATAGACATTAATATTCTTTTCCCACACACCAATGGATCATTGCACATCCTGGAATACATTCACTCTCCTGTTTGGAAACCACTGATGGGTTGACTGAGGCTATCTATGTTTTTAACAATTGTGCCTGCTTCTTTTTAATTCAAGCCATCTTTGTCTTAAGGTAGCTTTACTCATGGTAGCAACTAAAGTATAACTTTTTTTTTTGTTCACAATTTTGCCTTATCCAGATTTTTTTCCACACAAAAGTAAATAAAAGACAAGATAGTGCCCAAATGCTATGCTGGGTCCCACATCACAAGCTCTATTTTATGTCATTCCCCAAAGCCAGGAGAGGTTAAGAAACTTCTCCTTTCACAAATCAAATGAATAAGTAATTAGCTGCAGGCATTAATAGGCAATTCAAAAAAGAAATAGAAATAATCAAATCATAAAAAGAATAGTCAAAAAAATCTTGAAAAAGAACAAAGTTGGAGTACTCAAATTTTCTAATTTCCAAACTTACCACAAAGCTACAGTAATCAAGACAGTGTGATACTGGCATACAATAAATTCATATATCAATGGAATAGGATTGAGGGTCCAGAAATAAACCCATACATTTACAGTCAATTGATTGTCAACAAGGGTGCTAAGATAACTCACTGGAGAAAGAATAGTCTTTTCAACAAATGATGCTGACACAACTGGATATTCACATCCCAAAGAAGGAAGTTGGACCCCTCCTTCACACCACACATGAAAATTAACTCAAAATGGATCAAAGACTTCAATGTAAGAGCTAAAACTATAGAACGCTTAGAAATCATGAAAAGATATTTAAAATCACTAAAAGTCAAAAAATAAAAATTTAAATAGTTAGAAACTATTTTTCATCTCTCCAACTGATGGAAAATTCTAAAGATTCATACAGGCTAGGTTTGGCGGAAAAGGAACTCTGATGTACTTTTGATGATTATGTAAATGGGCACCTTCTGGAAAGCACTTTAGTAGCATGACTCAATGTTAGAATGTACATACACTTTGACTCAGTAATTCCACTGAAAGGAAATTAGCCTTTAAAAAATTTTGATAATGATACAAAGTTGTATTATGAGGATGCCCATCTAAGCAATGTAAAGAAGAGTAGAAAATTGGAAGTAACATAAATGTCCATTAGTTAGAGTGTGGTTAAAAACATACACACAATGGAATAGTAAGCAGCCATTAAAATTGTTGCCATGGAAAGATGTTGATAATTTATTATTATGGTTAAAAAAAAAAGTAGGCATTCCCAGGCCAGGTAGGGCATACAGAAAAGGGAAAATAACACCCAGAGAGAATTTCCAAGGTGTTAAAGTTGAACTTTGCATTTCTCCCTGCTTTTTCATGGATGAGACCTGGCCATATACTTCCTCTAATATGCTAAAGTTTGATTTTTCTCTTATACATATTTCCAAAAACTACATCATGCACTGCAAACAGCTTCCTGGCTGGAAACAATTTTAACATTGAGACTAACAATTACAGGCTATTGTAATAATTATAGATGGGCTAGCAGATGTTGAGGAGCCTGGAGGCATCATTAGACAGCTTCTTCCAATTACTCTAGCCAGTGGCAAGAGGTTCTGATTTTTGGAAAATTGCGATTGATGACCCTGAGTTACTGGATAATGCCAAAACTTCTAAATCTTTTTATGTAAAAGAAATAATAATAGCCAACATTCCCAACTAACTGGCGGTAACTCTTTGTAGTATAAAACATGAGTCTGAGGAATCCTTCCATGTTCACACTTCATTAGAACCCTCTGAAGAAAGGGGCTGTCTGACCCAGAGATGTATTTATTCCTCCCAACAAGTTCCCTGGGGACAAGCATCTGTCAATACAGCTAAAGCCTAACCCACCTGAAATGGAGCAAAAATCAATAGCTTTGCTTCTGACCTCCTTCGAGAGAGTTCTGAGAGAATTAAAACAGCCCATAAAAGATTAGAGATCAGCTGTTATATCACTTGCCAGCTGCTTGAGTTACATTTCATAACAATTTTGGTCACATCTCTGACAGCCACAGAAAAAGTTCCCTAGATGCACTACATTATGCAGAAGTCCAGGGATCAAGCAGCTTGTAAAGCCCCAGAGGGAGAAAATGCTGAGCACCCGGTCCCCTGTCTCAGAGGCCCCCCTTCCCTCCCAGGCTTAGACTAGAGCACACACTCTCATATAGTATCCATGCATGGCCCAAGCAAAAAGGAGATTGACTTTCCAGGGAGTCAATCAGTGTATATTTAGTTTCACTTTTGAAATGCTCAGTTAAATGTGGCTATAAGTTCTAAAATAAAAAAAAAAAATTTAAAAACAGACTTGAGTAAGTGTTCCCAGCACGCGTCACATTTCCAGTGTCAGCTATTTCCCAAGAGGGAGGAAGAAGACTGCTTGTCGTGTAATTCTAAGAATCACTAATGAAGAAGCCTTCACTTTCTATTCTGTCCCATTCGTGAGAAATCTGGTGCTCCTGGACCATTGCTTATGCCAGCTCATTTATGTTCAAAGATTTACTCCCATTATATTTTATTTTCTTCTGTATTCTCTCCTTCCAAATTCTTCTCGCCACCAACTCTATGTTTGAATCCCTATGGGATATTGGGTATGGCATTTTTAAAGAGAATCACTACTTGGCTGCTGCGGTTGGGAGAAGGGAGTATTTAATGTTGCATGAAAGCACCTGGGTGCCCATATTCCCATCCAACAGTGAGTCCATTTCAGCTCTATCTCTGACCAGAAAATTACTTTTCTTGTCAACTGTGGTGCAATCCTCTTCCTCCAAGCACTAAAGGGTAGATCATGGAAAACACCAGAGCAGATGGCCAGAGCCTTGAGAACAGTTGGAGTAGAAGGTGAGAAAACTACAGGAACAAACAGCTACTATCCCATTCTTGGGATTATAATAATCAACAACCGACAGCTTTGCTGGAAGTAATAGGTTTCATTAGGAACATAATGGATAAATGCTGTAAGTAAAATAATTTTTTGCCTCTTCTTAAAAACAAAAACTTAGTATTTTCAGCCAACTGGGGCCACCATGCAAGCAAGTGAAATCTCTGGATACACCAATATGGAAAAACAACAGCATAAAAAATACTTCAGAGGATAACCACAATTTGAGTAATTGAAGAAGAGATGTCCAGACTGGATAAGAATAGCGCCCCTTCTCTTTACATTCACTCATCTTTTCCTTAAGAGGAAGAATTAGACCAGAACACTACTATATCACTTTTGATTTGTCATACGTAATTATTTTAAATGTATAGAAAGCTTGTGTAGCTTTCATCTCAAAGTATGAGTTCAGTCATTATGAACTAATATATCTTCAGAAGTTTCTGAGTTAAAGACTACCTCCAGATAGCATGGGAAGGAGATACCTGAGTATGGTGGACCCAAGTGACTACAGCAGTCACAGTTCTAGCACCTGGAGAAGTCACCAACTGCATAAAGAATGATACTCGAGAATGTCACCCACTTCCTGATATGTTACCTTAGCAAGTTTTTAGTCTGTCTGGGAATAGCATTTAGTTGGTACTTAGATGACAAAGGTGTGATTCTGAGTCTTCTTTCTAAACAAGGTCTAGAAAAAAGAAGTCCTATTTTTAAAACCTTATCTGCCTATATGAACAAGCCAGGTTTCCAGCAAAGTTGAGTTCTTGGTGCTGACCTAGGAGGTGACTCACTGAGCAGGGTTAGCCTCAGAGATAAACAACAGTCTGAGGTATAACTGGATAGTCAGCGCTTTTCAATGAAGCACCGTAGTTTTCCACCTCCACCTTCCCCTCCTTCTCCTCCCCCACTTCCCTCTCCTCCTCCTCTTCTTCTTCTTTTTAATTCCTCCTCTTCTTCCTCTTCCTCTTCCTCTTCCTTACCCTCCTCCTCTTCCTTTTATTCCTCTTCCTCCTCCTCTTCCTCCTCTCCTTCCTTCTCTTTCTCCTTCTTCTTCTTCTTGTCTTTTAGTGCTTCCAAACCTTCATAATTATTAATATTCAAATATAGCCACAATTTCTAAGCCAAATTCTCATTTTTATCATCCAATATTTTAGATAAACCATGTTACTGCTGCCTTTCTGAAAAGAGAGAACTGATCATTGTTTCACCCACTTTTTGTAGATGCTTGGCTCAGATGCCAAATACCTGCGCCTTCTAAAGGTATCAGTAATTGTGCAGTAGATTCCTAAGTCTTTCATCCAACAAGCTTGTGTGAAATACTACTATGTGCTAGATGCACAAAAATGAGAAAAACAAAGTTTCTGCCCTCCAAAACCTCCTAGGGGAAACAATCAAAAATACAGCTTGCACTATAGAAATATAAGTACCGTCATAGAGACATGAACAAAGGCCATGAGAACCCAGATGAGCTGGTGATCAGAGCGGCTGTTCCAATATGGTTGACCAGTTGCAGACAATATTTTGGGGTCTGAGAAATATTTCTATGCTGTTGCTCAGTGTTTTGCAGGAATGTATCCATTTTCCCTTGGCAGGGTTTTACAACCAGAGCGAATTTTACAGGCTCAAATCAAGCATAATACCACTATTACTATTCATCAGGCTAAAGGGTCATTTTTCAAGGACTCATCTTTAGGTGTCTCCTCTGCTAATTCGATCTCAGTGAAGTCTTTGGCTTCGTAGGGATGTGAAGCAATAGAGTTATATGAGTTGGTAGATAAATAAAAAGAAGTCATTCCAGATTGTAGACTTAGAGAAATTAGAATGAAATGCGAAACTTAGAGAAATTAGAATGAAATGCGAAAAGAAATGAGGAGGATGGTCAAGAGCTCTTTCAGAAATTTGTTAGTAATGTGCCCTAAACTGCTATCTGTGCAATCGTGTCTCCATTATGTATTATAGGCCATCTCAAAAATTGAACTGTGAATCAACATTTGAGTCAAATTCTACTTCAAATGTGCCCTAGGGCAATTTAATGAAATAATTCAGTAAATTTCCTTGCAAAGTAGAAACTCCTTTGCAATGTGAATAATAACTTCCTCATTTTATGTCTTGTAAGTTGGAGTTTTGTCAAGTTTGCTCAACACAAGGCAAACTGCACCTTATATTTTATGTTAAAAAAATAAGTAGTATGGAGAAAATGGCAGCACACTCGCAGACTTTTATCTTCATATGCATTCTAATCATTAGGTTCATGAGATCGGTTGTTCTAGTTTTGGATAACTTGCACCAGGTAGACCAGTATCCTAGGAAATAGGCAGACTAGGAAGGGGAAAACTCTGCTCTAGAAAACCTGATTTAAAAAGGAAGGAAGGGGGCCGGCCCCATGGCTTAGCGGTTAAGTGTGCACGCTCCGCTGCTGGCGGCCCGGGTTGGGATCCCGGGCGTGCACCGAGGCACTGCTTCTCCGGCCATGCTGAGGCTGCATCCCACGTACAGCAACTAGAAGGATGTGCAGCTATGACATACAACTATCTACTGGGGCTTTGGGGGGAAAAAATAAATAAATAAAATTATAAAAAAAAAAAAAAAAGGAAGGAAGGGGGCTGGCCCGGTGGCGTAGTGGTTAAGTTTGTGCACTCCATTTCGGCAGCCTAGGGTTCATGGGTTCAGATCCCAGGCACAGACCTACACACCATTCATTAAGCCACACTGTGGAGGTGTCCCACATACAAAATAGAGGAAGATTGGCACAGATGTTAGCTCAGGGTGAATCTTCCTCAAGCAAAAAGAGGAAGATTGGCAACAGATGTTAGCCCAGGGAGAAACTCCTCACAAGAAAAAAAAAAAGGAAGGAATTATCTAAGCCAGCACTTCTCAAACTTTAATGCACAGGTGAGTCACCTGGATTTTATTAAAAATCAGATTCTGATTCAGGAGGTCTGGGGTGAGGCACACAGGTTCTGCATTTCCAACAAGTTACTGGGTGATGCCAATGCTGCGGGTCCATGGACCATAATTTAAGTAGCAAGGATCTAAGCTAAGTTCCTAAAACCGATGGTTAGAAGCATTTCTTGTACTATGCAGTTTATCAGCAACTTGAACATCCAGACAAAATGCTTTGTGATATCCAAACTATATCAGTGGGGGGAAAAGACTGAGAGAGGGAACTCACTGAGACAATATTTCCTGTTCCATGTGTTTTCTTCTATTATACTCCCATCACCACCCTCACTTTTGCTGGCAAGGCAGGCGGAGAGCTCTGTTTGGAGCAGGGAGTCAGCTGCTATAACATTTTCAACAGTCTTCTATTTCCTGACAACATTGAAAAGGTAAGGCATACTGGGGACGGTCAAAGGTTTTAGCTTTGATCTCATGCAGTATCATTTCACTAAGCCACCCTATGCTCACTCTTTCAACAAAATTAATGCAATGTTTTTTATTCTGGCTCTTTCCCTCTCTTGAGATGTCTCTAGAACAATAGCACTGGATATGTAAAGTTTTTCCTTTGAACTAAAGCAAAGGGAGCATATAAGCCCCAGAACAACTTTGGGCTCTAAGCACTGTATCAACTTTGAAA
This sequence comes from Ceratotherium simum simum, assembly GCF_057802395.1. Lineage (NCBI taxonomy): Eukaryota > Metazoa > Chordata > Mammalia > Perissodactyla > Rhinocerotidae > Ceratotherium > Ceratotherium simum. Next base: position 42,469,824 of record NC_141913.1, read on the forward strand.
CTAACTATAAGACTATAGTTCTATATTTTTAGAAACATGTATTTACTGAAAAATTGTAGATGTACCATTGCACCAATTTTTTAAAAGCCATGGCCCAAATAAAGATATATAAAGAACTTTCCTTTACCTGGGCCTCAGGATAATTTGTACACCTTGGTTCTCTCAACAGCCAAACAGAAATCCATAATAAGATGAACCTTAACATTGCCATTATAAGGCTTCCATTTCTACATGATTTAGAGAACTCCCTAAAACTAGGAATCAGCCATCACATTCACCAGGATTCAACTTTCTGTTCAGTAGAAGTAAATTGGCAGAAAGGATACTCAAAATCAAAATAGTACCACTTAGAAATTGCACATAGCTCTTCTCCAAGCTGAAAAAAAATCTTGAAGTAGAAATAAATTGATATATCAGAATTCTTGTTTCAAAGATATATTAGTCAAAAGCAGGATATGACAGCAAAAATTCTTACAAAATGGCATGTCACGTCAATTAATTCTACACTTATTTCTTCTTAAAATCTCCTGTGTGATATATGTTTTATGCTTCAAAGGAAATCTAGGGTAACACAAAACATTTCTATTGCTAAATACCCTTTCCATGTCCATAAAACCACCGTAAGTGAAAGTATAGTAAAACCACTGTAAGAATATACATATCCACTTAGGATACATATCAATATTATATATACTAATATACTCTGTAGATGCTTTTAAATATTAAAGATATACAGAGAAAGATACAAGAACACAATTTCTATGTTACATGTTTTATTAACGTGGTCTTCCTTATTGTAAAACATAACTTGAATGTGTTTCAATAGGTATGACAGATCTGACCTCTGGTGGAAAGATGGGATTAGCATTTCAGGCCTTACTGTTCTGGTTCCTGCAACAGAAATTTGCCTACAACTAGAGGGACGTTTTTATTGAACTAGCAGAAGAGGACGATTCCATCCTGACCCGATGTTAAAAAGACACATCTGGGGATGTCTTTCAGAATAGTCGAGTCAGCTCTGCAAAGATATGGTTACACGAGAAATGGAGAAGCCCTGGGTAAGAGCTCATCCTATGGGTAGCTGATGGGAGCATACACTGGTCATGTGACCATGTCGTAGAATCCGAGGGAGGGGAGGAATAATTCCGAGTACTGTAGGTATCCTTCACTCAGACTGTCCTCTGGACCCAGAAGTTCCAGTCCTATGTTAGAGGTTTAGAAAGCTGAGGGCTGCTTATAAAAACTGAAAGATCTACTTTCAGTGTTATTTTAGGAGCAGAAAGTAGCACTTCCTTGGAACCAAGAAAGTGTGACACAAAGCTGGGGAAAGGATGTCCCCTCACTTCATCTGTCAACACAACATGGCACTGTCACATCAAGGGAGCAGGGCATCAAATGGCTTCAGCAGTACCAGTGCTCTAGCACAAGGCAATAGCAGTGGGGCCTTCAGGGTTGGCACAGCACAACTTCAGGGGCATCAGCAGATGCTGGTACCAAGAACAGCTCTGCCAGCAGCAGCAGCGGAACCAACAGCATCAACGAAAGCTTTGGCAGAAAATATCAGGATGTGTTGTTAAAGAGAAGGGAGATGAGAATGCCTTGCAGTGGCTGAAAGGACTGTATGCATGAGCAACGTGAGATACTCCCGGAAGACCCGTAGAATAACTGGCTGTTGGAGATACTGAAATTGAAGGACAGGAAAGAGCCAGAAGAGTAGTATTTACTGTTATTGTGACCATCTTTTTAAGCTCAAGTTGATATGACCTGATAAAGAAAGTTACATCAGTCTTGTGCACAATCAGGAACCTTTAGATGGTGTCGTAGAATTCAGCCTTGGCATGACTAACCAGTAGTCAACATAAATATTGCTACTGATGCATGAACATAGATCAAGAACCAAGGAAACAGAAGAAGGCTGGGAGAAACCAGTTTGGTTAAGAATGGAACAACCCAGACTCCACAGAGAATAACCCCTAGAGGATCTTCAATTGTCTAGACCTCAAACATACAAGGAACCCAGCAGCAGCTCATTGTATTTAATTATTCCCACCACTGGAATTCATGTTTTGTGAGTATATTTCAATAGGGCTTTTCATTCAGGTATCTGATCTCTCCCTTCTCCAAGCTCTTTGTCACTATTCATGTGAAACTTGTCCCGTAAGTTTTCACCTGTGAATCTTTCCATGTCACTTTTAAATGCCATTTCCTCCACAGTGCCTGGCACAAAATAAGGGACAAATAAGTTTTAAATAAACTTATTTTTATGAGGGAAATATTTTCTAAAGCACAGAAGGCAAACCATTTGAAAAACTCGCGTAGAAATCAGGCTTCACCTTCACTCCTGCTGCTGTTTCCATCTATTGCTCCAGAATTAGTAGGACATCAGAAATATCCAGGAATGGGACTCATCAGAATCACAAGATGTCAAAATTCTCATCCATAATTCCCGCATTATCCAAGTTTTCTAAAAGAAGCATATGTTACTTTTAACATCAAAATCAAAAAGCAAAGATATTTCAAATTCTCCTAGCTTAATTATCTTTCCCCAAACCATTTCCATCTATTTTTTTTATTCTCTGTTAACTTAGGGCCACCACCCTCCCAGTCACCCAGCGTCAAAACCTCAAGTTTTCCCAGATTCTCCTTCTGCCCATTTCTTGCCTCCCATATGCAAACAGTCTCCAGATTTCATGTGATTTTCTCCCCCTTCACAAGGTCTCTTGCAAGCATCTTTTTTCTCATTCCTTCTGCCGCTACCCCACTTAAGATCCTTATGACCTATGTCTAGATAGCTACAACTTCCTATTTCACCTCTAGCTTCTCCCTGCTATAGCCTGAAAATATTGCAAGGTTAACCCTAATTAAAAGTATTTTTTTCCTTTGTTTTGAGCAAATCACTCCACTCAAAACTGTCATTGGTCTCCCATCGCCTTGAGTAAGAAATCCAGATGTTCTAGCTTGACAGCCAATGTCCTCCCTGCCAGCTCAGCATTCTCCTACCCCTCTAGCTGCTATACCCGCACTCCACCCCCCTCATCACTACCTTCTGTGAACCCTCCGCTCCAAACAAATGGGTCTCCTCTTCATCCTGAATATACCGTCTGATCCTCACCAGCATTTTCCTGCTCACTCCCTTTTCCACACTTCGACATTTTCTCCCACCTCCTCTCATGGTACCAAGTCCTCCTCTTCCTTCAAGGCCTATATCAAGGCTCCCCTCTCCAGAGACTCTGTGAACCCCCAACCTCATAGCAATTACTTTCTCCTCTGAAACTACGACATTTACAGTCTACGTTACACATCTGATAGTCTTCATTAGCGTGACCATATGTCCCAATTTGTGTGCGACATTCCTGGTTTGCACTTGTATTCCTGGTGAAATACTTAATAGTGCCATCTTTCACACTCAAAAATGTCCCAATCTGGAAAATAAAATGTGATCACCCTACTTATCAAACGCACCTTTGCAAAAATCTCACCTCCCTTGGCTGGGCTGTAAATGACTCAGTGATGGAATTTCTCCTCTGTACCCCTCTGCATGTGCTGCTCTGTGCTTTGCATATAGTAGCAGCTCAAACAGCATTTGCAAATCAACTGGTCTCATTATCTTTGATGGTGGGCAAACCAGGAGCACTTATTTTTGCTATAAACAGTCTGCCCAACAGATAATTCTATGGGGAATTACCCACCCTACTCCCCACCACCCTCCTCTACACACACACGAAGTCTGGCCAGAGTACATGTCTAAGCTCCTTCCAGGGACACCATGTTTATTGTGCTCCTCATTCCAGGTGGGTGAGGCCAGGGGCGGGGCTCCTTTGTGCCTTGCAGAACCCAGAACTGCACTGCCAGATTTTAAATGTCCTTATTAGGGATTGGTCTGAAGCAAAATCATAACTAACAATTTGTCATTGTTGATGCTCATTTCCTCTTTTAGCACATCCACTTTCTCCTTCATTCACAAAGCAATTAATGAGCATCTTCTATGCACTAGACACCGTGCAAAGTGCTGTGGATGCAAAAAATAAGCAGACAGTCCTTCTATGTAGGAACTTAGAATTTGATGGCAGAGAAAGACACCCAGTCAGGACTCTGCATGATACGTGCTATTGAGAAATGTATCACATGCTCGGGGAACACAGAGCAGAGAAAATCTAATTCTGATTGGTCTACTTGGATGAGTTGGAGAAGGTTTCACAGAAGTGACGTCTGAGCTGAGAGACCAAATAGAGAATTAGGAAGTAAAGGTACACTGGCAGATAATTGCAAGAAAAATGTCCTGGAAATGTGAATTAATTTAGTGTGTAACGAAAATGCCAGGTGTGGGGGCTGGATGTGGAGGGGAAAAGGGCAGAAAATATGGCTAGAAGTGTAGACTGGAGCCAGACAGAGCCACAGATAACATGCTAAGAGTTTTGGGCTTTATCTTATAGGCAGAGAGAAACAAGTAAGGTTTATTAAGTTGGGGAGTAGTGTGACTAGATTTATGCTTTAGAAAGCTTGTCCTTGAAAAAAGCTCCAAAATTCATATTCAAGGGGTTAAGGGCTGCTTTCCTATAAGGAGAGGTTGGATGGGGAAATTGTGTTTGCAGAGTATGTTCACCATTTATACTTAGAGTGTATGTTTACATGGTATGGCTGGATGCAAGTGGTGGTTCAATGGAGATTATGAAGAAGCTAAAGCCCTCCCCACCAAATAAGATTCATTCTGCTCGTGTGGCAGCTATCATATGCAGTCTTTGTTGCTGGTTGGATTTTGAGGGGAAAGCAGTGGTGATGTGGGGGGTAGGAATGAGGGGAGATTGAAAGAAAGGAAGAGAAGCATTTAGCTTGAGCTACTGGATGGATTATGATGCCATTAACAAAGCTGGAGAATATAGGAGACCCAGATTTGGGGAGGTATGATGATGAGCTTGGTTTTGGAGATGCTAAATTAGAAGCATTTGTAGGAGTTCCAGATGGAGAAATCTAATAGGTTATAGAACTATCAGTGTTAGAGATCGGAAGAAGATTTGTTCTAGAGATAGAGATCGGGGTGTTTTCAGCATATGAGTATGAATTAGAACTGTGGGAAGGGATAACATCATCCAGGGAAAGGATGGATATCAAAATGAAATGGCATCAAGGACTGTAGGAGAGGCACAATTAAGACAGGCTGGACAGGAAGTATCATCCATCATGTCAACTTTCATTGACTGGCAGTGTCTGCCTGGAGCCCCCAAGGAGGGTTCTAGGGCCACATTCAGGGTGCCAAGATGGATTCACAAGGTTGGTAGTGGGGAGAGGGGGCTGGAACTGGTGCCGTGCATCTACCATCCCAGATTTAGGAGGCTGAGAGACGCAACAGTGCGATAGAATAGCAAGAGAGCACAACAGAAAGAAATGTTCAGCGGGGCGGTGCCTCAGGGAGAACATACAGAATTCAGGGCTGAAAAAAGGATGCTGGAATTTGGACATCGGTGATTTAATTGAAAACCGTCTCAGAGATGTAGTGGGGACAGAACTGAGGAGGATTGAGGAGTAAATGGGAGGAGTTGAAATTACCTCAATGAGGAGAGACTGTGCCTCAAATTCCCAGGGTCCTTCTTCACACTCCACAATGTCTGCCCAGGGATCTCAACAGACGTTCTCCCTCCCGACCTACCATTTTAGTGTGTCCTGTGCCTTTTTATCATTCTCCCCCACAGACCCCACACTACCCCCACCAGGCCCCAAAAGTTAACTCTCCCTTGATAACATAAGGAAAGAAATTAGGACTTTTCGAATTTGAAAGACAAAGGCCAAAATAATATATGTATACAAAAGGACACACACACACACACACACGGGTTCTTTCACTAAAAGAAAAAAAATAAAAGGGAGTCGAAGTGAGGTGGATAGGCAGCAGGGCTCTGCCCACCCTGGGATGAAGCTTTGCAAGGTCAGTGGGAGGGGGCAACCCCCTACGGTCAAATAGAACAGGTGACAAGCAACATATTGGAAAACAGCGCTACTGGTCCTAAATTTCAAATTAGAGCTGCCTTTGATTGCAAATGTTTAAACTTATATTAAAGGAAAATGGGCATCGAGGGGATTGCTCCCGGATCCAGGCTCAGCATGAAGTAATGGGACTGTTCCCTTATTAGAATGGAAGAGGGAGGGACAAAGCTGTGATTGAAACCTCTGCCATTCTGCTCAGAGGCTGAACGTTGACCATTTTTTACGCTGCACTGACCCCTAGAGGTTCTCCCTTTCATTCAGAATGTGCTAGGCATTTGGCCCAGGGGAAAAGAAATAAATAAAATAAGGAAAAAGGTTCTTTTGCTTTCTTAAAATCAAAAGAGGTGTGAAGGGTAGGGAAAAAGAGGAAAGCGGGATCTCACTGCCAAGTGTTATCAATTAAAACCACCTTAATAGAAGCAAATTTTCGCCCTGTATTTCTCATGCCCCGAGCGCCCGCAGTGGAGCTTGCTACAATATTAGTCAGACAGATTGGAAACAAGCGCTTGCGTTTTAAATGTGCATCTTTGATTTCCTGCCCCATGTGGCAGCTGAGACCCCAGGCCAGCTGCCAATGGTCCAGTCCCTCCCAAGACAGGGGAGGCCATGGGAAGTTGTGTCCCTGCGTGGAGGCCCCGGGCTGCCCAGATTGCCTATTACTGGCGTCACTCATAGCCTTCGTTTCTCATCTCGAAGAGAAAGTTGAGTCACGCTAAGTTGAAACACCAACGCTGCCCTGGGGACGCAAGTTGCGTCGTTGCCACAGGGTGGGGGAACAATTGTGGCACGTCAAGCTCTTGCAAGAATCTTTTTTTTTTTTTTTTTTTTTTTTTTTTTTGATGGCTAGGAAATTTATTATAATTTTGCAGTCGTCATGGAAGGATATTGGCTATAGGTGAATCAGAGTAATTTCAGGCCCCAGTTTACTGTAAAAATGCCTACCACAGGACACAGTAAATCATGCCAAATTCCTCTCTTTTCCTCCCACCTCCTCTTGCAAGAATCTTAATGACACACTCTGGCAACTGAAATTTAGATTTTTAATGCACAGGCCACCCAGGGATCTGTCCCCATATAGAGGCGGAAGGAAGGAAATCAAGCACACGCAGCATTGGGGATCTGAGAGGCCAAGTCTGCAAGTCTGACTTTGGGGGACAGGTGATTTTGAGGGTGCATTCCAGGGTTGCAGTCAGAAATTAGCCCCTCTAAAGGCAGATAGTCCAAGCGGATAGGTCAAAAAGGGGCTGGGATATGTGCTCTAAAATTCAAATGATCCACAGTTATAGTCAGGGAATCTACATAGTGTCACAAATAGGAACAAAGGAAAAATATCAGGGCCTTTGAAAACACTAGCTCTGAAGCAACAGATTTATGACTTTCTAAACACCATGGAAAATCTTTTCATCCTTAAAGCAGCCCAGACCTACCTAAAGGGGCCCTCCCTTTCCAGGACATCTCTGGTTTTAAAATGACTTCGTTTGTACCTGGCCATACATGGGGCTAAGGGCTACTTGATGGGAACTGGAGGATGCCCCCCAGAGGGGATGCCAACTTCCCGGAAGGGGTCTTTGGGTCAGCAGGAGAAGCAGCATGGTATCTGGCTCCTCCTTCCCTGATTGTCTTGGTCTGAGCAAACAAGAGCTCACATGAGGTCCCTAATCGATTTTCCTCTGGACAGTAATGGTCTCACCTACAAGATAGCTACCCTAAAGCTCCTTTCCTCAGCAGTGGTAATCCTTAACATCTCAGACAAAGCCAGCCTTTCCAGAGCACGCACATGGCAAGAGGCAGAAGTTATTGAAAAATGGTGAGCCTGAGAAATGTAATCTCAGATAAATCTCTTTATCCCTATGAACTGTGGAAGAAGGATTTCTAAGCCTGTATATACATGGGTGAATTTTTTTCTTTTTAAAAACGAACACCTGCAGAGCATGGGGGGAATGATTTCTAATCTAGACACTTGATTTGACACCAAAAATAAAAACATGGAATGTAATTAAACAGCTCATGTCCTGTGGCTAAACCAGTTGCCCATTTCACGAAAATTACAATTGGGCCTTCGACGCTGTCCCAGACTACCCACTTGGAATTTCAGGCTGTCTTTACTACTGATAATCTAGTAATTGATTGGGCAGTGATCTGATTTGATAGGTGCCTTAGCTGAAATAATTGGATTGACAATTTCCCCAGCTGAGGAGCTTACACACCATCTTTCGCCCATTAGGATCTCATGCATTTCCTTCCTTCTACAGATTCACAGAGCATCATAAATATTCACAAAATTTTCCGGTTTCCCATTGCAGTTGTCACTCAGAAAGTATGCCAAGAAGCTAAGCAAAAGAAATACAAAAATATGTAAGCACTTATCAATGCATCCAGCTTACTGTTGGCTACCTTCCATCTGAGGAGCCCCCACTTGCATTTACAAAGAATCCTGATATAGTCAGTCCCAAGGTGAAGAGGACTGCTTGTGCCTTCAAATTGATCCCTTTTCCCCACCTGTATTTTGAGTTTCAAAAAAGTATCAGAACAAGCACTTGCTGCCAAATTGTGAGGCTTCATAGTTACACCTGTAATTTCTGGGAGAATACAAATCTTTCCAAATTACAAAAAAATGTACTTTATACTTACTTTCCTTTTCAGTTTTGTCTTGTTAGTTGAGCACCTTTTGTCCAAGAGAACGAAGCATTTTTTGTTGTCCTCTGGGGTTGGAAGGTAGAAGAAAGAAAGCAAGCAGCCAAGTAGGGGCATGAGAGCAAGTGCTGACTGGCTAACTCCTGTTCCCACCCCAGCCCAAGGATGCAACTGCTCCTTTGATTTAATCTTTTGGCCTGGAAATGATAGAATGTCGTTGTTGGTTCACAACCTCGGGAGTTCCCCTGGTGAAATTCAAAACTGGCCCCCACACAAGGAGGCCAAGGAGAGACCAAAGAAAGAGGCAGACCACTCCAGATTGGTAGGTGGCAGGTTTAATAAGCAAGGGAACTTGCATATGAGGCTTGTCTTGGCGGCTGCAAGGTGAGTAGATCTATGCTCCTACCCACCAGAATCTTAAAGCTTATATAGAGGCCTTAACTGGGTTCAGTCACGTGTATACGGTCCAGGTGGTCTCAGCAACACCGCTCTCTCACGCACAGGTCAACTGGAGACCACCTCCTCTCTATGACCTCCTCCAATTGTATTTCAAGAAGCCCAATGACAATACTATTGTTCTTCCAAAGCCTACGGGAAAGTAAAAATTCTATTGAGAATGTCTTTCTTTTCCCTTAAAATGTTGGGTCAATATAAAATTATTATGATGTGGTAGAAAGCCTGGTAGAGTTTTAAAGATTGTTATTTGTATTATTAAAGTAATTATTGAGTGTTATTAAATTTAGAAGCAATTATTACTGTCCACACATCCTAGTCAAAAAAAAAGGATTTAAATTAAAAGAGATATGGGAGTTGCTTGAATGTGTGATTGTAGAAACACACAAAACTATTGATAAACGGAGGTAGAGGGTGTTAATACTGAAGGTTGCTGAGGGTAACATGCATACACTGCAGAGGCTATTATATTGGTTTCAAATTCCTTCGCAGTGCAAGTTTTGGGTAGAAATGTAAGTTATGTCAAGGATTAAGAAGATCACCGATTCTACAGGTGTAAATACCATGGCTTGGGATCCTCACGCATAACAAGAGGAGAAAGGAGAGTTGGTGGAGGGTAGTAGTTAGCATTCTTAAGCAGACTACCTGGATTTGAATTTTGGCTCTGCCATTTGCTAACTTGATGACCTAAGTTACTTAACTTTTGCATTCCTCAGTTTCCTCATCTATAAATATAACCTTCCTCATAGTGTCCCTGTGAGGATTAACTAGTTCATATTTGTGGAGCACTTAAAACAGTGTCTAGTACGGTATAAGGGCTGTGCAAAGCTGTATATGTGTATGTTGAATACAGGGGCAGAAGTTAGAGTGCTTGTTACTAATGGGAAAGGTATTCTAAGATGAACAACTACACCACCATTTACATCAGCCATTAGACCCTAACATTTTTTTGCACTACAAACCCCTTAAGAGTCTGATGGAGGCAAACTCATAATGTATGACATAAGTTTTGGCATACAATTTCAGCATGTTTATGGATCCCAAGTAGTCCATGGGCTCTAGATAAGAAGGCTTGTGTTAAACTGAAATCAGGTTTACAGTGAAAATATGTTGGCACAATGATTATTACTATAAATTGCAACGAATGTTAACATCTAAGATGTGGCTTCAAGTATATGGAGTGTTATAGACTGAGTTGTGTTCTCCAAAAATTCGTATTTTGAGTCCTAACCTCCAGTACATCAGAATGTGACTTATTTAGAGATATGGTCTTTAAAGAGGTAATTGAGTTAAAATGAGGTCATTAGGGTGGGCCCTAATCCAATATGACTGGAGTCCAGGAAGAAATTTGGACTCAGACTTAGAGAGAGAAGATGGTATGAAGACACAGGGAAAAGACAGCCAACTACAAGTCAAGGGGAGAGGCCTCAGGAGAAATCAAAACTGCCAACACCTTGATCTTGGACTTCTAGCCTCCAGAACTGTGGGAATATAAATGTCTGTTGTTTAAGCCATCCAGCCTGTGGTACTTTCTTATGGCAGCCCTGGCAAACTAACACAGGGTAATAGAAACAGCGAGAGCAATGGGGTACGCTGCACGCCAGATTTGGAAGTGTTGCAAAAAAGAGGAAGAACACGTATTCCTTTACACTTTGGTATGTGGATATTGAAAAGAGGTGAAGAAAAACTGTTGCTATTATGAATTCTACTGAGACCTTGTTTCGAAATACTTCATCCTTTGAAATTCTTAAATTATTACGATGTGACACTATGTGAAAGTGTCCAAATGAGCCAGCAATAAATACAAAGCTTTTCATATCTTGATGAATTGAACTATGTGGTAAGAGGAAAAGCCTTCATAGGCAAGTGCATACAAGCATGAATGATGTCAATGCAGGTATTTCTGTTAGGGGTAAAGCTGTGGCTGTCCTTCACCGAAAACGCTAGTCAGGCTTAGCCAGAGAGCAGAGATGTTATCTCCCTGTAGATACTTACGCTATTGCCATACCTAATTGAGGGTAACGGTGGGGCTGCTCCTGCGGCCAGATAGGACATGGATGTTAACACAAAATGTTGGTACTAGGAAAGTAATAGCCCAATTCTGTGACCCAAACATGATTGTTTTTTCCTTTCTTAGAACAGGTCCTGAAAGGAAGCTCTGCATTCTGTGGTACTGGCTGATGAGAGAAGAGAGAGAGGAGGAGGAGAAAGGAGAAGAGGAAAGGAAAGGAAAAGGAAGAGAAGCCCCATCGGGTAAATGGTTCCCTTTGATCTAGCCTGGGAAAGGCTGTTACATGTTACACATTACATACTGGCTCTGGAAAAGAATCAGGACAACATTCTAAAAGAATACGGTAAATAGAACCTCAGAAGAGTTATTTTAGATACTCAGCACTGACTTTTCAATGCTTGCTTCTCGGAGCACATTTCGTTTTAAGTATTTCATGGACGTTGATGAATGAGCTGGCAGTGCTCAGCCTAGATTTTCTTGACCAAAAACAGTTCAGAAACTAACTTGCACACTTTTTTAATATTATTTTTAGAAAGAATGTAGCATTCAGGAAATATGTGAAATTGATGACATTCCCAGGAGTATGGAAACTTTCCCATTTACCCTGCCTGGGTCATTACCTCGGGTTGGCCCAGCTGAACATGAGCTGTCTCGACAGCCAGTGAAAAATGAAGGTAATGAGGCTGCCTCTCCAACCAAAGGCTAGGAAAAGTGAAGCATTCAAGAAATAAACCATGCCATTTAAGTGAAGATGCAAAATGCTGAAGAAGCAATATTTTCTAAAATATCTAAATGTGGCTTCTTTCAACACAGAACCGTTGCCTCTATTTTCTTTCAAACTTTGACACAAGCTTTTTCTTTAAATTTTTCTTTATCATTCCCTGTTTAACTATATATATATATATTTCTATCCCAGGTCATATTTTCTCATCTTTCTCATTTGTTTCTTATTCCTGGCATACTGCCCTCAAACTCCCCACTTTCCATTTTTTAGAGGTCGTGTTACTTCTCTCAGTTCTGGAGTTTTTACTGGAATGTTGCCAGAAAGGTTGTTGTCTCACTTTAACACCGTCAATTTCTCTCTAGAAGTGTGGTGGTTCCCATGCTGTTCTTTCTGTGAATATACTCACCTGCTCCACACAGACAGAAGGGAGAGGTGAAGAGGGGGCCTTGCGTGGACTCTGGCACCAGGCTGCCCAGGTTCAAGCCCTGGCTCTGATGGCCACCAGCTGAGTGGCCTTGGTGAAGGTCCACTAGGACTCAGTTTCCTCATCTGCAAAATGAAGACAGTCGTATCTCTCTTGTGGGATTATTGTGAGTCTCAAATGAGATAATGCATTATGTCTGGCATTATTATTTATTATACCGTGAGTTGTCCTCTGAAAGTTCTCCAATTCAGTAAGAACTGATAGGCCTTTTCCATGGGAATAAAAATGGATTGTAACAGGAACAAAGTAATGCTTATCCTGGAAGTGTCTGATCTGTGTCACTTTCCTCTGCACTGGCAGAAAAATACACCAGAAAGGCCCAGCCATGGCAGAGATCATCTCTCTTTTCTCATGTGGCATCCTAATGTGATCACAAGGGTGCCCCTGGGCTTATGTCCCATATGTATCCTTTCCCCTTCCCATTTGTGTCTTCACATACAGTTCTGAAAGTAGCTGGATCTTCTGAAAGCACATCACTGGGTCGAACTGATAGTTATTGACTATGTTCACCAGTCCAGCACGATGATTTTCTATTATTCAACATCATCATAGAAGATGAAGTCAGATGTCAGCGTTTTTTCTAAAGATATTAACCAAAAAGGGTCACCAAAACCATCCAACAAAACAAAGAAATCAGTCAGCCAAGGAAAGACATTAAAACTGATATTTTTGCATTAAGGTAGATGCTACTGTAACATAAGTTCCACATTTGACTGCCACTGACCAAGATCTGTCTGGAATGTCTGCCTCTTCACAGAGCTTCAAAGAGATAAATGAGAAAGGCAACATACCTTTTCCAGATAGATCAGCTGGATCTATCCTATGGATCAGCAGTAGGCAGATATTACAGGCAGAAAGCCCTCCTACCCACATTTGTTTAATACTGGAATAGACAAAGAAATTCTGATTGCTAAGGATGAAAGGAGCTAAGACAAGAAAAAGGTCACTCAAAATACTTGATGAGGAAATTTTAAAATGAATATCAGGATTAAGTTATGATTGCATAAGAATATCATTAAGATTATATGATAGTGTTTTCTTTTCCTTTTTAGTCCCACAAAGATTGTGATTACCAAGCAAACAGCATTCCCACGTTATGTTGAGTTAGGCCAGAGAACAAAGACGATGTGTAACTCATGTGTTGCATTTGGAGGGTATTTTGTATTTTCATCATTGTATCCAGCACAACCCTGAGCATATATTAAGGTGAATGAAGGCAACTCTCTGAAGCAAAACATAGAATGATTAAAAACAGAGCAATTGTCTCCCATGTATATTTGATTTACATTAAATTTGGAACTTCACTATGTATAGAATATACAAGGCTACTCTTTTATTTGATCCTCTCAACAATAAACAAATTTTTAAAGGTATGTTAGGATTATCAAATTTTGATATTAAGAAAGAGTAGAGTAATGTCCTTCAACAGATGAATGGATAGCAATGGATAAAGAAACATCTATAACAATAAAAGAATGAACTTCTGATACATGACATTCTCAAATGCATTAAGCTAAGTGAAGGAAGCCAGACACATAAGGCTACATACTTCATGATTCCATTCATATGACATTCTGGAAAAGGTAAAAGACTATAGGGATGGAGAACACATCAGTGGTTGACAAGGGTTTAGGGTAGGGAAGGGGTTGATGACAAAGGGGTAGCACAAGGGAATTTGGGAGGGTGGTGATGATCGAACTTCTCTGTTATCAGTTACAGTGGTGGACATATGACTCCATTCATTTGTCAACACTCATAGGCCTCCACATCAAAAAGACTGAATTTTAGCGTATACAATTCTAAAAGTAAATTTTTTTAAAAAACCAGAATGGTATGTAACCCTTCAGGCATGCAGGAGCACTTTAGATTTCTTTACTCACCCATCCACCCCCATTCAGCACTGGAGAGTGACATTTTACTTGAAAGGCAAAATAAAATGCTCAGATATCTCCATATTTTGAGTATATATATTTTCACTTTAAGTGCTAACTCAAGACCCCCCAGATACGAGGACTCTATTGTAGAAATATGTGTCAAGATTTGTTCTCTGTCCTCACTGAGTTGCTTTATCCCTTTTACTAGAGTCATAAGATTAGAACCAGGGAAGTTCTAATGTGACATAGATAAAAGGATGGATTTTTAAAAAGGCCTAAAAAATATTAAATTAAAGGTAAGGAAGACCTACGACTTTGTAATTGCTGTAATATGTATGTGTTATTGATGGAGATCATTGCTTTTTCTTTCCAGGAGGTAAAGTGTTTGCAAAATTGCTCAGTCTGTGGCCTTGTTGCTTATTCTTACACCATTTATTTACTCCAGATTAAGAAAAAATAAAGCAATTATGTCTTAATTATCTTATATAATTTGTGAAGAAAGAGCAACAGAGAGATTCTCTTGCTTATTTTATGTGATGAGTGCAAGGAAGCATTCCCGTGTAGTAAGAGTAAAGGTGAAAAATAAGGCTTTAGTAGAATGACAGTAAATGCTAATTGCTATTTAAGTATGATCATTCTAGAATATCTAAATATTAATTTGATTATTAATGGAACTTTGCTGAAGGCCCTGGTAATAATCAAGTTAGTATCTGCTACCAAAATAGTCATCATGAAGTGTGTTGTAAAGAATTTGGCCTTGGGGCTGGCTCAGTGGCATAGCGGTTGTGTTAACACGCTCTGCTTTGGTGGCCCGGTGTTCACAGGTTCAGATCCCGCATGCGGACCTACACACTGCTCATCAAGTCATGCTGTGGCGGCAGCCCACATACAAAAAATAGAGCAAAATTGGCACAGATGTTAGCTCAGGGCAAATCTTCCTCACAAAAAAAAAAAAAGAAAAGAATTTGGCCTTGCCTAAAGAGAGGACTGGCCATTGCCCTCAGCTTCTGGAAGGTAATCTGTGTCATATCTGATAGGAGTATCTTTTTTAGGGCGGGGCCTGTCCACAGTCGATTTTAGGGTGGGGCTGACTACACCCCACAATGTCGGGGAAAGAGGGGCCAGCCACACCAGAATAAGACTAACCATGTGACTTAGGGTGGGGATGTTGGGTCACACAGTATCAGTCATCCAGGAGACTGAGTTCAACCATGTGGGCAATCAATCAATCAATCACGCCTACATAGTGAAGCCTCAGTAAAAACTCTGGACACTGAAGCTCGGGTGAGCTTTCCTGGTTGGCTACACCCTGTGCATATTACCACACACTGATGCTGGGAAGGTAGTGCGTCCTAACTCAACAGGGAGAAGACAATGGAGACTTTGCATTTGGAACCCTCCCAGACTCTGCTCTATGTGTTTCTTCCTTTCGCTGAAGCTAATCTGTATCCTTTCCCTGCAATAAACCATAACCATGAACATAATAGCTTTTAGTGAGTTCTGTGGATCCTTCTAGCAAATTATCAAAACTGAGGGTGGTTTTGGGAATCTCCTAAATTGCAATTGGTGTCAGAAGTGAGGGTGGTCTTGTGAGGACTGTGCCCTCAAACTTTTCAGTTAATGCCAGGTGCTAAATTGATGAACTCATCCTCAAATTCAGTCTTTTAAAAGTCCGGGAGGAACTTATAACCTAGTTGAGAGCAGAAACATTTGAGGAACAGGCAATATGGAGTCATATACAATATGTCGGGTAGAGTCATGCTACCAAGAAGGGATAGATTGGAGGGAGGGATGCATTGGACAAGCCTCCAGGAAAGAAATGTGATGCTCTTGGGCTTAAAGAAAATGTAGGACTTGGACTTATTGTGAGGAAAAGAAGCTAATTCTACAAAGAAACCAGTAAAAATGAAAGCACAAAGGTGGGAAAGCATGACACAAAAGAATAGTAAGCAGTTTGAAGCAGGTCTGGTGACTGACTCCCAGCAGCCATCTCACTCCCATATGATTAATCTACACCGTTTGGGGTATTTCCACTCCTTTCTCAGTGACTGGTTTAAGAATGGGCATTTTACCCAATTCTAGCCAATGAAGTATGAGGAAAAGTGGTTGGGGGCTTCTAAAAAGCAGGCATTAGAAGAAATAGTCTATCATCTTCTTCCTCTAGTCATTGTCATATCTAAACATGTCATCTGGAACCATCTTGCTACTGAGATGAGGATAAGGCTCATACATGGAGGGGAGGCCAGAGCCAGAGGACTACACAGAAGCAAAGCTGGGGCCCTGATGGTCCGCACTGGGGATGTGTCCTACACTAGAATTGTTTTTTATATACACTTAATATAAATTTCCGTATTATTTAAACCATTCGAGACCGATTTTTCTGTTACTTGTAGCTAGCAGTGTGTGGCAGACAGAATGGCCCCTCAAAAATGTCCATGTTCTAATTCCCAAAAACTATACATATATTAGGTTACATGGCAAAAGGGACTTTGCAGATGCAATTAAGGCTGTGGATTTTAAAAGAGGAAAATTATCCTGGATTATCTGGGTGGACTCAAACTAATCAAATGAACTCTTAAAAGCAAAGAACTTTCTCTGACTGGAATAGGAGACATGAGGCAGAAGGGGAGATCAGAGAGATACGAAGCACAGCAAGGATTTGACTTGCTTTTGCTGGCTTTAAAGATGAAGGGAGCCATGAGCCAGGGAATGTGGGCAGCCTACAGAGGCTGAGAATGTCCCTGGCTAACAGTCATTAAGAAAATGGGTACCTCAGTCCTACAACTGCACGATCCTGAATTCTGCTGACAACCTGAATGCAGTTGGAAGCAGACTGTCCCTCAGAGCCTCCAGATAAAATCTCAGGCCAACCAACACCTTCATTTCAATCCGGTAATGTCACCGACTAGGTGCCTCAAGAAACTCAAAGGTGGGTTTGGAAGCAATCAACTGTTTTTCCAGGTTGTTTCTTTTCCTTCTGTGTGTTAAGGAGATGTAACCACCAGCCATCCTGAAACTGACCAGACCTCGCCACAAGAGCTATGCCTGTGACCTAAAAATAAGGCTATTTTCAATACAAAGATCTCTCCGAGAGAAGCTTAGGCCTCGTTATGTGGAAGCGTGTTCTCCAACTGAGCCTGTGCAAGCGAATACCTGCCTCTCCCTTTTGAATATTCATTCCCCAACCAAATAAGAGTTCCTGCTTTCCTTTGTTTGGGGACGCCATGACTTTGGAAATGATTCCTCATGGCCTCCTATTTGCTGCAAATACACTTTACTTTGTGAGACAACTTCCACTGGTGTAGAGTCTTATTTAACTCACCAGGAGGCAAGCCCACTTGGTTCGGTATCAGTAAGACTCGAAGAAGAGAACCATCTGGTCACACTGTGCCAGGATTTCTGACCCACAGAAACTGTGAGACAATAAATGGATGCTGTTTTAAGTTACTAAATTTGTGGTAATTCGTTATTGCAGCAATAGAAAACTAATACACAGCCTGAATTGGTTAAGCGATTTAGTTGGGAGTATCCACAGTAAGGGGTGTTGACCAAGGGCCAGAATGTCATCTGAGGAATTCAGACCTGGTCCAAAAGGATAGAAGCCCACTGTAAAGGTGACCCAGTAGATCAGATAATCTAAGAAGTACATAAGAAAGATCTGGTGGCAATATGCAAAATGAAAGGGAGCTGGAAAAACTAGAGGCGGGGAGAGCAGCCAGAAGTCACTGTAGTAATCCAGGCGGGGTTAAGAGAAGCCTGCCCTTGAGTAGTAGCATACGAAACCACGACAATGAGAAAGAAAACTTGACAGGGCTTCCAGTGACTAACTGAATATTAGTGTGCAAAGCTGAGTCTAAAGTTTGGGTACGTACCAGTTAACAATAGCTTAAAACAAATAAGGACATGCATTCATGTATTGTTGACTTAACAAACAGCCCAGGGGAGGAATTATGAGGGCTGGTCCAAGAATTGAACATCATTGAGAACCTGGACTCTTGCTGGCTCTCCAATCCACCGTCCTTGCACTGTTGGCTTTTCACCCTCATGTTTCTTTCTTCAAGGTCACACAATGGTTGCTGAAGATCTAAGCATCAGGTCTTAACTAGGAGCATAGGAGCAGCGCCAGTACATCTGTGAATGGCTCTTGGGTTAGCCAACCTTCTGTGTCTGACACACACCAGATGGTTAAATAAAGAAATGGAAAAGATAAGAAGTTTCCCTTTTTATTTGAGGATATGAGCTAAGTCTAGTTTTGGACGTTTGAATTAACAAGAGAGTTCTAAGTGGGCATGTTTGTAAGAGTCTACATTCCTTCATGTCACATTTATTTCTTCCCCAAAGGTCCTCTGAGATACCTATCTCCATATCAGGTGGAAATCTCCTTGAGTGATTTGAATTATCTCCATCTTTAAGTCTCACTCATATTTCCTCTTGCCTCTCTACTGTTCTTTAAGGATATGGCAATAGAGCTTATAGGATTTCATTTTTAAAAGAATTGTTTTAGGGGGCTGGCCCAATGGCGTAGCAGTTAAGTGCGCTTGCTCTGCTTGGGCGGCCCGGGATTCGCAGGTTCGGATCCTGGGCACGCACCAATGCACCGCTTGTCAAGCCATGCTGTGGTGGCGTCCCATGTAGAGTAGAGGAAGATGGGCACAGATGTTAGCCCGGGGCCGGTCTTCCTCAGCAAAAAGAGGAGGATTGGCATGGAGGTTAGCTCAGGGCTGATCTTCCTCACAAAAAAAGAAAAAAAAATTTTTTTTTTTTCCCCCCGACGAACAAGGATAGTGACTATCCCCTGAATGAATTTTAAGTTCCAGGAAAGTTGAGTGTGTTTTTGACTCACTGAGTAATACTGCATTTTTCCTCCTACTGTTAGGTGACTAATTCATCCCCTTCTCACAGCAGCTTCTGACAAACTAAAATCTCATTTGCTCCAAAGAGCTACAATAGTTTTAAAAAATAACAGTCAAAGCTGTAAGGTTGTGGTTTTCTCATTTATAACATTATACTAAGTGACTCTATGTTTTGGGGGAGACAGAGGAGGGAAAGAGAAAGGTTTTAAAAGAAGGCATTCATTCCCATCATAAATGGCACATTCTACCATGTTGCTGTTTCTATCTTTCCACTTAAGTTTCCAAATGTTTCTATTTTCACACAACTAGCTATTGTTCGGTCCAAGGCCTTTTAATATAAATCATGCTGTTATCAACAAGGCACTCTGACAGCTTGCCATCAGCCTCCCCCCACACACAACTCCCAGCTCTGGTTCTCTCTCAGTCCAAGAAGTATCTGTTCAATTGGCAAAATTCAGGATAACTCCCCCAAAAGCAGATGCCAATCCCCAAAAAGTCACCAGGGTTTTTTTAAGGAAAGGGGTTGCTACCATTTATGAATAGGTTACCATATACTGGGCACTGTGATATATTTTCCCTATTGAGAATTTTGTGGAAGCTTGGATGCTACCCCAGGAGGACACACAGTCACAAAACTGCATACGATGGCAAGAGTTTGGTCAGCTCCTTGACTCCAGGGGTACATGAACCCCAGATGAGAAGTCTTGCCCTGGAGTAGCAGTCTCAAAACTTTTAAAATAATAAACCCTTTCAAAAGCAAAAGCATATATCCTAAATTTATGAGTATTTACTTCTAGGTTATATACATGCACTACTGCACTAATATATTATATGCTTAATAAAACACTCAAAAATTAAAATCTCAAAAGGATGAGATGAAAAAAATATTAGAAGGTCAGATATCTTCCTACCCCTGATGAATGCTTTTACACATGCCCTGGATGCAGGCACCCCACTTTGAAGCCTCTTCCCCAGGGCCTGTGGTCCAGTTGCATCTTGCTGTCGGACACGCTAGCATCAAGTTCATGAAGCATAAATGAACCAGGTTTCCTATAAAGAATCACTCTGCCCTGTGTAAGCTGCCAGGCCAGTCACATTGTACTTGATAAACCAAACTGTGTTGTTTTCTATCACAGACAGAAAAGCAGCTTGAGGCCTGAGTGGGGAAGAGCTTTGGAAGCTTGCATGGCATTCTAGAAACAGAAGACCTCTACCTTCAAATGTCCCTCTCTACACCTTACTGGCTTCAGTAAGTCATTTAACCTGTCTGGTTCTTATTTTCCTCAACTCTTAAATGGGAATAATAACATGAGCATATAAGCCATGTAATGGCTTAAAATTCAAACATGACATTAATGGAGGTCAAAGTGTTCTCTAAATTATAAAATGCTGTATAAATGAGAGGAAATAAAAACTTTTGTCCTCCTGTCATAATAACAAAAGCCAAATAATTGACAAAGTGACTTACATGTGCCCTTCTAGAGAAACCAGCGTGCAACTTAAATTTTAAAGTCCACCCCAGGCCCTTTGAGACATGCAAATTGGCCCACTGCTCCAATTCCCAACCCCACCGCTATTCCTAGCTAAGCCTGTTGTAAGTGACTGATGGAACTGCCCCCTCTGTGGACTTCATATAGAGGCCAGTGAAGTATATTTTGTATAAGGGACACATCTGCATCCCAGAAGTGAGGCGGGCAGGGCAGAGGCTTGGAAGCTACAGCCTCACGAGGTCTAGTGTGGCCTCCACCTGATTCTGTGGAGAACGCTTTCAACCTTTTCTGTTCACTAGACATGCAGGCAGAATGACCCAGCAATTGTCTGGGTAGCAAATGAAAATAGTGTCACTGGATAAGCTCTGAAAGCTTCGGGGCCCTAAACCCCAGTCTGAAGCTCCTTGTATCCAGGAAGCACAGGCCAGAGATGTCCTTCATGGATTAAGTCATTGAAGATGACTTACACAAACATTTTTAAAGCTTCAAAATTTATTGCTGTACATTTTCGCATAGCATTGACTATGGAAATACTAATAGTGCAAATATTTATTTGGGACTTTGTAGCATTTGAGACATCACAAAGCTTTTTGATATCTTTTGCCGTCATTTATGAAGATCTATATTATTCAACTTATTTTAAAAATTCAAACAAGTAATCTTATATTCAAAGAGATTACACAATGCTTTTCAGATCTCCTCTCTAGAACAAAAAATACCCTGGAAGCCACCAGGGGCATTCCTTTCCTTGATAATACATACATCTTGCAATAGTTTTCCAACTGCAAGACTCTTTGTTCATCCACAAATTCATTCAACAAATATTTACTGACAAACCGTTATGTGCCAGGCACTGTGCTACGGTCTGGGGACATCATGATGAAAAAATGCAATCTTTGCTTTCACGGTGCTTACAGTCTAAAAGTAGAAACAGACATGCAAAAAAACTTACAATACAATACAGTAAAGTGCTTCCATGGAGGTATTTACAAAGTGCAGTGGGAACTTGGAAGACGGAAAAAGAACATCAGCCTGGAGAAATCAGGGACAGCTTCACAGAGGAGGTAGCCATTGAGCTGAGACTTGACCAACTGTGGGGAATTTGCCATGGAGACAGGCTGGCAAAGGGAACAACAGGTGCAAAGACATAGAGGCCCAAGGGGCACTTTGAAGGAGCAGGTAACACGGTTTTTCTGGAGCCAAAGGTGCAATGGGAGAGTGGCAGGATGAGCTAGACAAAGAGGCAGGAATCAGATCATGAAGAGCCTTCTCATCATTCTTCCATTTACTCAACAGACATTTATTGAGTGCTTCCTATGTGCCAGGCACTAGGCGTTATAACAGGAACACAGACAGACACATCCTTGCTCTCATGGAGCTTACATTCTAGCAGAGAGATAGACAAAAAGTCCACAAATAAATAAAATACAGATTTAGAAGATTTCTACAAAGGAAATAAAACAGGGTGCTGAGGCAGAAAATAAAGTATTACAGGGGTGGAGGGTGGTTAGGGTTATCAGCAAATGCCTCTTGGAAGTGACGTTCAAGTGACACCTGCAGGGATAATAACAACAGCACACTCACTCTGCGCCAGGCACTGTGCTAAACACTTTATAAACAGTCTCTCATTTAGTCCTCACAACGACTCCATGAGGTAGGTATTATTATTCCTATTTCACTGAGGAGGAACAGGCTCGAAGAGATTATGTAACCTGACAAGTCACACAAATGGCAAAACTAGGGTTCAAACACAGGTTCTCTTCATTTCAAAGTGCTCGCTCTTAAAAATTACGCTAAACTGCATACACCAAGAAATGAGGAATTTTGAGCAGGGAAATAATACAGTCACATTTGCTTTGAGGACCATTCTGATGACTATATGGAGGAGAAAAAGGAGGGATGGAGAGGGAAGAAGGGAAAGGGGACAGGTGAAAAAATAAAAGGAAGCCACTAAAAGTCCAGAGGAGAGGGAAGGAGGAGGTTGCATGAAGGCAACCTTGCGGGAATGGAGAAGAGATAGAGATGTGAGAAGTGTGGTTAATAGTTCTGACAGGATTGATGGGATGTTGGAGGCAAGGGAAAGAGTGGCATCTGGGATCACTCCTGGGCTTCTGCCTTGGGCAACTGGATCAGATGATTTGCTTTTACCCAAATTAGGGAATGTAAGATGATGGTAGGTTTTCGGGATAAGACGATGAATTTAATTTTGGACATGTCATCCTGTGGGTATATTGGGAACACCTGGACTTATGGGATGGTCCCCAGTTGGACACCATGTAATGGCTTTCATACCTTGTTCTCTACCTGAGCAAAGTATATAAGAACAAAAATCAAAGCTTTGTACGTGTGTACATTGTGTTTTTGCTTTTACAAGAGCCGTTTATAAAAGCTTGTATGTCTTGGTTGGATTGCTTTGTAAATAGAACACGGATCACCAAGATGAAGTTACCCCAAGCTTGATTACAAATGAAGAATCATGGACTTAGGGGAGTCTAAGAAAAGCCTTTGGACATCCATTCTAACTAGTCATACCAGTACTTAAAAAGAAATCATTATTAATTTCCCACTACCACCCCAGGTGGGACAGTGTGATGGACCCAAACTCTGCTGATAGTCTTCCCAGAGTCTGCAAGTACCCCTGCTTATTTGCCAGCAGGTCTGCTCTGAGAAAATTGGTGGCTGAAGACCCAGAAATCAAAGATGAATGTAAGTCAGGAATTCCAAGGAGTTATGTAAGTAATTTGGCATAAGGTCCAGAGAGAGATCAGCCCAAACCCAGCCAGCTATATATCGCTTTGACTATTTTCTCTTCTTTCCCTTCCTCGGGAGCTGGAAGGGTGCTGGAGGGAGTGGTAATCCAATGTACAGCTGACACTTCTCTGGAATTGGCTACAACCTTGACCACATCATTTCAGGGTCTAATTTTAAAAGAACTCAGAGTTAAGAAGAAGCACAGAAACCCTTCCTATACAAAGATATTATTTTTGCTCTATTCCTCAAAATGTGCTTCAATTTGCTTATAACCACTCGCTTCTTTCCTCGGCATCAGATTAACTTAAGTATGTTTTGATTTTTAAAACTCCTTTAATAATGCTATGCCAGTTTTAGTAAGTTAAATATCAAAGAATTTAAGTGGTCATGAAGTAATGAGCTTATGAGTTTTAACAGAAAAAAATATTAATACTGTGGAGGCTGGGTACTGACTAGTGAAGTTCATTAAGGAACTCTGCCTAGAAAGCTGCCTCTCTCTGTGGCAAAGGGTCTGACCTGCACCTGTTAACCTAGTAAGCTAGTCGACATTAGAAACTGCAAAATGATCTAGAAAAAACCACAAATACGGACTTCTAGTAACATCCAAAGGGTATTTGTGTACTTAATTCATGCCCAAGGGAAGAAAATGCCTTATTTTTATAGAAATAACAAAAGCACTAGTCACAGGCAAGGAAAAACATTATATATGCTAGATGACAACTTAGAATTCTGGTGAAAGCAGCACAACTCTCACGATAGCCAGAGGCATACTGCAAATGTATGAACTATCTCCTACCACTCCATTGCAAACCTAAGGCCCAGGGACCACAGTTGAATGTAATCAGGAATCCTAAGGAGGGGCTATTTATCCTGTGTGCTCTTTAACAGAAAAAATTCCAATGAGTCTGTGAATATAATCATTTATTTGTCTTTACAGTGATGATGGAAGAATGTACAGGTGTCCTCTTTCAATAAAGTATAAAAATCTGTTTATATACAGTGAAGTCACAATAATCTTTAATTGGGAAATTTATTTGGTACTCCTGATCTGTTCGTATGAAAACTGTGGGGGAAACAAATATTTCATGTAAGTGCTACATTTCCAGTAGATTGCACCTGGCATCAAAAGCTCAGCTTCCTCTTAAGGGTCCTTCTTGATATTACAAAAGACTCTTTTTAAGTCCTAGGACTCAAAATAAACATCATTTTTTGAATAATAGATATATACATCAAAAATACATCTAAAAAGGCATTGGTTAGTGCTATTAAAAAGCTCTATGTGCTCGGGTACATTTTTTTCTTACAGGCAAAACCCAGTGGAAACGTTTTTGTTCAATTCTAGGAATTTGCTCTTGGGGGAAGTCCGTCGAAAGTTACCTGTAAGGGAAAACAAACAGCTTAAGTAATTCAATGATTTCTCAGGTGAGAGGTCAGCAAAACTTGAAAAAGGGGTTAGGGGCTACATTTCACTTAGAATTGGATTTTTAAAGCCTTGATTAGCATTCAGTTACAGCACTTTGTACATAAAAAGTGCTCAACATATCCTCTCACTGTTTCAAGTGTTTTATTTTGATAATAATCTTTAATCCTCATTTCATTCAAGAACTCCTAGGCACCCCTTTGTATGCTTATGCAAATATTTTCTATCTATAAGTAATTAAATCAGCATAAAAAGAGAAACCAGAGGGCATACAAATGAAAAAGCATAATAGATACAGCCAAATCCAAACATATTTTGAGAGAATTTAGGAAAATTTCTACTAATAATGATTTATTTTACTCCACAATGATTTATTTTACTTCAGAGCACTTACAGACGATAGACATGCACCAAAGTCTTACTATTGTTTAACCTGGGTGAAATGGTACTGTGCCATTGCAAATTGAACTATTTATGTATTTGATACTCTCTCTCCTTCGTAGCTAAATATTTTAACACCTTTGTTTTTATAGTTATCTTCTTCTTGCAATCACTCCTAAAATGTTTGATAACCTGGGCACTTCTCCATGACCGTAAAATCTTAAGTAACACAATAAATCTCAACCTGTTATTGAGCTTTATATATATATATAATATATAACAAATATATATAAAAAAATAAATGTCCACCTTGCTAATAATAAGGAGCATCAGAGAGAGCCGTGGCATGAAGAGGTTGATAGACCTAAACGAAACTGCATGTTACAGGTTCCATCTCTTACAGCCATGTGAACTTGGCCATGTCCCACCTTTGGTCAAGCTAAGTCCTACTTATTCCACAGGTTATTATAAACATCTAATTAAGTCATGTGTGAGAGCTCTGGTTTATTAAACACTTTAGGTGTATTTGTGGCTAAATTAGTGAGTTAGATAAATTTAATTTTGATAACTAAGAAGTACTTCTAAATCTTCCACAATCTACAAGTCTAATGGCCTGGTCTAATAACCCCATTCTCAAGTTTAAAATAGGATATATATAATATGAATCTCTCCCTACTAAACATGCCAAAATAATGGCTACTTTTTAAGTATATATTAAAATTCTAATCACACACACTAATTAGTGCATTACCACCATTAGCCACATTTGACCAGGCCATGAGCAATGCCAGCTTTTACATGAGCAAAGCGCTTAGTGCCTAAAACCCACGCTTGCTTACATAAATCAGAGGGCTGCCTTCACATCGAGCTGTAAAGTGGTCTGCAAAGCAAGCTGGCGTCTAGGAAAGCCTCAATTAGATGACCCTTGATGATCCAAAATTGTTTCCAGGAGAAAAAGCTGAGAAACAACAAAAACCTAAAAAGCTCTGAAAAAGAGGAGGGTTTTCCGAGAGCCAATTCTGATGTGGCACAGGCGCAACAATCCAGATTCCCACACTGCGCTGTGGAGACAGCGTGGCTGAAGCCTTCGGACCAAAGAAACACGCTTCAGACTTCCCTCTGAAAGACTTTACACATACTAAGTACACTCATCAAAGCCCATAAAACACATCCTTGCCAGAGTGGAAAACAAGCTTCAGAGTCAACATGGCATCGTCCTGTCCTCAATGAGGGGAAAAAAAGACTTAAAATAGCACTGAACTGGATTCAAATGGTTCTGTGTGGTCAGAGAACTGTGTGACCAAGTGGTGTTGCTGTCCCTGGATATGTAAATGTGGACATCATACTTATTACCTGCTTTCTTCATCACTGTGGCATGAGCCACTCCCTGAATTAAGACAAAGGCACTGATGGGAAGGGAAGGTCGTGTGAACAATTTCCTCATCCTCCCTGCGGTCAATACCCACAGTCTGTTCCTCTATCAAATGGGACCCCTTCCCATCCACCAGCAGCTCAAGTGAAAGACCTGGAGTCACCCTCGCCACTCTCTCACCCTCGCTTCCACCTGGTCTATCAACCACTTGGTCAAGTCAATTCTATCTCCACATGCATCTCAAATCTCCCTTTTCCTCTTCTTCCCCACACCCACAGCCAACACCTTCGTGAAGCCACCATCATCTTTTGCTGGACCACACCAGCCTCCTAACTGGTCACCCTGCTTCCAAGCTTTCCCCACTCCCATCCTTTTTTTCACATAGCAGTCACAGAGATCTTGTAAATAAGGAAATCTGATCAGTCGCTCAGTCTTCAATGGATTCTCAATGGTTTTAATGTTAAAGCTCAAAATCCTTAACAACAGTCCACAGACTCAGCATGATTAGATTCATCTCAACATGTTCTCCCAACCTCCCCAGACTTACTGCACTCCAACCACAGTGATCTTTTCTTTGTTCCACAAAGGAAACAAGGTCTCCTTGCTGTTTCTTCTGATGGGTACACTTCTTACCCAAACTTCCCCGGCTCACTCCTACTCATCTTTCAGGCTCAAAGTAAAAGTCACCTCCTCAGAAAGGAAGTTGGCCCTTCACATCAGATTAGCTCCCCTGCCACCAGCTCTCACAGCACCTTTATTTTTCCTTTATAGCACTTACCACAGTTGGTAATTATAAAGTTACATGAGTGTTTGTTTAATACGACTATACTTAGTTTTGGAAGCAAAGGGACTGTATGATCGTGTCCACCACCGAATGCAAGAATGACTATCAGGACAAGGTATGAGTCCCCAGACTGAAAGGGATGATGGGGAAGGAGGTTCAAAGACAACTACAGACGTAGAACTCTAACTCACTCTGCTCCTTCTCTTTCTCAGTCTCTCTCTCTCCCCCCCTCCACCACCCCCACCCTCTCAATGTTGGCTTCAAAGAACACAAATAAATAATCAGCCATGGGTGGCAGAAAGTGAGACAAGGCCTGCCAAAACAAAGCTGGACAGGAGTTGGGAAGGAAGATGCCACATAAACCCTTGGAGATTTGAGTGTAATCATCTAAAGAGAATAAATACCCAATGGAAGAGAGCCCATGACACTCACATGTGAGTTTAGGATAGGATCAAAATAATTTGAAATGTCCTTCTCATTCTCCCTGCATCAAGTCTGTGCTAGAGAGAACCTAGAAAAAGGGAAGGATTTTGCTACTTTGTGGCCACAATTTTATTTATTTTTTTTTTAAAGATTTTTTATTTATTTTATTTTTTCCCCCCAAAGCCACAGTAGTTAGTTGTATATCATAGCTGCACATTCTTCTAGTTGCTGTATGCGGGATGCGGCCTCAGCATGGCTGGAGAAGCGATGCGTCGGTGCGAGCCCGGGATCCGAACCCGGGCTGCCAGCAGCAGAGTGCAAGCACTTAACCACCAAGCCACGGGGCCGGCCCCTGTGGCCACAATTTTAAAGAGGGGACAAGGCACCAGCTTGGTGGCATAGTGGTTAAGTTCATGTACTCCACTTCGGCAGCCCAGGGTTCTCTGGTTCAGATCTTGGGCACGGTCCTACGCACTGCTCATCTAGCCATGCTGTCTCATATACAAAACTGAAGCAGATTGGCACAGATGTTAGCTCAGGGCCAATTTTCCTCACCAAAAAAAAAAAAAAAAAACCAACAAATAAAGATCTCTAGCAAGTGGCTTCAGGGCTGTGAATATCTTCACATCACGAAGACAAAAGGATGCAATAACTTTTATGGTCCTTAAATACAGAGGGGGCCAAAGAAGAGCGCGTGAACATGCTATGCAGAGGAGAAGCCTCTTTATTCACTGCTGAGGCTGGCTACAAAGGGCAAAAGCTAGAAAAGGAAAGATCTTAAGTGCCAAGTCTCTCTCCGGTGTCAGCTTACCTGATCCTATTCTCAGGCGTCATCTCCACTGTCCATTTCAACATCCATCTCTTCTGCATCAGCAGCTCGTGACAAGATGTCAGCCATCAGTGCTTCTTCCAGTTTCTTCCGCACTTGTTGTACTCGCTCTTCCTGTTTCCTTTATAAAAATAGAATAAAAAGACACTGATAATTTGGCAAATAATGGAAATATGAAGCTGCTACTAAAAGTTTATCTTTACTTCAAAATCATAAAAATTCCTGAGAAAAACACATTTCCTTCTGCTCAGACTTTGCAAAAGTTGCTTCTACACTCACAAAACCAAATCACGCAAGGGACAAGCCTTGCCAGAAAGAAGGATATTCAGACAGGTGGGTATCCCTCATCTCAAAGAGAATTCTCATAGGAGTAGATTCATTTCAGTGACCTTTCCCACTTCAAGAATTTCAAGTATGTGAAGATTTGGGGTTATTCCTATAAAGGAAAATTAGAAATAACTTGGAAGCAGAGATAGAAGAGAGAAGTAATATGGAAAATAAAGAAAAGGGATTTGTTCAATGAAGCATTGAGAAAGATGGAGGAAGTGGGGGCATAATAAGCTGGAATTTAGTCTGGCATTCTATGGCTATGTTAGGGGAAAGCCAGTCTCCCCTGGGTTCCCAGGCCTGCTGGCAACAGACCATCATGAAGGAGCCAAGACCACAGGATGCTACAAACCAAGAACAGAAACTGAAAGGCATCTCATCAACTGAGATAAGCTGAGTAGGTTAAGAACATGCCACAAGTTCCTCTGTGTCTTGGGGATTGCAATGGGACCTCAAAAGTGAGAGTTAATAATGCCAAGTCATAAAAAAAACGTTCTGAACCATTAGATGGAAAGCAAAGCACAGGAAGAAAGGCTATTGGTATGCACTTAATCTTAAAAAAGCAGAAAAAATTTGAGAGGAGCACCCTGACAGAGCAAGAGAGGGATGCCTAATACAGTTCTCGCAAGCAAAGATGGTGAATAGAATTTCACATGGAGAAGCAAAGGTTGAAGGAACACAAGAGAGGGGAGAAGACTGGTAAGTAAAAGTCTTAGAAATAACAAGAAAGAGAAAGAGGCAAAGGCACAGGTGGGAGAGTTAGCTTGGACCAAGGACGAATTGTCTCCTGAGACCAGAGGAAATGTGGTTAGGAAGGATGCAGAGCGGGAGATGGAGCAGCCCAGTGACAAGGAAGAGACGCAACGAGGAATACTGAGTGCACTACTGAAAAATAAGTGATTTTCTCCAGCAATATCGAGGAAGACAAATTGCAGCACTGCCCCAAACCTAGGAAAGCAGAAGGGTAGAGTAGCGATGTTCCGGAAGATGCCACTAAGATTCACTGAGTTATTCACTCCTTGGGTGCTCAACCAGTTGTAAAGCTACATTTATATATTCCAGCGTACATGTCTCTTTATCTCATGAAACTATGTCCAAGGTGGTCAAGTTAACATATATTGCGTAGCCACAAAAACTTTAGATGTCATCTTTATTAAACTCTAAAAACAGCACAAAGAGTTAAAAGGTATAGATTTCTACTTTTTAAATGAATTTTCAGAAAGAGATAGGCTGTCACTGAGTTAGTCTGAGCTCTACAGCCTCTGTCATATTAAAATAAACTGGAGTTGGACAGATTTTCATGTAGTGTGGCACGGTCAAGGACAAGTTGTTTATTTCTTATATAGTTAGTCTTGCCTCTGGCTCAGCGGCTCAAGGTTTATGACAAATAGCATATCAGTCTCTCTGGCAGTCTCTCACTCCTAACAACAGAGTATGAGAATCTGCACAACTGCCCTAGAGTAATCCCACTGGGAAGACAAAGAAAATGGAGTGAACAGTGCTTTTGGCTGGAGAAGTATATCCTAAACTCTAACGTTTACTGTCAATTCTCTTTTGTCTTGAGCATCATTTCCCATATTTATCAAAGCGGAAATTAAATAATGTCCCCACTGTGGTAGGCAGAGTTCTAACACAGTCCCCAAGAGGCCCGTCCCTGACCCCGTATACACTCGTTGTATAATTCCCTCCCTTTAAGGGCAAGCAGAACTTGTGAATGTGATGGGATATCACTCCATGATTAGGTTACTAATCAATTGATGTTGAGTTCATCAAAAGACAGATGATCTTAGAGGGTCTGACCTAATAAGAAGAGCCCCTAAAAGGGGCTGAGCCCTTCCTGAAAGAAGTGGGAATATGGAGGGAGCCATGGGGCAAGGAACTGCTGACAGCCTCTAACCGCTGAGAACAGCCCCCATTCCACAGCCAACAAGAGAAGAAGGGCCTCAGTCCTACAGCTGCAAGGAAATGAACTGTGCAACAACCATAGGAGTTGAAAGAGGACCCTGAGCTCCAGAAGAGAATGCAGGCCAACAAACACTGATTCAGCCTTGTAAGACCCTGGGCAGGGAATCCAGTCATGCCAGGCTCAGACTTTTTAATCCACAGAACTGTGAGCTGTAAATGGGTGCTGTTTTAAGCTGCTAAATTTGTGAGAATTTGTTACTCGACAATTAAATCAAGTGGGTAATTTGTTAGACAAGTTTATTCTAAGAGGAAATCATGCAGATCTGGCTTTGAGATAGTTTCCTCTACTTTCAAAAGATCTGTTGTTGGGGCCATCCACATTCCTATGCTATCACTCAAAGAACCTCAGTCAACACCCATAATGACCTGGTAAAATCTCTGCTGATTAACTGGGTTCTCATTCTAAGACAGATAAGAACTTGTCTCCTGAGTAATTTCCTTCCTCAAGGGTAAGAATAATCCAAAGAGCAAGTTGATTCCTCTCCTTGATTTTACATTCTGTTTCTCTTAAAAAATAACTGATCATAAATTCTACATATCAAGGCATCTGAATGCAACACTGAACCATTCTACATCTCTGCAAGAGGAACTACTTTAAAACCCAGGAAGGGCTTTCCAATTATAAACCTAGCTAGACTCATGCATTTAAAAACATTCTCATGCCAGCTTTTACGTACTTGGGGAAAAAAAAATACAAACATAAAACATTTATTAATTATATGATTCGAAAGTGCCATCTGCTGGTGTTGTCTAGGAATAATATTCCAGTAACACTTTATGATTTACATTCAGAGGATAGAAATAGTGAACTATACACGCTGTCTGATTTTTAAAGAAAATACAGTATACTACACTATCCTTATAAAGTAATGATACTGAAGTTCATAAATCCCATATAAGAATTTGTTTGTGGTCTTAATATCTGGAATAGTTTTAAGTCTCCTGAGCAAGGGTTTGCTTATAATTTCTGGGCCCTATCAATCTGAATTGTATGTTTTCCTTTCACTGTTTGCTGCTAAAAACCTCATTTGTGGCCCAGCCTTGGAAAGAGTAGAAGATATTACTAGATGCAGCTATGGCCTTCCTCATCCCTTCACCCTTTGCTTGATCTTTCCCTTTTACTTCTCATCTAGCTTTATTGTATGTGTGTCTTTGGAGCCACCTGAAATCTTTACTGGAAACAACGTGAAGTAGAGATAAATAAATCTCTAAATTGAGCTGAAGTGAGGTAAACATAATCAAGACAAGTAATTGAACCGTGAAAACACAACTGAGCTTAAAGAGCACGGCTCAGATCTGCTTTAGAGACTGGTTTGCAGACAAACCAATGTAAGCAATCAGAAAAGGCATAACTGAGTGAAACGGGTTCTTCAGAACAGAAAGGCAGAACCCCAAATTGCAAAAGACGCTGCAAAATCGATGCATAGAGAGTACGACCAACGTGTCCTTTGGACGTGATGGTGATGATACCCCTTATACACAGCACTTCTACCTTTGCACACATGGATTTGTTTTAAATGTCCTATATCACCTTCCATTAGTTTCACAAAAGCTTTGTAAAAAAAAAAAATGTATAACTTTCTGATTGATTCATCTCTTACTAGATGTGCCATTGAACCTAATAGGCAGTATAAAATTTAACAAATGTAAAAAACGTCTTTTTGAAGTTATGTTAAACGGCCTCACCTAATGTCTTCATCTGTGACAATGAAAGCCTTGCAGAGGGGTTGAGATGTGTTAAGCCAAACAGCAGGGTTCTTTTCCACAGCAGCGGAGACTTGCCCTGTGATGGGTGCAGAGCTTGTGTGCAGAGCACTGGCAACAGCAGACAAAAGGGTCTCATCATTACTACCCGGACCAACTCCTGCAATTAGAAATATGTACTAGTTAAAGGAAACTTCTAGATGTGCTAAAACATCTAAAACCTTATGTAACCTAAAACAACAGATATTTTTATGTTCAGTTGGGGTCACATATTTAAAACTGACACAAGCCAAAGCAGCAAAGGATAAGATTATATCTACTTAATAGTTATTATACACCAAAAAATTAACATTAAACAAACACTAATAAAATAGCTGAGCATTTTAATAAAACTTTAAAAAACATTTTCCAAGGTACTAAACTTTTAAAAAGTTGGCTACATTTCCTCAAGCAAGGTCAATTATTTTAATGATCTAAGTCCCTTCTAAAGTCACATTATACTCAAGTATCCCTATTAATGTATCCCTAGAGTCCTGTAGCTTTGAATGTTAATTTCTAGCAATAGCTCAACACGTATCTTCTTTGTTTTGGGACTTCAAAGGAAAAGCCAATGCAAGTATGCTGTACCTGCAGCTTTAACAGCTGTTTCAAAAACCTAACAAAATATCCAAATGAATAGATTTAATAATTGCACACCTTGACTACTTGTGGGAGACTGACACCATGGCCATATTTAAACACTTCAAGTCCTAACCTTGTTAAACTAGTTAAAGCAATAACTTCCAAGAACACAGAGGGATGAGAGAATATTATAATATGAATAATATTATTCATGATAATCATGAATGATAGAATATATAATAATAATATTCATACTCATATTCAATAATATTAAATAATATTCATTATAAAAAAATTCATAATAATCATGAATGACATAATAATATAATAACATTATTATAATATGAATAATATTATTCATAATAATCATGAATTATGAGGATTTTGAGCAATCCACAGTATATCAAGATTCAGAAGCCGAAGTTCTAATACTTGAAAAATAATGCTTCTCTAGAACTTGCAATTAACGTATGATATGACAGGCACACTAGCAACTGAGTTCTCCACCCCAGATCCCACTTGCTGCTGTTCCTGGACCAAGGTGCATCTGTTCCCACTGCCACCTGCAGCACCAGTTTGTGGAGGGAGAAGCAGAAGGAGAGCTGTTAGCTGTTCTTTTGATAAGAGAGCAGAGAAAGAGCAAGTGCTGGGGCCAGATGCTGGTTTGAGCAGGAAGCTTGGGAAATTCTGCCACTCAGCTGCATTTCGTTCTAACAGCAGCACATGGGTTAATTTACATGATGAGCCTAACCTAAAGCCAAAATTTTTACACAGAAAAAAAAAAATCTTAGGTAATACACTGCACTGAAGCATCGCTGCAACATACAACTTATCGTGACATTTTCTCTGGGTTTACTAAAACACAAGAGGTATGCCATCCAGCAAGGCAATCCCCCAGAGTTAAGACCTTGTCTCAGTCATTTCTGACTCCACAGCATCTAACACAGAGCCTGGCACACAGTAGGTACAGCTCAGTTGAACTTGCATAATACCTTGAAGACCTTTAGGTAGTTCCATGGTTTTTATAATTTGTTCTGTTACATCTGATGCACTAAGTCCTTGTAGCCTCTTCTCCCAGAAAAGCTGTAAGGCAAAACATCACTGTTAATAGATACATTCTTGGAACAAGAAAGTAGCGCATCGATGCTGCTGAATAATGAAATTGAAATCATTTCAATAGTTTCCTAATGTCCTCATTTTTTTCCTTATAAAAAGCTAAGTGATACTCCAAACATGAATTACTTCAACATATCGTAATTCTTTCAAATGATATTACTCAAAAAATGTTTTGTTATTTTATACAACCTATTCACTTGTTACAGTACTAGAGATTGTTATATGCTGCATACTATATATAGTTCTTCATAAGGTATCTTCCAAAAAATATAACTTGAATTTTTTAAAGATTCATTTGGCATGAAAATTTAGTGTTGTAATTTATCAGGGAAAAGAAAACAAATTATATTACATAATACCCCTTTATCCAATATCATTAGGGAAAGAGCTCCTCCATGTATGTGACTTTTCCATGACACTCAAGTTTAGCCCTTTAGTATACTTTAAGGGGAAAAGGGGCCATTTTTTACAGAAACTTTTCTAAAATGTCTTACATACTTCCTCGCTTTTTAAACAGGATGTCAAGTTCATGCGTGACTTTCTCTCTGTTGCACAGAGCCTGGGCCGCCTTAGTCACTCAGTGGCCCCAGGATCATTCTGGGCATCAGTGAGCACACTGAAGGCTCTTCATGCCCTGTGAGGATTCTGAGGTATGCAATTGCTTATTCAAACACTAAATGGTCCAAGACAGTTCTGCTATTTGATTTTATCTCCTTTGTATACTTTATTCTCTCTCCCAGTTAGCTATTACTTCTCAGTAATGTCTTTCATCCATTCAACATATATTTATTGAGTTCCTACTATGTGCTGTGCTTGCCCTGTGGATGCAACTGAGGATAAGATAGACAGTGTCTTGGTCCTCAAGCCTCATCTCTTTTCTAGTCTGTTTTGTATCTACTACAGCCAAAAAAAACAGATAAAAGAATTCCTTAGGACTCCACGTATCTGTCTTTAATCCTGATACCCAGGACCTGTCACATACTAGGTACTGAAAAAATATTTGTGTGAGTGAGTGACTGAAAATGGGAGTAACTGAACTCAGAATTAGGATCTTAAGGGACACACAAACCCAAGGCAGAACCCCAGCTCTAGATGTATGACCTTGGCCAAGTTCTATAACCTCAGAAGCTTCAACTTCCTCTTCTGTAAAATGTAGCAGCAATGACTATCACATAAGATTATTATTGGGATTAAATATGGCAATGTACAGAAAGCACCTGTCACATAGTAGGCATATGGTTTATTGTATTTACTTTTAGCAAATTTTGGCCACTCTAAGGGTTTTCAGGCTTATATTCTGACTTCTGGGTATATGTAAAGTGTCAGATAACTGCCCTCCAGACAAATGAGAAGATACAGTAAAATACTTCTATTTATGACAGAATAGTAATATGTTGGATTTATAATAACCTTAATGCTAGCACCAAGAGTAACCTGCAACAGAATGTTTCACTCTCCTCTGAAGACCTTCGGTACATGGTAACATCTCCTTACATCTCCCTACAAATTACATCATCAACAGAATATGCGGTCAATGTGAACAAGTCACCAACAGGAGGACATGAATAATCATCATGGGTAAAAATAGTTAGGTGAAGGTAATAATTTCATGAATGTGATAAATGTCCCAAGAAACTTTGCCTGCTTTCTGTTTTCTCTTTGGGAGAATAATATCATCTATGCTTTGAATATCACAACTATAGGAAAAAACAAGGAAAATAAAAGCTAGTTAATTCCTAATGAAAAAGTATTCAGAGGAATCAGTGAGTATGAGATTACTAAGCACTTTTATAATAAAATTATATACATATATATACATAATTTAATTTGAAAAAATAAATCAACACTACCAAAACACAAAGCATGGGAATTATGTACAGATAGAATTGCTAACATTTTACACCTAAAAATTCCAATTCCAGATAGCAAAAGTCAAATTTTTTACATTCTATCATTTTTAGTTCTTAATTTTTAAATTCCTGTTAATAAGAAGGAAAATGATACAAAAATTTAAAAGGAGAATTTTGCAAAAGATATCTTGGCTTGAGAAATAGAGGTTGGGCTCTAGATTACATCAAGTCCTGGTACCACCACATGACATCTGATAGCCCTCACTAAATCTCAAGTTGAATGTGATACGCACTGATGACCTCTTTATAAATGAAATGCTTATGCCATGAAAATAGAGACAAATACATCTCTATATGTTTGTGTGTGGTGTGTGCGTGCATGTGTGTGTGTGTGTATTGCTCCCAGAGGAGGGGGTGGGTAGTGAGAAAGGGCAGAGAAGGAAAGGAGGCCAGTTTGAGGAAAGAAAACATTTAACTGGTCAAGGTCACCACTGCTTCCTCTCCAACCTTTCCACTATTTATTCAAAGCTAATAAACTCACATAATTTTTATGAGAACTGAAACAGTCTTCGTGAGATAAATGTCTGTTTATATCTCAATATGTTCCTAACTCACCTTCTCTACATCCGTCTTCTCAGATTCCTGTTTTGCATTGTTTGTTTTGGGGAGGGAAGATTCTTTGCATTTTAAAATATTTTGAAAATGCACATAGAGCAGGCATTATGCTAAGTGAAGAAGCCAGTCTTTTACATACTGTATGATTCAGTTTATATGACATTCTGAAAAAGGCAAAACCATCGAATGGTTACTGGGGGTTAGGGGTCTGACTACACAGCGTTGGCACAAGGGAATTCTTTGGGGTGCTAGAATTGTACTTTCTGGTTTTTTGTAAACAAAAACTTTATCCAGCTGATACAATTACCATTTTCTCTTTCTTTCCAAGCCAGTTCCTCAAGGAATGATCAATATGCACTATCTCCATTCCCCTGGGCCCCTTTCAACTTCCATGAATTTTCACTACATTTACTCTAAAAGTCAGCCAGCTCCTCTTACCAAATTCAATGACCTTTCCTCACTATCTCTAGTCACTTTATAGGCCTGAATGCTGTAGAGGGGAGCCAGGGAAGGGAGAGGTCTTTCTCTGCCTAAATTTAAAATTTCCTGATCTACTCATTTATGAATTCCATGTTTTTACTAGGTGATTAATTGTGGTCATCTGGAGTTCTCCTTACTGTATGACTTCCCCCAACCATTAGGAGTCTAAAGACAATAATATTGAAAAGATGAGTCTCCCTATATTTATAAGGAGTTCCCCTCTACAATAGATATCTAGTCTCTTCCACCACACTTTGATAAACACCACTGCTTTCATAAATTCTAACCTACCGATGAAAATCTGCCAAATCCAACAATTTTCTCAATTTAATCTTGCTGCCTTGTGTGAGGCCAAATAATCAATGTAATATCTATAAGGGGCAGTGATTTAATATTTGGAGTAACTCCCAAAATGTGCTATCACCTTCAGTTATTACATCCCTTTCTAATCCCTACTAATCGGATCCCCCAGTTGCCTCATGATATCTTGCTCTCTTTGTCACCCTCCAATATATAAGAAAATTGGATAGCTCCCCTATGTGCATCACTTTATATTGTCAACAGTCTGGGCAATGCTCTATCAGTAAATCAGGCGATGGAGAAGGATAGGATGGGTTTAAAAATCATCCAGAACCACAAAGTGTCTAAAATAACAGTGACAGGGGCAGTACAGCTTTGCAGAAACCATCTGACTAGAAACTGGAGTTCATCTCTACACCTTTGCTCCTCCCATAGATGTAGTAAGCACATCTGCGGCAACAGTGGAGGCACAGCTGCACGTGCTTTATCTATGCATCTATCCCAGAGGACAAACAAGATGGTGTGTTACCAAAGGTGCTTATCTAGTGAGAGGAATGATCAAATCTGCTTCCTCCAAGTAAAACCAACCCAGACTACAGCGCAGCGTTTTCTTTTCTTAATTGCTGTGGATTTAGCTGGGACTTTGAGGGATTTGTGCAACTTGCCTTACAAAGTATATCCAAAGAAGAGGATGAGGAAGAAACAGGGATCACAAACAACTCCTCACAACCACACACGAACACACATCCCTATTCTGATGCTGAGAACTGAGGCTGGTCGTGTTTATTAGCTCTGTCCTCCATCATCCTGAGCTTACAATTCTCTGAAGGGATTTGTGCTCATTTGGGGAAGTCAGAACAGGATGGTTTACTGGACAAAAGTAACTAGAGGATCGATCCAAATTCAAGAAATATTCTCTGAGTGCCCATTATACGCAAAGTATGCTGCTAGGATGGTTTTTAGGATAATTGGCGATCGCTGCCCTCTAGGAGCTTACTGATTAGTGGAAAACTAGCAAAACACCAAAAGGTAGACTGTGATAACTACAACAATGAAGATATAAAATTAACTTCAATTTGGGAACATCGGGGAAGGCTTTTAGGAAGAGGTAGCCCTTGAAAAATGTGTACGACTTCTCTAGAGGAGGAAAGACTACTCCAAGCCAAGGAAATACCTTAAGCAAAGGCAAGGAGGTGAGGCAGAGAGCACAGACCAATATTTTTAAATGTTTTCATATGGAAGAATAACCAGGGTAGCTTATTTTCAATGTGTACTCCAAGGCCTCAGCCCCAGAGAGTCTCTTCATAGGTCTGGGGTGAGGGGGCTGGTTTCATTTTATTTTCTTTTACAAATGTCTTAGGTGATTCTGATGCAGGCCCAGGGATCTTGAGAGAGACTGGTCGGTTTGTGTTGAAAGAATGGTAGCGCACACATACAGCTGTTGTACACTGGTCACTGAGAGCTCTGAGTTTTATTCCTGATTATACCAGAAGACAAAAAATATATTATTCTATTCTCTCCTTGCAGAAGACTGGAGGAAGATATTTGCCTTTCTATTTTTCACTGCAGGAGGACATGTGTCAAAGTATATTTAAGAGTATACCAAATTGTTTAGGTGTAAATAGAGGAAGGGCTTACCCAAAGCTCTGTTTATGCCCAGTCATATTCTCTTGGTGGAATAAGAGGAAGAGGGGGAGGCAGAGGAGGACAACTACCACTTACCCACCAAGCCCTTTCCATAGGCCTGGCACTGTGCTAAGTGCTTTATGTACAGAAACTCAGTTCATCTTCCCTCCAGCATTTTGAAGAAGACATTATTAGTGCCATTTACGGTAACTTACCAAAGGTTGCACAACTAGCCAGTGGTGCAGCTGGAATTAAAACTCAGGTCAGTGTAATTCAACAGTCCTGATCTTAACAATAAAAGCTCTGGAAGGGCATTGACATGTTTGGCTCTGTGTTAGATCATATAGTAAAAGGCCTCAGACCCTTCTACTGATAATATCAAAGGCTGATAAAAGATCAGTAAACACTCAGAAAATTATCAAGTTACTCATTCCATTTACCTACTAAGTAATACTGTGTAAATCGTCAATTGTGGATGATCTGGGCAGGTGCCTGCCTCCTCCTTATACAAAATGAAGAGGCCCAGGCCTGTAATGTATTTAGGCTAAAGCTGGCGTAGAGTTTTAAGAAGATATCAAACCATAATTTGGGGTAGCTCACATGATAAAAAACAAAGAATTGGTGTAATATATATTCTCTGCAAATTAGCTTTCTTAGAATTAATTGCAAATATCAACAACAACGAACACCAAGTTTTTATTTGATGGATGGAAATTAAAGACTGAGACCCCTACTCCAAGAAAACATTTTCAGATAAGTCACACTAACAATGGAGTGGTAGCAGATATTTCATAAAACAGGAGAGAGGGAGTGATTTACTAAGCAAGTATAACTGAAGGCTTTTGAATTTTTTCTATAAGAATACTGTTTTAGGTTAATTATACTAACAGCTATTTCTCATGAACACATTGAAAAGCATCTACATGTAATATACCAGTATTATTTTCATCCATCATTATATTTAATTTGAAAAACATTGATGTGTCTGTGTCGTGTTTAAAATAATTCACTGATGAAAAGAAATTGACCTTCTATGTATACCCATGACCTCAACTTGAGAGTTAACTCAGAGAGTAGGAAGAATGAACTTCTGTGTAGCGGAGTGAATGGGACTGGGCTTCAGAATTAGACTGACCTATGTTCAAATCCTTGCTTTGTCACTTCCTAGCTTTATAAAGTTAGACAACGAACTTAATCTGTCTGAATATAAGTTTTCTACTCTATGGAACGGGACGATAAAAACAATCTCAAAGTGTTATGGGAACTAAATGAGGAGGTGTTATAAACACTCAAACACGCCCAGTAGAAAGCAAGTATCATCTTATTACTTAGTTTCACCCATGGTTTCTAGGATACCGCTGATTATATAACAGCACTTAATTAGTTGGTCATCTTATTAAAATTAATAAATATAAACAAATAAACAAATAGTCAACTCTGAAATGCGAGTATTCACAAATGAAGACTAAGCACGTGCATAGGAGTCCGCCCTTCCCTCCCGGATTTTCAGCTGGGGTTTTCTTGCTACTACAAGTATCTTAAAACTCTTCTTCTTCTTCTTCTTATCCAAGACAGACTTCCTTTCACCTAGAACCAAAGTTGGTTGGGAGAACTTTGGTAAGCAGAACCAGCTACATAATTTGCAGGATCCAGTACAAAATGAAAACATGAGGCCCCTTGTTTCAAAAATATTAAGAAGTTCATGATGGTGGCAGCAGAGCATTCAACCAGACATGGGGCCCTTCTAAGCATGGGGCTCTGTGCAACTGCACAGGTCGTGTGCCCACGAAGCTGGCAGTGGTGGTAAGTGTAGTGCCGGGGTGGAAAGAAGAAGAGATGAGTAAAGAAAGGTGACCCCTGTGCCGGGCAGCAGTACTTAGGGAAATGCAATGATATAATCTCATTCTGTGAATTTCTTAAAAGAAGAAGGGCAACAGAAAATAGTTCTGGCTGGATCTACACAATACAAAGGAAGCTTCCCTTCACTCCTCACTAAAATAACCAAAGGATTTTTCATCCCTCCTGTCATTCCTCATATGGAGGACCAGTGAAAGTATGACTGCCCAGGCTCTCCACAGTTGAGCAGCATGGGTAAGGAAGGAAGGAGGCCTAGGGAATGAGGAAACCCTAAGGGGGAAAAGTGGACTGAAGCCTAGAGAAGGGTCAGAATTTTGTTCTATTTAAGTCCAGTGGGTAACATGGATACCTTTTAATTATGATTTCCTAAAACTGTGATTTTCTTGTTATTTTTACTCCATCTTTTTCCATGTTGTGATGATAGTAAAGCCCTTAGAAAAACCTCAAAAGGGTTCTGAGCTTGTTTCAAGAATAGAAGGTAGGAGAGAATTAAGGAACATAAACTACATTTCTGTTCTGTAGTGAAGCAAGAAGGGGAAAAAACTCAAATCAGCAGCAATGGCCTAGGGCAGAGTTTCTCAGTCTTGGCATTATTGACATTTTGGGTTGGATAATTCTTTGTTGCGGATGTTTAGCAGTGTCCCTGGCCTACACCCACTAGATACCAGTAGCACCACCCCAGTTGTGACAACCAAAAATGTCTCTGAACGTGGCCAAATTTCCCCCAGTATATGGAGAGGAGAGTGGGGCAAAATCAGGTCTGGTTGAGAACCACTGGTCCAGAGAAAGAGAAAGAGGACAGGAGGGTCACAATGGCAGGGGCCAAGATCTCATAGCTGAAACAGAAAGGGGAGCCCTCCGTTGGCATATGCCATCACTGCAGCCAGCTCCTTTCTCAACTTTCAAGAGTCTCCATCCCAGCTCCTCATTCCTGGGCCTTATAAGGACCACCCTAAGTGGCTTGGAGCTGCCTCTTTTCTCACTGCCAGACAACTAGGAGGTGAGTAAGATAAGGCAGAAGTGGGAGAAACATTTTTTACCTTGGGAGTTGAAATTGAACACACTTCCTGATAGAAACATGGTTATAAACAGTAGTTACTTTTAATAATTCAGACACACTTTAGATTAAATGGTCTTTTATAAGCTGGTCTAGGATGCTAGAACCATTAATAATATCATTTCTATCGGAAGATGTAGAGCTCCAACGACTGAAACACAACATTTTATATCCCAACCCATAAGTTAGAAAGCATCTGTATGTACAGATTTTGGAAGGAGCTCTCTGTTATTACCACAGGATCAGAGACCATATGCACATGCAAATCTGCCACTGACTACTGAGAAAGGCACAGCTCCATTCAGAATAACTTTAGGTGTTCAAGTCAGGTACAGCAACAAAATAGAATGAACAAGTTGATCTTGAACATGTTAATGTCCATAAATTCTGAGTATGTAGCTACCAGTAGGGCCTGCCCATTTCTAAACTAAAAGCCCAGGGAAGAAGCATCTCACCAAATTGAGCCACAGAAAAACTTTAAAACTTATTTTAGCACTCACATATTGTCTTAAAATGCATTTTCCCTTACCTCTAGAAATTATAATCTCCATTAGAAAAAAATAAACTGATTATATAGAAACACACTGAAATTTCAACAATGAAACTAAGTAAAGTTCATCTAAAACTTCTATACATCTGAACTCCTATTTCTTACTGTTTATTTTGAATACCATAAGCTGAATGTTAGCTCCTAAGCCAAGAAGCCTGTAATGACTGACTCTACAGCTGACTAGAAAAGCCAGGACCTCAGGCCTAAAGGCCCTGAGCCTCTAAAATATCCTCCCTTCCACCTCAGATCTCCTCTGAACCATTTCACCCTTCCTTTACTTCTCTCTTATCTCAGAGGACTAAGCATCCTGATATCTTCCTACGACTATCTCTACAATTGGCTCTTGGTCACATCTTCTCCTGCCTCCTCCTGATCTTGCCCTATCAATTTGCCCAACTTCTCCTCTCACGTTTTCCATTTTCCCCCTTCCTCGCCTTGGGCTTCTTCCCCTGAAGTGACAGATACACTCAACACTGATAACCTAAAAAATGTCCTTCTTCACACTACTTCTCCCTCAAACCATCTCTATCATCCTCCTTACACTAGAAGAGAAACTCTCCATCTTATTTCCTCACCTTCCATTCATTCTTTTCCTTCTAACTTGGACTCTCCTCCAACTATTACATTAACACTGACCTTCCCAAGGTCACAGTAACCTTCTAATTACCAAATCCAAGTCCTGACCAAGCCTCCTTGGCCCTACTTCACTGTTGCAATCACCAGCTGTTGGGAGACTTATGAAAGTCTGCCTTTTATGATGGTTCTCTGTATGTTTCTGTATTTTCTATTCCTCTTAAGCAACAAATTAAAACTTCTAACAGTACTTGTCAAATAAATAAGACTATAAGTATTTTTTTCTAATGAAAACAAATATTTAAAATACAAAGATATGTGATATATCTTTTAAAGTACATGAGGACAAAAGTGTTAAAACTTCA
The DNA here is from genome assembly GCF_057802395.1 of Ceratotherium simum simum. Taxonomy (NCBI): domain Eukaryota; kingdom Metazoa; phylum Chordata; class Mammalia; order Perissodactyla; family Rhinocerotidae; genus Ceratotherium; species Ceratotherium simum. The sequence goes on from NC_141913.1 coordinate 42,513,292, forward strand.
TAAAATAGAAGAACCAAAAGTTACCTTAAAAATCTCACCATTTTAAGAGTTTTAATCTGCACAGTCTTCATTTCTGTCAAGAGCATGATGCTAGACACATAGTTGGCACTCAGATGTTTGTGGGTTAAATTTGTGGCTAAGTAGAAGGAGTACAGGGTAACAGAAAGAACACTGGTTTGGGAGCTAAATGCTTTAGTTCTGACTCAACCGTTAAATAGAGGTGCTGTCTTAGGCAACTCACAATCTCTCTGGATGTATTTTCACTAGTAAAATAGAAATACTAATAACTGCCTTGTCTATCTCAGGAGATTATCAAAACACTGATAAAAATGAGAAGTATTAATTTTTTATTGAATTGCTCAGAATATTTTCTAATGTTAGGATTTCATAAATTCAATGAATATCTTATTCACTTTTCTAAAGCTTTTGCTAAATCTAATCAAAGAACAATGCATCTTGTCACATATTTGTAGACTAAAGCAAAACCCAGAAAATACGCACTTTATATTCACTGACTCATGAAAAACTAAACATGCAAGACACTGGGCTAGGACTATACAGAGGAATGGGTTTCCTGCCCAGAAGGAATTTGCTGTCCAGTCTATACCCTGCTCTATTTCAAATCAAATCAACCCCATATGATATCTGAGTGGTCTAGTTTTGGTCAGCAAAAACAACTTAACTTAAATACCATGGCCTGCAAACATGAAAAGTCAAACATGAGCTACCCATTTATTTTGCGAGAGTGGCCTGGGAAGAAAGAGCTGGATAATGACAAGAAAATTGTTATGTAAATCAAGGAAAAGCTTGATTCATGTGGCTGTGTAAACTACAGCGAGATCTCTTGTTAAGGCAAAAGATAATTTAGGCTAAAGAGGATGGAAAAATGAAGCAAAAGGCAAAAGCTAGAGTTGAGGACGACGGAGGAGCAGTAACCATCTGCTGTAGCTGCTTGTCTAGATTTTGTCATGAATACTCTCCAACTTATGCCAAGGGGGCGTGTAACACCTGTCAAATGCCTGAAAAGGCACAATTATCCTAAGATGCCCGTGGAATAAGAGGACTCATTCATGATGCCTATAAGTTTTCATGTGCTACTCCCACAGGAAAAGTTATAATAATAATTTTCTTATTATACATAAATCCATTTAGGGACTTACGCTCCTTCACTAACTACCCTTCGCTTATTTGTCACATTTCAGCACACTTGGAATTATTTGTTCAGTGTTTGTTTTCCTTATTAGATTGAAATTTTTATGAGGACAGGGTGCATATCTGACTTTTGTGTTTATAGAGCATCTGTAATATAATCAGCAATATATGCTGTTGAATAAATTAATTAATGATTTCAAAACCCACTCAACTGCAGGAACTTTGGTCTTTAATAGATAGAGAGCTATCATTAGCTGTTTATCAGATAAGATGCCCTTTAGAAAAGCTTTCTTGAAACTAATTTCAATAGTGTAAATTAATTCCTCATTTTTTATAGTGGGACATTAATAGATACTATTTCCTTTTTAATATCGATAAATCAATAAATAGAAGTACCTATGTACTATTTAAAATATGACATTAAGCAATGACTAGAACTAAAACCAGGTTACAAATCCTCAATATTACCAGAAGAATGAATTTAAATGGAAAACTCAGACCACAGAACAAAAATAGAAATACTAGAAAATGACAATAAAATATTAAAAACAGTATATAAACACAATGTTAGAATTAAGACCCAAACATATCTCTAAATGTACTGGTAAACTCACCTATAAAAGAAAAAAAGACCCTCAGATCAGATGAAAAAAGTAAACTCAACTATATAATTTATGCAAGAAACATATCTAAAAATAATGACTCAGAAAGCTGAAAATAAAAAGAAAGAGAAAAAATAGTAAGTGAATATAGATATAAAGAAAACAAAGGTCTCAATATTACCATAAGATTACTTCAAGGCAATAAGTATCAAATAAGACAAAGCATAACCCATTATAATAAACTAACTTCTATAAAATAAATGTTATCTTATCAATAGATTTGATGATAAAATTGAAGTTTGGATTTCCATGCGAAAAGTGCATGTATAGACTGAGTTCAAAATTTGTTAAGAAGGTTCTTCCCAGTACTTCATTTCACCTTTCATCTATATACTACCAATATTAGAGAAAAGAAGATATCACAACACATATTACAAATATTAAAAATATTACTAGAAAATATTACGAATCACCTTATACCACTAAATTTGAAAATTATGAAATGCACAAATCCCTACAAAAATAAATTTTCAATTTGGTAGAAGAAGAAATAGAAAATATGACTATTCATCTGTGTACTCATTAAATAAATTGAATCTGTTATTTCAAGATTTCCCATTTAAAATAAAAAAAAAAAACTTAGGCTGAGATGGCTTCACAATTAACTCTTCCAAACATTTAAAGAAAAGTACCAATCTTCTACAAAGTGTTCCAGAAAATATTAAAGGAGGGATCACCTCCCAGCTTATTTTACAAGACCAGCAAAACCTTGATACTAAAGCTTGAGAAGAAAATTACGAGAAAAGAAAAATGGCAAGTCAATCTCCCTCGTGAATATAAATGCAAAAGTTCCTAAACAAAACAACAGCAAACCTAAACAGTGATAACAATGATAATACATCATGACCACGTTGGGCTTAATCCACGAATTCAAAGTTTAACATTCAAAAAAATTAAGCAGGGTAATTCACCACATAAACCAATCACTGTAATTCATTATATTAACAGAGTAAAAAATAAAAATCATATCATCATTCAACTAGGTAGAGAAAAAGAACTGGATAATTCAATACCCATTCATGAAAAATACTCTTAGTAAACTTGGAATAGAAGTGAGTTTCCTTAATCTGACAAAGAGTATTTACAAAAGAAACCTATAGCAAGCATCATATTTAATGGAGAAATATTAAAAACGTTCCCTGGTATCACAAATGAGACAACTATATCTGTTATCACTTCTATTCAAGATTGCATTGGAAGTCATAGCCAGTGAAATAAGACAAGTGAAAAAAAAAAAAAAATCAAAGGTTTAGGATCTGCAAGGAAGAAATAAAACTCTCATTTGCAGATGATGTTTGTATGCTCATGTAAAAAGTCCAACAGACTCACAGATGATTTAATAAGTGAATTTAGGAAGATGACTGAATACACAGTCAATATTCAAAATCAACTTATTTCTACCTATTAGCAACAGACAATTAGAAAATAAAATTTTTTATATCACTGAGAGTAACATCAAAAAACTTCAAATATCTAGAAATCAATTAAAGATGTGTAGGATCTCTTGACTGAAAACTATAAAATCTTAATGGAGGGATATACAAGACTCATGAATTTTAAGACCTAATACTATAAAAATATTAATTGTCCCCCAAATTGATCTATAGATTTAAATCCTAGGAGATTTTGGAGAATACTGGACAGGTTGAGTCTAAAATTTATGTGAAAATACAAACAGCCAAGATTAACCAAAATAATCTTGAGCCAAGAATAACAAAGCTGGAAAACTTATACTACCAGATATTAAGACTTTTTATAAAAGTATAGTAATATTAAGATAGTGAAGTATTGGGGAAGAAGAGACAAAGAGACCAATGAAATAGAACAGAGTGTAGAAACAGATTCACATGTAAATGGTGCTGGGTCAATCTGATATCCACACGGGAAAAAAAATAAATCCATCTCCCATCATACACAAAAGTCAATTCCAAATGGATTGTAGACCTAAATGCAAAAGTAAAGCAAAGCTTTTAGAAGATGACATAGAGGAATATACTGATAACCCTGGAGTAAGCAAAAATTTCTTAAACACGTCACTGAAATACAAAGGAAGAGATTGATATATTAAAGTATATTCTTTACCTTTTGTAAGTCGTTATTGAAGTATTACATACAGGAAAAGTGTAAAAAAAATAAGTACCCAGCCTACTAAAGTTTCACAACGTAAACACTTGTGTAACTACCACCCGGATCAAGAATATTACTAGCACCCCAGAAGCCCCCACTCCTGTGCCCTCCCAGTCTGTATCCCACCTTATCTTAAAATTATGAACTTATATTTATCAAAGGACACAATTAAGAGAGTAAAAAAAGTAAGCCACAAACTAGGAGAAGGTGTTTGTGATATAAATATATCAGACAAAGGACTCATATCAAGAATATATCAAGAACTCTGACAAGTCAATGAAAAAAAGACAAACAACATAATAGAACAATACATAAAAGGCTTGATTAGGTACGTCAAGAGAAGGATATCTATATGGTCAATAAACATATAAACAGTACTCAATAATATTAATTACCAAAGAAATTCAAGTTAAAACTATAATAAAATACCCCTAAATACATACCAGAATGTTTAAAATTTTAAAAGACTGACAATGCCAAGTGTTGACAAGGGCTTGAAGCAACTGTACACTGCTAGTAGAAGTGTAACTTTGTATAACCATTTTGGAAAACTATTTGGTAGTATCTAATAAAGCTGAACACATGCATACTCTATGACCCAGCAACTCTATTTGCTAGGTAAAACTGAAAACTAAAAACATGTACTAGAGTATTCATTGAAGCAATATCCATAGTAGCCAACAAGAAAAACAGAACCTGGGGCTAGCCCGGTGGTATAGTGGTTAGGTCTGCACGCTCTGCTTTGGAGGTCCGGGGTTTGTGGGTTAGGATCCTGGGCGCAGACCTACACACCGCTCATCCAGCCATGCTCTGGCCACGTCCCATATACAAAGTGGAGGAAGACTGGCACAGATGTTAGCTCAGGGACCATCTTCCTCAAGCAAAGAGAGGAAGATTGGCAACAGATGTTAGCTCAGGGCCAATCTTCCTTATCAAAAAAAAAAAGACAGAACCTAAAATAAACAACAACAAAATGGCAAATGCAAGGAACAGAGAAAAACCAAACATCAAACAAATAAAAAGTACCCTTATAATTAATATATTCAGAGAGGTAAGAGTAGAGATTGTATCCATAAAACAAGAACAACAAAATTTTATATGTAAAATTTTATATGTAAAAGCCAAGAAACAGCTGCTGGATATTTAAAATACGATCACCAATATAAAAAATCCAAAAAAGGACTAAAAGCTAAAATCAAGAAAATATCCAAGAAAGTAAAACAACAACAACAATAAGATGGAAAATACACAAGTAGAAATAAGAAAATTCTAAGATGGCTAATACCCAACTTACACAAAGAGAGAATGGAAAGTTGGGGGGTTCGGGAGAAGAGGGGAAGAAATGACACAAGAAAATTTCCCACACGAAGGATAGGAGGCACCTATATCACCTACTGAGTGCCCAGTGAATGAACAAAGGCCTACAAGGCACATAGTAGTGAATTTTTTAAAATCATAAATATACTAAACACTCTCAGAGAGGAAAAAAAAAGAAGACAATAAAGGGAAGCAGAGATTCAGCATGGCATTGGACTTCTCTTCAGAAATCTTGAAGGTAGAGAAAAACAAAGCAATGCCTTCAAAACTCCAGGGAAAACGATTTTCAATCTAGGATTTCATACCGAGACAAATTTGATTGTGTCCAGCTGGAATAAAGTTATTTCTAAGGTGGAGGGTTCTCAAAAACTTTACCTCCCATTAAAGTTTATTAGAAAGCTCCTGGAGGATTTGTTACAAATTGAAGGCATATGCTAAGACAGAGGAAGACAGAAATCCAGAAAACAAACTCCAACTCAGCAGCACAGCAAAGGAAATCCCCAGAGCTACAGCTACACAGCAAGACCAGAGACCAAATCCAGAGTGAAGGGGAGCAGAGGTGACTCCAAGAAAAACACAAGAAGGAACCCCATGGATTTCAGCCCAAGGAAAATATTGTTGATGGGCATGTAGCAGAAATGTTAAAGCATTAGGAAAGATTAACTATAATTATAAAGGAAACCTAGCATACAATTCTTAAGATTAACAACCACCACCAAGAATTATGAAGGCAATTCTGATGCTGATGATAGAGTATTACTTGCCCTACCCATGAATATTTTCAGTCATAATAATGTAATCCCTGATTATTTAACTTACTTAACTAAAATTGTGATACAACTATTTTGGGAGACTGAAAGCAGAGAGAAATATGTACTCATCTACCATTGTGGGAAGTCAAGAAATAATATCTAAAAGTAACAAATAAAGAAATAGCATAATAAGTATATTATTCAGAAATATAGAGGTAATTATAAAGGGAAATGACCAGAATTGAGAATAAATGCTTTTGGAAATGAGATTAGAAGACAGAAAACGTAGGAAACCACCGTTTTGAAATATGAGATTTTTAGTATTTGATTTTTTTTCATCTATATTCCTGTTTCTTCGATAAATATAAAAATTTCAAAAAATGTCATGGCTCTCCCCACATGATAGCTGAAATATTTTTAAGTGGACCAGAAAAATACTGATGATTAGAGATTACTATGAATAGATAACCTATAGATTCATTAATATTTTAAAAATTCACATAGAATCTTTCAGCTGCAACTTTTACCTCCACAAATACTGACAAGTTGCCAAACCGGTTTTCTCCCCAGGACTCCAACCCATCATCTTTTACTACCTGAATATACCATGACTGCATTAAGAGTATAAATTTTCTACTACTCATATTCATATTTTATTATTTAAAAAAAATATTGAGCTACCCCTCAATATTTCTGTATTCCTGTCAATAACATCATTCTCCCAGTTACCCAAATTCTAACACTCTTCTCACAGGCACAGCTAATCAGTTAATAAATTTTGTCACCTATTTTATGACCAGCATGAAACAAATCTTATCATTTATGCCCTAACTTCCTACAGTTCCTTCTAGCCTTAAATCAGTCCTTATATTACATACAATAGCCAGATTAAGACCTCTGTCTAGAATGTTCTCCCCATACTTCACTACTTTTGAAGACTATACATTCTCTCACTCCTTTGTTTTTTTTTCATTGCACTTATCATACCGTGATACAGTATATATGTACTTATTTGTCTGTCTCTCTCCCGATCACACTAGAAAGTAAGTTCCATGAGAGCAGGGACTTTCTTTTATTCACTACAGTATCCCCACTACTTAGAAAGTTGCCTGGCACTAGTTGAGGGCTCAATTAATGAATTTTGAATTTCAAAAATTAATTAATTCATCAATTCAACAAATACATATTAAGCACTGACATAATGGAGACACTGTGGATAAAACAATGAATAACAATAACAGTTATGATTAGAAAAGGAGAAAAGAAAAACACTAAGGAGGGTTCCTAAATCCAGACTTGATAAATCAGAGGTTTTTTTGAACAGATGAAGTGGTATCTAAGTTTAGACTTGAGGGATGAGAGGGAAATAGCTAATTAAGGGTGGGAAAGAAAACATCAAGAATTATGACCAGGGAATGCAAGGGCAGGGTGCAGGGGGGAAATGAATAGCACATTCAAAAATCTGCAAAAAGTTTCACATGATTCAAGTGTAGAACAACAGAAAGTGAGGCCAGAGAGATAAGCAAAAGCCAAATCACGAAGAACTTTGCAAGTCATGTTAGGTGTTTTGACTTTGTAAGTTATATTTAGATTTTTGACTTAAAAACTAACAGGAAGCATCAAAAGGTTTTCAATAGAATAATACTATTAGATCTTCACGTCAGATAGAGCTTCTGGATGCAATATGAAGAATGAATTGAAGAGAATACGACAAGAAGCAGGGAGATGAGATAAAATGATAGTTACCTGGTATAGAGATGCAGCACGTGAATATTTAGGAGGTAGACTCAATAGGACTTGTTGGCTAATTAGATGTTTGGGGTAAAAGATGGCAAAAGTCAAGGATGATGCTCAGGTTTCTGGCTTAGCCAGCCAAATGGACAGTGGTACTTTCACTGAGATAAAACACAGAGAAGAAATTGCCAGTTTGATAGGATGAGGATAGAGTTTGGTAAGATGAATTAGAGGCGCTGGTGAGACTTCCAAGAGAACAATGGTTGTAGATGGATTGACACAAACAACTGAAGCTCTGTCTAAAGAGGTACATTTGGAATTATTACCATATAGACAATAACTGAAGCCAAGAGAATGAATGAAATCATCCATGGAGGGTTTACATACAGAGAAGAATGTATAGTATTCCCTGGGAAAGCCCACCACATTTTAAAAGATAGAGAGAAAAAGAAAATCATAAGAAGGGGATTGAGAAAAAACAAGGAAGGAGGAAAACTAGGAGAGTACAGTGTCACAGAACAAAAGAGAGCATTTCAGAAGGCAGGGTAGTCACGGTGTCTAATGCTAAAGCAGGTCAAGTAATTTAAGGACGGAAATTTGTCCATCCAATTTAACAAGCATCATCAGCAATCTTGATGAAAACAATTCAAGCGGCTTGGTGGGAACAAAAGCTATATTTCTGAGATAAAAAAATTAAGTGGTAAGTAGACAGTAAATACACACAACTCCAAGAAGTTTCACTGTAAAGGGAAAAGAAAGAGAACAATTCCTAAAGGGGACACAGAGTAAAATTAATTTTTTTTAAGACAGGGAAGATTTGAATATATATCAATGCTTTTGGGAAGAAGCCAGTTTAGAGAGACAAGAGGAAGATGAAAGGTAGTTAACATAATCCAGTGAGTGAGAACTCTGAGAAGGTAGGAGGGAATGTATCCGGAGAGCATAGATGTTGGAATTAGCCTTAAGCCACAGGAGATACTTTCAAGTTCAGTTCAGGGGGGTAATAAAAAAGCTACTCCCTTGTTCAAAATCCTCTAAACATTTCTCGTTTGCAAAATTAAACACAAATGCTTTAGTGTGTCCAACTTCACAAGTATTTAAGTAAATGCAAATTTAAAATGAAATATCATTTTTATATACTGAATTACCAAAAAAGAAGTATTGATAATACTCAATGCCATAGAAGGTAAGCTGAAACTGGAATGCATATAACTTGTTGATAGACTTTTAAATTGGTACAACCCTTTGGAAATCAATTTGCCAATAAATATCAAAAACAATAAATATTCATATTAATTATATTTCTGGGAATCTAACCCAAGGAAACATTGTAAAATATAGGAAGGAACTTATATACATAAAAATATTCACTGGAGTACTACCTATAATAGTGAAAAATTGGAAATAACAACATGGAAATGGTTAAATAAATCATATGCTAGCCCACTACACAGTTGTTGGAACAATATACAGTTAATTATAAAATTATAGCACACAAATTATATAAAATATGGATAAAATATGGATAATATAATGTTAGGCAAAATTTTTTAAAGTATGTGTATACACTATGATCATTATGTTTTCAAAAGATGCATTAAAAATATTTGAAGAATATAAAAAATGCTAAAATACTATTGTAATTGCATTATACAAAAGGAATTATAAGTAATTTTTTATTTTGCCTATCCCAAATCTTTCTCTTATAAATAAAGCAAATGATAACATTTTTAAAACCTGTAAAGATTGACATTTAAGGAAACCCTTGACAGCATTCTCAGCTCCCACTACTTCCCATGAAAACCCTGATCTTCAACAAATGTGTCTCCTCATTCCTTGCCCAATCCCATATAACAGCTTTGCAAATACTACTTTCTCTAACTGGAATGTCCTCTCCCTTCCATTTGCTTTTACAAAGTCCACCATATGTCCCTTATCTTTTCTAAAGATTTCCCCAAACCTCCTAGCCATAGTAACCTCACCCTTCTCGAATACCTGTAGCATTTGTCTGTACTATTTATTTGACACTTTGTACATGACATCTTCCCAACATCACCCAGAATAATGCTTTTAAATAGCACAGGACAACACATCATCTATTTCATCTGCCCAGGCAGCCAATTTTTCTGTCTAGAGAAAAGGAATATAATATCCTCCACGGAATTCTGTTCTTTAGCTTATCTATTTCTCAATCATAAAAACATTATAATGAGACTATAGTATAAATAACTAGCAGAGGTTAGGAAGATGTATATGTTGTTAGAATGCCTGGAATGAACAGTAATTCTCTGGGTTATTTTACAAACTTTTCACACACAATGCCTTTGAAGTACACATTTTTTAAATTTATCCCTCATCTGGAAAGTTTCTTCTAACATATTTAAAGATGTTCATTCTTGGTTATTATCAAAAAGATGAGAGAGTGCTGGCAAGGATGTGGAGAAAAGGGAACTCTTTGCACTGGTGGTGGGAATGTAAATTGGTACAGCCACTATGGAAAACAGTACGAAGGTTCCTCAAGAAATTAAAAATAGAACTACCATATGATCCAGCAATCCCACTTCTGAGTATATATTCAAAGGAAATTAAATCACTATCTTGAAGAGATATCTATACCCCCAGGTTCACTGCAACATTATTCGCAATAGACAAGACATGGAAACAACCTAAGTGTCTATCAATGGATGAACAGATAAAGAAAATGTGGTGTATGTATATTCCATTATATATATACATATATTGGATAATATAATGGATAATATTCCATTAATATATATATGTTATAATGGAATATTATCAGCCATAAAAAAGAAGGAAATCCTGTCACTTTGTGACAACATGGACGTAACTTGAGAGCATTATGCTAAGTGAAATAAGTCAGACGGAGAAAGACAAATACTGTATGATCTCACTTATATGTGGAATCTAAAAAAGCCAAACTCAGAAACAGAAAGTAGATTGGTGATTACCGGGAGCAACAGGATAGGGAGGGGAAATGAACAGATGTTGGTCAAAGGGTACAAACTTCTGGTTATAAGATGAATAAGTTCTGGGAATCTAATGTACAGCATGGTGACTATAGTTAACAACATCGTATTATATACTTGAAAGTTGCTAAGAGAAATCTTAAATGTTCTCACTCCCACCACCACAACAAAAAAAACAGTAATTACGTGAGGTGATGGATGTATTATCTAACCTTATTGTGGTAATCATTTTGCAATGTATACATGCATCAAATAATCTTGTTTTACTCCTTAAACTTACACAATGTTATATGTCAATTATATCACAATAAAGCCGGGAAAAAAAATCATTCTAAAAAAAAACAAGACTGATTTCTGGAAGGGAGTAGAGGAAAGTTTCATATCCTTTGAAAGAAGAATTAGCAAACAAAAGGAAATAATCTAGGATCAAATGGAAGATTTAAATCTGCTTCTTCACTGATTTAAATATTTACTTTTTGGTAAAAAAAGTAACTATTCTGTAGGAAATGTAATTAATATTCAAAGACTATCAAAAACACCTAAAGCCTATCAGCACTCTATAAACCTACAACTGAAAGGAAGAAGTAATGGCTCAAAGATGAAGTTTCTTTAATTTGAGGATAAAAGAAAGAAAACAGCAAGAGATCAGAAAGTGTCAAAGATGACAGCATCAAAGAAATAAGAAAGAAACAGGAACATGAGTTCTTCATATGTTGAAAGAAGAAAGCTGGGAAAAACACCCTTAACAGCAAAATCACAATTCAATTAAATTAAGAAAAATTTTGGACGTGTTTTATGTATCTGGGCAAATAAGGACATTTCGATGATCTAACTGTTTAGGATAACAGTCTTTCAGTTGGTCGAGTCCCCTCCACCCCCTCCAGATTTCTTTTTAATCTAATGAAAAGACAAGCACTCATAAAATATACTGATAGTACACATAAAAATGGCTAGCTACTTATCCTATCATAACCAGGTTTTACAAGTTCCATCTCTACCTTATAATTTTAATTATAGGCAGAAATCACTGCTGCATTCTGTTTAATGCGCTTTTGTTTACATACCCTAATTTGCACTTTTAAAGCTAAGGCATTTCAAGGAGTCAATACATTAGAAATTCATAATTTATATATTTTAGAGAATTCAAATTAGACTGCCATACAATGACCTAGGCATAGGATGTTTGTTATATAAGACAGAATTATTAATTTCTATGATTGCTTCACATCTAAGTTAATCACTTCAAACCTATTCAAGGTAGAACCTACATTAAGATCCAAAAATGTAATCCTAGCTCTAGGCCTCAAAATTCAGCACTCTAAAAGGAATTACAATACCACTAGCTTGAATATCTTACTAAAAGATTGTGATACGGTTAAAGAATAAAAACATTTATATCTACAGGAACCTCAAAAATAGAAACCTCATTGTCTAATTTATTTACTCTATGATCAAAATAACTTCTCCAAATGGAATATTTGGCCATTTATATTATCAATCCAGTTCAATGTAGCTATGCAAAAGCTAACAAAACTGGAAGGACCATTTTTGCCAACTATCTCCTCAATAATAATGTTTATTGATTAGCAGTCATCTGCCATATGTATGTCAAAATATAATTAAGACTAACATCTTTCCTTTACTAAAAAGCCTGAATCTACACTGCAATAGGAGGCGTTACAGAAAATGATTTTAAAAAACATCAAGACAAAAGTTGTCTATTATTTTCCTATATTTTCCCAATGCACAGTCCTATATTTTGAAATCCTATTGGTGAGACAGTAGTCAAATATTACCTCAACTCTTATGTTGAAGATCAAGAAGGGGAAAAGACCACTAATGTCTTAGTATAATCAAAAACATCCAGCAAAAATTGTCAGGTGACATGGGGATAAAGTGAAAAACAGTCCAAACTTTTGGAGAAGTAACCTACTAAATAATTTTAACACTTCTTGTCTATGCAAACTAAAAGAAAGATTAAACCCTCAAAAGATCTGCTTTAAATGACAGGGTTTTTTTGGGGGGTGGGGTGAGATTTAGCTTTTTTGACATATTCTTTTCATTTGAGAACAATCTCATAAACCTTAATAAAAAAAAGGAAAACTTAAAACTATTCAACATACCAAAGAATAAGGAGCAACTAATCTGGTTACTTCAACTTTAAAAATCTAGGTTACCAATATCTCTATAGCCAGATAAACACCCAGTAAATATAATTACTACAGTTTTTACAATCTGTGATTGAACTTAGGTGCAGAAAACAATTAAATTACTGTTAAAATGACCATAATTTGCTACTCGTTTGGTCTTTAACCAAAACATTTGGGTTTACAGACTATATTGAGAATGATTTGGCAAAGAAAAGATAAGAATAAAATCTACTAAATACTATCTGTTCCCAATAAGACAACTCAGATTTCCAATATGGAATTAATATTATGAGTTATTCCACTTTCTTTATCTTTCGGGCTTTTTTGAAGCAAACAGTCTTAATCACATACTTTCAAAATTTTCAATTAATAAAAACATCTTTACAAGGAAACGATTTTAAAATCACCAGAAAGGCAAAGGACAAGATGTTCAAGACTTTAGACAGTACCTAAGAAAGAATACCATCAGGGAATGGCTTTATCAAGGTGGGCAAAGTTGAGAATGGCAGAATTCCTTCCCTGTTGTAATGAATATACTGAAACTACGGACAGTTTGACTCTCCCTGGGTGCGGTAGTAAAACAGAAGGAAAAAGCCTGGTACAGAAAGCTGAATGGCCCAAAGAAAACCTAAGTGGTGACAAGAGCCTAAAGGCACATGCAGGTACGCATCTTTTATATTGGATGTGATACACTTACATGGCCCCTGTTGAATCTCTTGGGGACCAACAGTAAAGCAAGTCTAGAACTTCAAATCTTGAGACATCTATAGCAAGATGCTGATCCAATGTGGCTCCAAATATCTTCTGTTTTCCTGGCTCACCTGAAGAGGAAAAAACACTACAGAGGATGTGGGAACTGAATTGCTTTATGTAGTTTCTTCTAGAGCAACTGTCTGAAAGTTTTGGCCCAATCCTTTATGAAGTCTGCAGATGAGACACTTGAGGGACTATCGAACAACAAAATTCAAATGAAAAGGTGGAGTGAGATATCTAGAAGGGGAATATGAGAGCAAAAGATAATCGTCGTAGGTAAATCAGTGTTTCTAATCCATAAGTGGGAGGAGGCAGAGAAAGGAGAGAAAAACTATGCACAGATGTTTCTCCCTCCACTCCCTCACCCCAATTGCTACTAAAATTCACGAAGTACCTAAACTTTTTGACCACAATTAGGGAGTGAATAAGCAAGATTACTTGGAAAGTTTACGCATTTTGTCAAGTCTCCCTCCCCTGGCTATGTGGCATTATTAAGCAGCAGGGAGGCCTTTCAGACAATACTTTTTTCTAAGAAAGATTCTGGTGGAATACAGCATAAAGCAATAAAGAAAGAGAAAAATAAATTCAATTTATACAAAAATGGAAGTCACAGGACAATATACTGTATTGACAAAGTTTATTTAATTCTGTTTTTCAAAAGGGGAGGGATAGTTTTGGTGTAACAAGAAATCAGAACAAAAAGTAGTTTCCAAATAATAGAAAATATTTTTAAACTGAGCAACACAGACTGCATGCTTCATCCCCTTAGGAAATATTATCCCTGGAAAGATCATCTTTAAAAAACTAAGATTAGCAGAACCAAATCTGATATACATTACCATACAAGAGCATAAAAATGTAGTCCATAATATTAAATTAATTTAGATTCATTTTTAATTAACTTCTTAATTTTTTTCTTAAAACATTTTACCTAAATATTGTATTATTCAAGTTATTCTCCAGCATTCATGTAATAGCCTAGGACATAAAACAATTTTCTTTCCAAATACATTCCATTTAACCAGAGTTTACTTGGACTATGTCTGGTAAAAATACCAGAATTTTCTGAAAAAATAAGATTGGAGAATCAATTAGATCCTTACCTGACGTGGCTGTTCATTCATTCGTTGTGGGTCTGATTTCACTTTATTACTAGGATGATTTGTGACTTTGGTTACTGGTTGTTTGAAAATTGATGCTGTTTGTCTAATTGGCAATGTCGTATTCAAGTCTGGTTTACCCTGTGGATGAAGGATATAATTTATTAATAAATATTATGTGTAAATATAAGTAGATGAATTCTTTTTTTATTAATTTAATATTCATTACTTTAAATCAGATTATTTCAAACTTCTCAGTCTATCTCAGCATTTTAAATACTCTAAAGCACATTTTAAGCATTTTATTATGTAAGGCATGCATGAAGTTTTGTCACAAAAAGCTTTTTGCGTACTGTTAAATGTAAGAAAATTATCTATATAAAATTCAAAATTAATTTGACTAGCAAAGTACTAAGGATTTTTAAATGAACAAATCTGTTTAAGGTTGGGTCATACAAAAGGAAGGAGAACTTTCAGGACAACAATCAGGACAGCAGTCATTTCTACATTCTCAGGATGGAGGAAAATAATGGTATACTTGGCTATTAGAATATAAACTAGCTGATCAGCGATCAGCTGTTAGAAGGCCAGGCTCACATAAAACCACATAACTTAACCTTCCCCTTTTATAGAAAAAAAGATAGAAAGGGAAGTTCTAATTCCAGCAAACAGAACTCAATTTAGAAAAATGTAATAAGGAAATATTCCTTATTTTTATATCACATTCAATACTTTTAAAGAAGAGACTTAAAACTGAAGTTTCAGAAAATCAAGCAACATACTCATCTACTTTTATTCAACCAGTAAATAAAACGTAAGATATGTTCTAGTGAAGTCAAAACGTGGCACAGAATTGCTATTAAGTTCATTTGCAATACTCTTAAAAACAGTGAGGGGGAGGAGAAAGAAAAAGAACAAAATGTGATTTAATCATTGTGTATTCTGATTCTGGCAAAAAATATAAAAGGTCATATATACCTGAAAACAATATACATCTAGTATTTTTGATGTAGAAATACACTTGAAAAATCTACAGGACAATCAATTAACTTTTATCTTTACAACTATCTCCAGATAAAAATTGTAATATCAACTTCCAGACTCCAAAACAGTGGTTCTCAAACTAGGGCATGCATCAGAATCACCCAGAGGGTTTATTAAAACACAGATTACTGGCCTCACTCCCAGAGATTCTGATTCAGTAGGTCTGAGGTGGGGCCTGGGAATTTGCACTTCCATTAAGGTCTCAGGTAATGCTGATGCTGCTGATCCAGGGACCATACCTGGAGAACCACTGCTCTAAAACACAGATTGCAAATTGGTGGCAGGTGGACCAAGTCTAATTCATAGATGTGTTTTGTTCAGTGTCTTTAATAAAGTAAGCCAACATCTACAAATCTGGAGACTTCACATAAAATCTAGAATTCTAGCTTCTCTTAAAAACTCCAACATTTAGAAATACTGGACTTGATTTGGCCACAACAGGCCATGATTGATTAGTAATAGCTGCGCACTAGAGGTGTCCAGGGTTTTCCTTTTGCAAAATTCCTCAACAACTCACATTTGTTATCAGTCTGAGCTCTGTAGGCATTGAGTTTGTGACCTCTGCTTAAAAAATATTAGCGATGCCTAGAAAGGCAAGCATCACAATAAATTAATCTCACAATTATTACAATTACAGAATTATTTAGACCCACTGTTAAATGTGCCTCCACCATCCCCCTCCCATAAACACACCCCTCTTCTCTGTATGTGCTGAGCATGATTGTCATTCCTTTATCTCACTCAATTTTCTCCCAGTGTATGTGCTTACCTTTAAGAAGATATATTCATCTTAAGTAACTCTAACAATATTATTTCTCATGTATTTGGCTTTTTAATTTTTCTGTATTTTCAAAAAAATATGATTTGGAAGTGTGCAAACTTGTCCGACAGGCTGCAAAGAAACGACTTAGGATGTCATCTCTAAAAAGTGTGAGGCCAGGGCCGGCCCAGTGGCATAGCGGTTAGGTTCACATGCTCCACTTTGGCGGCCCAGGGTTCACAGGTTCGAATCCCGGGAGTGGACGCATGCACCACTCATCAAGCCATGCTGTGGTGGCCTCCCACATACAAAATGGAGGAAGATGGGCACAGATGTTAGCACAGAGCCAATCTTCCTCAGCAAAAAGAGGAGGATTGGCAACAGATGTTAGCTCAGGGCCAATCTTCCTCACCAAAAAAAAAACAAAGTGTATTTTTCAAAAGCTCTCCTGGTAATTCTGATGCACAGAAGGTTTGGACACCTTGATTTATGACATCTAGAGCATTCTGTGGCCCTAAATGAAGCCACCCGAACTATAAAATAGTCAATATTCAATCCTAAAGAAGCTGAACACATAAATGCTTAGAGGAATTTCCTGTCAATAATTAGTTATAATTAGTATGTATCACTAAACAATACATTGTTTAGTTTTTAATGTTTTTGTTCTTTAATAAAGAACAATATATTCTGCTGGTATAAGAACAAAAATGGCATCAGTAGACACAGAAGTATATTGCAACTGTTTGTATGTGCACAGTCGAGTCCGTAAGATTCTCATTGTTATAAAGGATGACTGGAGGCCACAGAGACTATTCTAAACTATGAATCCTGAATCCACAAAGACTGGAAGGAAGCATGGAACACGTAAAACTATTGGTGCTACAATGGTAAGACTGATATTTTTTCATTAAGTTATGTTTTTGGTGCAATGAATAAAAATTAAAAGAAAAATCTGGCTAAAATATTGGAAATATAAAATTAACTGCCGTTTTCTGACAATGAGACAGTTCATTCCCCAGTGGCAAGGAATAAGATTATTCAGGAGAGTGCTGTCTTACTCTTCTCTTGATCTTATTTCGGTTTTTATTTTTTTTTCTCCTTTTAACTGGTCTGAAAGCCCTGAAGACAGAGGAATTTTTTTTTACTAATTAATTTTGTATTCCAAAACCATATCATGTAGTGTAATCTGAAAAGCTGGACTAACTGGTCTTCTCAGAAACTGTCATAAAAACAGTGGTAAATTTTATTACCACTGTCCCAAGGACTGCGAAAGAGTCACTGTTAACTCATGCCCAGTTGTGTCTGAGTTTTTCTAAATAACTACCAATCTCCCATAAACTTAGGCGTTATAAAGCAAGCACTTTTTTATGGGACAAGATTAAGGCTATTCATATATTTGAATATTCCTTTTCAATATAAGAAAAAGTGAAGCAGAAGTTCATTATATTACAAAATTAAACCAGCAAACCCACACATTCTAATATGAGAATGAAAAGTTTTCAACTTTTGCTCAGTCTTCTTAGTAGACAAGCTAGCCCTCAAATCAAAATTTAATGTATTTTAAAATAATATGTATATTAGACTGGAAGTATTCAAATAAATAATTTTCGAGGGTCTATTCTATCTCCCTAAGTGCTGGGAGGAATACAAAAATAAATATTTTTTTATTTTTTAAACTTTTACTTCATCTCTTTCCAATAAATATCTGGGATGGCTCTTTGTACACTCAGAAAGGACAAATATGCAGTAAAAATTAACTTTTAAAAATAGAAAATCAAGGACAAGGAGAAAACAAATTTCCTTTTGAAAAGGTTAATAGTGATTGATGCTAGCGCTGAGCATCAAATGCGGATCTGAACTTTCTAGGGGCCTGGGTGAAAAGAGAAACATTAAATTATGTAGATATTATGGTCAGAAAGGAGGAAGCAAACCACTTAACGAAGACAAAAGCTGTCCTGGTATCAAATCTAAAAAAAAAAATTAATAAAGGTACTTAACATCACAACAAATATTAAGCAGATTTCTACTGCTTTTTCTTTTTTCAGTGACCTTCCATAAAAGCCAAGAGCATAACATTTGAAGGACAACTCAGAGAAGGTGAGTCTGAAAGGGACTAAACGAGTGTGGTCTAATTATTGTGTAGTCTTCGGTGATCTGACTTAATTAAGGCTAGAAAAGAGGATTACTAAAGAGGAAGATGAAAAGCATGTAACATAAACCAGTGGTTTTCAAACATTTGTTGCATTCTTACTCCTAAAAGACTTTTGAAAATATACACACTCCACCTACATTTTAAAGTTGCCGCCAAGAATATTTCATTTTTTATTTAATGTAAATAGTTGCAAAGGATGCACTTACTAAAGTATTTTAAATACTGACACTTTAACAATAAACTGTTCCATCTCTTTAAAATGTATCTAACAGAATCTAAATATACCCACCATCAACCACTTACACATGAACAAACTCTTCAATACTTATAAATTTTATTTCACTTTTTTCTCTTTACACTAATAATTCCATTCCTACAGTTATTTCCTATTTTAAACTTGAAAATCTTTAATCGATCATTTGTATGAAATTATTGCTTTAAACTTTCTGTGACCATAAAGCTCTTAGTGATAAAAAAAAAATCCTTCTGGTTTATTACAATTATTAGTATATAACTGACCAAAAATGGTAAATTATAAATTTTAATAAAGAGATAAAAATTAGATAGACATATATTAATGAAAATGATTTATTTAAAAAATAACTACACAGCCTAGGATGAGCTTTACTAATTGCCGGAATAGGATAAGATTTAGCATCAATTCCACTTCTATTCTTCATTTTTTATAGATATAACACCAAGAAACCTTGTTCACATAAATGAGTAAATAAAATGAGTTTTATTCTGTCACTAGTTCTTTGAACTTCTTTTGAGTTATAAGTCAAAATATCACACAGTGAACCACCAAAAAATTTTAATAATAGACATTTATATTAAGTCTTCTGTAAATTTTGTTGCAAGTAAAGAATTGTACTAGCGGAAAGAACTGTTATCTAGTCATTAATTTTCTTAGTAGCAACACCAACATGTCAAATAGTCCCTTTATTAGAGATTAAACATTTTGTACCATGGTAATATTGGGGACAAGTGAAGTGTGCTCTTCTTCTGTAAAATGGGAGAAAGTTGACTATGAAAGGGGAATTGAGGAAAAAAGAACCTGTACTTCTATCACAGGTACATTCTCAGATCAATTAAAGGAAAGAGTACATGGAAGTTAAGGATACTGAAACGTCGTCTTTAAAACCATCCATGCTGGGTATACCATACTATGCTTTCACATAGCATAGTTAGAAGAGAAGGGACTTAAACTATATTTTCTAAATACCACTTTTCTCAGCCTGGCTTTGAAATAAAGCTATATGACAGACAGTTCAGAATTGTACATATTCTATGACAAAAGCCTAGAGAACTCATTTTATCTTTAAAATTCATGCAAAGTTTGGATTTCATTTTAAAAATTAGCCATGTCTTTTTAAGTAAAAATGTTGTTCTACCTATCCAAAATGTTCAAATAAAACTGACACTTCCAAGTATCATATTCATTCTGTGATTTTGCAAATGCCCCATACCTAAGAAATACTCATGCCTCAATTTGAGAAGCAAAGATTTTATTTTTCTAAGGTCAGTTTCTTCATCCTCATAAATGAGGATAAAACAGTAACTACTCATAAGATTCTCATATGCATGTAATATGCTATATACATGAGGTATATGCATATTATACATGAGATAATGCATGTAGGATGCTGCTGCTGCTAATGCAGCTTTCATTCAGTCAGCCTTTGAACAAATACTGAGTGCCTACTATCGGCCAGGCACTGACTGCATGTCGGGTATACAGTCATGAACAAATCACCAGAATCCCTGCCTCAGGGCTTACATTCTAGGGGCAGGGGGAAGACGGCAATTAACAAATAGGTTTATAGTTTACAGTCATGTCGGCACATACATTCTGAATAAACAGCAGCTGATTTCTAGTATTAGCATTAACACGTTATTGAACATGCCACTGAAATTTAGAAACTTAACCTATTAAGCTTTCCCAGAAGGAAAGCTATCCTCTGGTTCACACAAAGTGCCTGAGTGGTATCTTTAGGTCAAACCAAGATTATCCTCAAAAAGGAACTTGAGATTTGCTCCAGAACATGTACAGTAGCCAATAGCTAATGCCTTTCCACAAAATCGAAAGTCAACAATGCAAAGTTTACAATCCTTCAAGTTTTTTTATTGAGATATAATTCACACACCATAAAATTCACCATTTTAAAATGTATAATTCAGTGGTTTTTAGTATATTCACAAGGTTGTGCAACTTTCATAGGTTTTGGCAAAAAGCAAAGAAAAATATATCTGGGATCTATGATTTTGTACTCAAAATCCACACAGTGTAATACCCTAAGTGAGGAACAAGATGTTTCCTTTTTTTAAGGAAGCAAATAGGTGGACTACACTTTGAACTCATTATAAAAGGACTTATACTGGTAGTAAATTGAAGAGGTGGAGGATTGAAATTCATCATAGAAAACAAGTTTTGAAGAGTTCTGCTTGAAAAATAACTTCTTGGAGCTTTAGTTAACATGAGGTCATTAAAGGAATTATGGCAAAAGATGCTAATAGAGCAGCTCTACTAAAACTAAGACATCTAGTGCATGGAATTCATTATCTCCTTCACAGCTAGGTTAGCACTAGCTACGTCCACACCTTTGGGAGAACTGTGGAAACAGTCGCACAAACAGTTTTCTATAGGGCTTAACTTTCTTGCTGACCTAGAGTCTAGAAAGTTAGGTAACTCTGCAGGACCTATAAAACTTAGTGAAACAACGGAAAACTGGGCATCTGAAATAAATCCTGCCAAAGCCATACATACCATAAGCAACTATGTTCCCAAACCTACCTTCATTATCTGCACGAAAGTCAAGCCCAGGCCCTCTCAAAAGGTTCTATGTATCACACTTGGATACATTTGAAGCACTAACTTGTAATATGATAAACCTAATATCATACTGAACAGATATTCTCATCAGCAAGCCTATTTCCTAACACGGCTAAAGTTCTTCTGTCCACTTTTTGCTTTTTAGCAATCTTCATCAAATCAATATCTAAATACTTAGCTCAAATTAGCCAAAAAGTAGAACAGTGCTGTTAGCTCACAATAGCTTATTAGTTATCTTCACTTATTAGCTAAAGATAAATACCCTTTATTTATTTATTAAAGATATTTCTGCATATGAGAAAGTTAGAAGTTATTTGGACAAGAGAATACTTAATAGTTCTAGTGTCCTTTGCTACATCTTACGCTTTCTTGCTTTATTCATTCAACAAGCACTGTCCAAGTCACCATCATCCCTTCCTGGAAATTTACAATAGCCTTCTTAACTGGCCCCTGACTTCCACTTCTGCACTGCTACAATACATTCTCCACACAGCAGCCAAAATAATCATATTGCCCCCTACATCAAGTCCACAAATAGCATTCCATGTCACTCCTTAGGCTGGTTTACCAAGCCCTGTGATTAGGTCCGTCTACTTCCTTCACCTCACCTAGTGCCCCCTCCCACTCACTAAACTCCAGCCACTGTGGCCTACTTTCTGCCCACATATGCTGAACATATCCTGCCTTAGGGATTTTGTACTGACTATTCCCTCTGCATGGAATGCTCTTCTCTCTGGTTTTTGTATAGCTGACTCTTTGTCATTCAGATCTCAGCCTAAAAATCACCCCCACAAAGAAAACTTTCCTGATCATTCAGCCTAAAATAGCTACCCAATCTCAATCATTCTAATTCACTGTGTAGCATTTAATATTTAAATTATGTATTAGTTTATCATCCCACTAGACTATAAGGTCCATGAACACAGAAACTTCCTCTACTGTATCCACAGAATCTGGAATAATGCCTGAGCACATAGAATGTGCTAAAAAAAAAAAAAAAAATCTGTGGAATAAATGATGCATGAACTGTCTATGACACGTAAGGTCTTGTGTTTTGCAGCCCTTACTTACCCTTACTATTCATCTCACTTTCTGCCTTAAATTTACAGGTGCTACGTAAGTGGAAAATATTACAATTCAATGTAGTCTACAATACCCATCTCAAAATTATTAAGCATAGAGTCATCTGTATTATCTGCCTCAAGATTATCAACATGAGAAATAATCCCTAGACTTGTTCCATCTATTACTATTTAACATGAAGTCACGCTTATAGACACACGGCCAGCGTCTTCCTCTGAGTCACACAGCCAGCCCTACACAAGTATGCCGCGGGAAAATCATCCTCAGTCCACAGATGGTGTTTCTGGCAAAGTCACTGTCATAGTGCTGTTATATCATGAAATTATGGGAAATAAAGAGAACAAAGAATCTAGAACTCAGCAGACTGCCAACATGAGATTAAGACATCAAAACAAACTATGCACATTGGCAGGAAGCATGCAATGCTGCTCTTAGAGAGTTACAGTTCAGGAAGAATTTTCTTCAATTATGAGTCTGAAAACTTAGATCATGTCACTGTAACTAATTTGCCATAGTAACTTTTCATCTGTATAGTTAGAAAGGAAAATAACCTAAAATTCAGCAGTGGTTCTAGACAGAGGAGACTGGTATGGAGATTAATACCTTGGGGCAAAGTGCAAGGTCAATTAATAGGATATCAATGGTAAATTATAGACATGGTTATCTCTTGGTTGAGTTTCACAGAAAGTTTAACTGGTAAGAACAATATTAACTTGGAGATAAACAGAGCTACTCAACCTTGGATACTAATAAACTTTAACGAGAATTAAGCTTGCCCCAAATGGTAAACTATTCTCCCTTAGGGAGGTAAGCAAAGGAGTTTAAGGAGCCCATACTCTGCTGAGTAGTCCTGTAACAGATCACTCACGTAGAAGGGTGAGAATTAAGGTTAGAAATCAAGTCAGTTCCTCTGAGGCTCAGAGTTCCAGACAGGTCCTAGTTGCCTAAGAAAAGTCATATAAGTTCATTTATAATATTAATCCAGCAAAGGTATATATATCTCCTTTCTAAAAAGTCAGGACTGTAACATTTCAACTGTTTGTGTACTCCACTCTAGCAATTCTCAAAACGAATCCCATCACACCTCACATCCCTGTCTATCTTGGTTAACAACCAAATAGCCAAGTCTCTCAGATCATACATTATCACCCACCACTCATCCTCATAAACTTCTGTACACCCACCCCATAGTTCTAGTGGCTCTCAAACTTTCTTGACCTCAACTAAGAGTAGAAATGCATTTTACATCATGACTCAGTACACACAAGTGTGTATCACGAAAGTCGCCTAAAATACTCACCCTTACTAAATGTGATGTGCACTATTTTCTATCCTATTGTATTTCATATTTTAAAAATTCTAGTCATGACCAATTACATTGATTTAATAATCTTAAGTTTAAAAACCAATCCCCTAACCTTACCCTTCCCACCCCATCCCCCATCCTTACACTGTGCACTCTTGAATGACTGATCAGCAGGCTCTCCCACATCAATATGTTCTCTGAACATTCTCTCCAGTTCCTGGACTTATTGAATCGTGGCTGTCCCTCGAAGATAATATCTCCTCTAAAGTTCTCTCAAATGAAGGCTTTTTCCCTCTTTCTATCTCTCTCTTTTACAACTGCATTTCTAAGGGCCAGGAAGTAGTATAGGTTTCCTCCTTTCTCCCCATTTTTCTCAAGTCATTGCTCCATTTTTCGCTCCTTCAAAAACACCAGCTCCTTTGAAGCTCATAGGATCCGGCTATACCACCCTCCGCCACTCCTCCCTGCTTTCTCCTTCATTCACTAGACTTTGGTTTCTGTTTCATGTCTTCCTCTGCATGCCAACTCTTGTCCTCATTCTCAGAGGCCTCAATACCCATGTGGATAACTCACCCAGCATCCTGATTCCACTGACCTATTCCTCTCCTCAACCTCACCCACCTAACATTATAGTCACAGGCTTGTCAACACTAGTAACTATACCATCTCCTGTAGCTCAAGCAACCAACTCTCCAATTTCTACTTCCTATCCTTGGAGCATAGTTAGGATTGCCCTCTGCCTTCTTTGTCTCATCAATATCTCCCATCCATTGACTGTCTTATTGTCTCACTGTTCTTTATAACCCCTTTCCATTCCTTCCTACCCAGTATAGATTCCACGGTCCATCATCATTATTACACTGCAAACGTGCTTAACTTTCTTGACCTCGGTGGTTTTTCCACTTGTGCTATAGACTCCATTCTTCTTAATCTTTCTAAAGTCTTTAAAATGGGAGATTAACCAAATCAGCATCCCTTTCATCTCTACTATCCAGTGATTCTCTTCCCTACCCAAGAAAATTTATTGACATAATTGTCCACACTGACCAATTTTCTCTCTCATTCACTTTCAACCCAATCCAATCTGGCTTCTGTTCCCACTGAAACAATTGTTATCAAGGTTATTAATAACCTTCATGTTGCCAAACTCAGTGGAAATTTCTGTCTTTCTGCATTCAACCTTTCAGTAGCAATCAATGTAATTGACCACTCTCCTTTTTGAAACATTCTCCTCTCCCATGTCTCTCCCACATTACTACCCATTCTTTCACAATTTACTTCGCTGATTCCTTCTACTCTAACCAAATTCTAATCATTGGATTTTCTCAGAGCTTGGTTCTGGATCCTTTCCTATATCTGGGTAATTTCCTCCAGTCTCCTTACTTGGGACACTACCTATGTGCTAATGACTTACCAGCTCAGGCTTCTCAATTAGTATACCAACTGCATACATAACATCCCCATTTGGATTTTTGTTTTTTTTGTGTGTGAGGAGGACTAGCCGTGAGCTAACATCTGATGCCAATCCTCCCTTTTTTTTTTCTTGAGGAAGACTGGCCCTGAGCTAACATCCATACCCATCTTCCTCTACTTTATATGGGACGCCACCACAGCACAGCTTAACAAGTGGTGGTGCGTCGGTGTGCGCCCGGGATCCGAAGCTGCGAACCCCAGGCCGCCAAAGCGGAGCGCGCGCACTTAACCACTTGCGCCACCAAGCCAGTCCCCCCATTTGGATGTTTGATAAGCTTCTCAAACTTTGCATATTCAAAGTTGAATTGATTTTATCCACTCATATAAATTCCTTCCTAAGGCAATCCCAGTAAATGGCAACCCAATCCACCTATTCAATCTAAAAACTAAGGGCTCACACTTGAGTCTTCTGTCATCTCCCACACCCAATTCATTAGCGAATCCCACCCAGTCTATATTCAAAACAGAACTAGAATCTATCCGCGTCTCTCCATTAACACGTCTAGGCCATCATCATTCCACATTGGACTATTATAACAGCTAATTGCTCCTCACTTCCATTTTTGTCAATTTCATTTCAAATTAATAAAAACCTGTACTCAACAGTGGCCCACACTTAAGGGAGATGCCAGTAATCCCTTGTAAGGACTTCAAGCCCTAGAAATGCTAGATTTCTCACCTGTGATCCATTCCCTCTCCCTCTCCACCTTTAACTATATCCAACAGACAGACCAGAAGACATGCCATTCAGCAAGGGCTTAATATTCTTAGAAAAAGAGTATCAGCATCTTTGGGAAAGACTTTAGTTACTTTCCAGATAGGCCAGGAATGTTGGTGGTAGGAATGAGGTCTCTGTTTTCAGTTTGGATGGAAAGATTCTAGGAAGGGAGAAGCCTAGGGACAGTTCTTACCACAATATGCTCTACCAGGAGCTGGTTACCAGAATGATCCTACCACAGGGCTCTTTAGTGGTGGTTAATTAACCACGGGGTTCCTAGGACAGAAATAAGTCAGCCCACTTACTACTTCAATAACTGAAAAATTCCTTATCAGTTAAAACAAAGGCCTAATTTGAGCTACAGCAAGTGAACTGGTCCCTCACGCCTTCTGCCAAGGCCTTGCTCCCTTTCCTGCTTCTAAAACAGTGGTTATTAAATTTTCAGCTACAGTCTCCTTTGAGAGTTTGATGAAGATAGACTCTCTCCTTAGAAAAATGCACAACAGAAAATACTGCACACAGTTCAAAGGTTCCTGGAGGGCCTCCTGAAACATGGGCTCTCAGGTTAGACATCTCCCTGACTCTCTATTGATTTCCTTCACGTTGGCCTCTCAACCTTTAAAGGAAAAATAACAATAATAATAACGTTCCTTGATATGCATTCTCTTCTGAATATTGTCCTCTCTCCGCCACCTCTCCTTCAAGCTTCATAAGAGTAGTCTAACCATTTTTATGGGGATAGGGTAAAAATGCAGATGTTTGTAAATGGCAGAGTACCTCTGGAAGGACATACAAAAAGACACTGGTTAAGAAGTTTTATCTAGGGAAGAGGACTGGGCCTGAGAGACTGAAGAGGGAGGGAGACATTTTTCATTGAATATTCTTTTCACTATGTGTACAAATTACCTAATCAAATAATAATAAATCAAAATTTACAAAACTTTAAAAGAGCAGGCTACTTTTGCTTCTAATTTCTCATTTCCCAGAAACTTTCTGGCATTTTAAATATGACTTCTGGTCCTTCTATCCCTCAAAGCTGGTTACGTTAGGTCACCAGATGCCTTCTAATTTGGAAATCCAACCGATAGTACAAAGTTTTTATCCTCCTTGATCTCTCCATGGCATTTAACAAAAATTTTCTTTCCTAGGCTTATATAACAGCATTCTCTTGATTCTCCTAACTTTCTTGAAGTTCTTTCTTACTCTCCACAAGACTATTTATTCATTTATTCACTGCCTACAGTGTCACAAGATACTTTTCTTCTATTTGCCCTTATGTCGAGCAAACTCAGTCAGTTAGGGCAAACCACTATGACAGGAGTTCTCAACGTGTGACCTGGGAGTTCCTGGGGGTCCACAAGATCCTTTCAGAAGTCCAAGAAACAAAAAAAATTGAGTTAAACTCAATCTCACCCCATCCCAAATTTGCTCTTCTTCCCCTATTCCCTATCCACCCCTGCCCCAAGTGACTCAAGAATTGTAGCAGGCTTCAACAATCCCCTCTCTCTGCAATCATCAGGTACTTACGGCTATTAATTTCTCTTGATTGAGTCTCACATCTTTCCATACCTCCTGCTACACCATTAATTCAAGCCATCAAAATTTCTCTGGATGACAACAGCCCAAACTGCTCTACTTTCAGTTTCACTTTTTCCCAACTCCATTGCACCCATTCCATATCCAATACCCAATCTGATTCCCACCATCACCATCAGCTCACTTAAGTTTCTCAAACTACACAGATATTGCCCCCAAGATATATTAGTTCTCTATAAGAATTCATTTTTATTATTTTGTTGAAGATAATTAAAACAAGCACCTGCTAGATTATTTGGTTGAGTTCCTAGGACATAGCCATACAGAATCCAAGACTGCATTTATAATCACAATAGCATACTACCATAAACCAAGATAATTCAGGAGAAATAATGGCCGACTTATATAATTAATTCCATTCAAGAGAATATGATACTCTTTATTTCCAAATGTATCAAATTTGTGTGAATAGAGAAATGTGATGAAAGAACTGAGTCCTTCCAAAGTATTAGTAGCATTGACAAGCCAAGCTAAAAAATACCTTATTCCATACCATATTCATATTACAAGCAATTTGTAAGATATACCATGTCATGTTAATGTCAGGGAACTTGAATTTTATTAGTTTTGTCACAAGCTTTAATTTATAAACATTTCAGTGTTGTTGTTAAGAGCTGGAAACACTAGGAATTCAGTTTAATGTTTATACATCTGAAACATTAAAATAAAAGGAATTTCTAGCAACTAAATGAAGCTAGGTAAGTTCCATATGTTGCACTGAGAATCACTGTACTCTTCTTTATCCAAGCCTAGAGGGTTCTCCAATTAAAATTTTAAAGAAATTAACTTGCTTCTTAAAATGTTGAGGGTCATATCTCTGAAACCTTGAAACATCTCCTCTTTAAAAAATGAAGCCCAGGGCCAGCCCCACTGGCCTAGTGGTTAAGTTTAGCATGCTCCGCTTCAGCTGCCCAGGTTTGGTTCCCAGGCACAGACCTACACCACTCGTCAGTGGCCATGCTGTGGTGGCGGCTCACATACACAAAGAGGAAGATCGGCAACAGATGTTAGCTCAGGGCGAATCTTCCTCAGCAAAAAAGTAAAAATAAAAATAAAAAAATCAAAGCCTGCATAAATGCCTAACTAACATTTAGCTTTTGAAGCAAAGGTTTTGTTGTCTTATTTACATACTGAGGCATAGCTCTAGAACTATGCTGTCCAATGTGGCAGCCACTAGGAATATGTGGCTAAACTTAAATTAATTGAATAAAACTAAAAATTCACTTATTTAGTCACACTAGCCACATTTCAAGTCCTCAATAGCCACATGTTACATGTCCATAATCACAGAAACTACTATGGACAGTGTTGCTCTATAACTTCTCCTTTTGAGTAAGCTCTGAGAAAGCTGCTCATGACTTCGAAGATCAGCTTGATGTTGATGACTTCCAAATCTTTTGCCAGTATTTTTCCATTAAACTAATGGAATATCTTCAGAAACCTACTTGATATCTCCACTCTACTTTATCAGCTGGAAAGATGGAGGTAGTGGCTGGAAATCATTATGGCAGTGGCAAGAAAATCAATAAGGTAAAATGTAATCAAGAATGGGTTAGATTTTCAGGGTAAGGTTAAGACTGAATTTGAGACAAGTGGGAATAGGTACTGCAAAAACCTTAATAAATATTAGTCAAAAGACAATTCCCATTCCACTGTACCCACCCATCTTGAAATAATAAAACAGCCCTTTGCAAAGATCTTTAAAAGATATCTTTCTAACTATACCTGAAGATATTATTTACCCAGTAAACTCATCTTTGATTTGGAAGATATATTAAGATCACAGTTTATAATCAGTCAATATAAACTACAACTTAACGTGTTTCAAAGTTTATTTTAATTACATTTCTAATTCTTTCAAGATAAGTGTTTTTTTTAAAACTCAAAAACAACACAATTAATAGTGCACTTCAGCCAGGTTTACAACTATATAACAAAACACTATCTAAGATTCCTGTTTATCACTTTTAAATCTCCCAGCTTCCTCTATACTGTATTATAAAAAAGACATATTATAGTTATTAATTACCGACAAATACTTTTTCTGCTTTATAGAGATATTTAATGTTCGTGTTACTCCAAAAGAGAGCTTATTTTAAAAAATGCAAAACTCCATTTTCTGACTACTTAGCTAAAATAAAGTCAGATGCAAAAATAAGACCATGCCCCCAAAAATTCATAAAGAAACCTTCAGAAAACAATGACAACAAAAGGCATTTCTAAAATAATGTATGGTATATTAATTTATTCAGCAAACATTTATGACCACTATAAACTTCTGGAATGAAATGGATATTAAACCAAATAAACACGAAGCCAACATTTATTGAGTACCTACCATGCATGTGCTAGGCTTTTGACTACATATACAAAAACAACAACAAAAAGACATGGTCCTGCCCTCAAGGAGCTCACAGTCTAAGTGAAGCAGACAAACAATCACAAATACAATGGCAAAGCACCAGGGAGGCATATGGAAGAAGGGACTGGTTCTGCCTGGAGAATGCAGGGCAGGCTTCACAGAGATGGAGACAATGGAGCTGGGCCTTGGATGAGCAGGAGTTCTCCAGATGGAGGGGAAGGGGGGAAGCGCATTCCAAGCAGAGGAAACAGCACATGAGCAAGCAGAATCTTGAAAGCATATGCCATGGTGCAGAATGATGAGCAGTCCAGCGTAGCTAGAGCATAAAGGTGCACACAAACTAAAGAGACGAATTAGTTTTTGGTTTTTAGTGAATCATAACTATCAGGAAATATAATCTTCATATTACACTTCGCATAGCTTAACAGCGATTATGGTAATAATAGCGTAGTTTGAAAGCATTCCCTTCATTTCATAAATGCTTGAGCCCCTTCGATAGATACCCAGCATTGTGTTTAGAGTTTTAAAAAGACAGTTTTAGACAAATAAATTGTAATTTTCCTTTGTAAATTTAAGAAGCAAAATAAACCCAGAATAAAGGTTTTCTTACACTGAAATTACACAGCTTCACCTATACACACTCAAGATCCTAACTTTTTGCTACCTTGAGCTCCTCTACTCCTACCACTATCTCGTATCCTTCTTAACACCTTTATAACTATCAACCCAAAGTGACATCATAGCTAAGCAATACAGAGGCAACTTGAGCCTTCCCATCCCATTCTACCTCTCTAAACAAGGTGACCGCCAATGCCTCTGTGGAAACCAATGCAGCGTATGAGGAAACAATGCATTCTGACCTCCATACCAATTTTTGGAAATTAAACTACTGTAAACAAACTATTAGCCTGAATTCTGAATAAAGAGAGATATGAAGCAGATACCCCATACCCTTCAGGAAAAGTAAAACGATGAGGAGGAAAAGAGCTTCGGTCAGAAAGTTTCCTACACTGGCTACCAGGCAACACTGTTCACTGAGCTAGCTTGGTGCTTAGGAAGGTGCAATGGCGAAAGGAAAGGAACTAACATGGCTCAAACATTTTGCTAGGGGTTTTCACATAAATTCTATTTACTCCTCACAGTAATGCTCAGGGAAGGACTTTACTACCTTAATTCTACAAATGAGAAACCTGAGACCATCAGAGGTTAAGAAAGTTGCCTATGACTGCATGAGCTAATAAGTGGCAGAGCCAATACATCACACCGTGCCTGCCTGGGGCCAGAGCCCTTCCCACTCTACTGCTCTGCCTCAGGGTTCCTAAAATGAACGCAGCACTCCCAAGGGGCGTGCGGGGTTGTGTCAGTCATATCTCTAGTAAGAAAAGCCCTTACTTTTCCTTCCACTATTTTCACACAGTCAGTGTGAGACAACGGTGGTGGCAACACACATACACACATATCTCTGAAATTCAGAGGGAGAATAATTGAGAAAAAATGGCTACATAAGATTAGTTGCCCTTGGGGGTAAAAAGCTTTCTTTATAAAGATATTTGGTGCTTTAATCCAATGAAATTATAATTCATCATAATTCAAATGCTACTTGTTTCAATTCTTATACAATAAACCAGCAACTAAACAGCTCAATAAAAAAAAGAGCTAATGGAAAATTCTCCAATCAGTGTATTAGGATGAAAATATTATTCCAAAAGGTCATTATCCTCAATATTATCAAAAGTAAAAATCAAAACTGCCCTTTCTCAAATCCTACTCCTGAAAATTAATACGTAATATAAATTACGTGGTAAGGATACTTGCCACATTAAAATTTTGCCTCTTTTTAGGCAACAGGAACTATTTTAAGGGAAAAAAAGGAGAGAATTAACATCAACAAAGAAATCTTTTGTAAATAGTCCCAACAGGCCAAAAGTGTGATGTATGTTGGCCTAGAGATACCGAAATGTTGTTTTCAACTGTGCACCATTTACTTATGCTCTCTCTCTATAAGTACTGCCAACTATCAGAAAATCAATCAGATTGGGAAGTCAAAATGCTTTGTAGGGGGAGAAAAAGAAAAAAAACTGGGACATTCCAACAACCAAAATTCTAGTGACATAATTACAATGTAAGATACTTTTTGGAGAGCTTTTGAAATAGCATACATATGCTATAAGTAAATTAACCAACCTTATTTTGATTGAGAGGATCATTCCGCAGTCTCTGTTTGTTCTTCTGTAATTTACTAGGCATCATCTTTCCAGTTCTGAAGTCAAAACTGCTGAGGTCAACAGTATTTCCCAGGTACCTTGCCAACTGAGGTTTGCTTCTGAACTTCTTACCACTTGGACTAGAAAAAAGATAACGTTAATTGTACAAAAGACAACAATACTTCTCCTAGATCTCTACATATACCTCTTCTGCATGCCTTCCTCCTCTCTGCTCCCAATTGTTATCACATCACAATTTTACATATGTTTATTCTCTTCACAGAAATGTTAAAGTTTTAAAGAAACTTTGTAACTTCCCTGTAAGAAGAGATAATGTGTCATCTAATATAACACTCCACTAATATAATACACCACTGGAGCACATAGCAGATGTTACTACAGATTATCCCACTGGTCACTCACTCAACAACCACCGACAGAAACCCAACACCAACGGCACACACAGCATAATATGTATACTGCAAATGTCTTCAATCTTACAAACTGTTTTCCAAATTGACTTCTGAAATGCTATTTTTTCTGTAAGTATTACATATACACAATGCCACCAGTAATCAGAAAGAACTTCAGAACAAATTCTTTTGAAGTCAACAACCCTGGTTAAAAACACACATACACACACAAGCACTTGGAATCAATACCATCTTTGGGCTACTGATCTGAACTCATGACATTTACGACTGAAAAAAAATTCTTGAATTTTGACAATATTTAAATGCTCCCTAATGTAACTACTGAAAGGAGAAAACTAAGGTAAACATTTGCAAATGCATTTGTTCGCTGCTGTCATGAGTTTTGTTAGGCAAACTCCAACCTTAGAGAAGCATACCAAGAATAATTTACTTTGTGTAAGAAATATTGTCAAAGCTGAAAAATAACAAAAGTGCCAACATTATACATAGGGCTAAACTAATCTGTTCTAAAAACTTTTTTGCTGTGTGGCATTAATCTTTAAGAAAATTTTTACAGGAAGAATGTCCCAAAGTCTCATCTAATAAATTTTCTGAGCCAAATGTGCCAGAATAAACTATTTAAGTCAGCGGGATACATCACCAGAAGAGAATTGTGAGAATTCTAGAATCTCTCTCAAAGAAGCCAACATGTCACGTTTAGAACGTAACCTTGCACCACTGACCATAATAAAAGAAAAATACTTCAACAGGAAGACAAGAGAGAAAAGGCTGGAAAACCAAGCAATAAAACATTCCCCTGCAACAGCAAAACTTCTCTCTGGGTCAGGTCAAACCAACACACCCTACTGTCACAAAGTCTACAGTATTCTGCCACCACCGACTTCAAGACAACTGAAGATCATATCAAGATTCTTTTTCCACAATCTCATGAGGTAAGTATTCCTGAAACACAATTCAAGGTACAGAATTCAGCCTACAGATGAAGATAATAACCAGTAACACCCAGAACGTAACCAAACAAAACAAAGCAGACAACAACTGGACCACACTAGAGGAAAGAATACAGGATTATGTATAAGCAAACCTCAACTCCCATTCTCACCCAGATATCCAAATATGCTCAGTATCACAAAATAAAATATCATGTAACCCTCAATATAGTCCAAAATATGCATCATCTCTGCTGAATGCAAACTTCCACCCCCACACCTGATCTTCTTGTATTGCCCTCTATTGTGGCACCACTGTCCACCCAGGACCTAATCCTCCACGCTAGAAGGCCATGTCACAATGCTCAGTGCCCCATCCCTCAGCCACGCACCCAGTACCAAGTTCTGAACGTTCAGAGATGCCTCAATGCTGACAAAATAGTTTCACCTCCTTAATAACACATCAAAAGCCTTCGATCTATTTAGATATATATTTTTTCCCCAACTCTTTTCCCCACCAGCCTTGGTACCCCACATTCCAAACAATGTCTGCAAAATATGCCATGTAACTTTGACTTCCAGCCATGTCTTTCCAGATGGAATGATGAGCATAAGCAATACCTTGCCTGTCACAAGACTACGTATCAAATCTTCCAAGCCAGAGGAAAATGTCACTTCCTCTATGAAGTTGTCTGTGATTCTCCAACTCCGGTTAGAAATAATTCTACTATCCCTGCAATTCTATTTCATTATAACAATTCCTATACATTCGCTGGATAAGTCAAATGACCAGAAATTACAATGCCACTTTTTAAAAAACCCTCAAACATGATTTATACAGACTAGCACTGAACAAAGTAACTTTCTGATAGCAAAAACCTTTATCAGTTGAATAGTAAAGAATATGGCTTTCATTTGCAGCCTCAATGGAATGGTAAATGCCATGCTTATTTAAAAGTTATATTGCATGAAATTTAAAAAATTGAGCTGGAAAATATTTTCATGATTAATCTATTATTACACTACATAAGAAATGAAGTCTTACTAAAAGACCCAAATTAATTTGAAAAACCGGTAAAGATTTCTCTGCTATTATGTCACTTATATAATTACAATTAATTTTAATTAAGCTAGAATAGCCATATAGTCCTTTATAATCAGATATTCCAGTTACTGGTAAACAAGATTTTGATAAACTATTTGACATACCTCAAAAATGAAAAAAAAAAATCTGTCCACAAAATAAAATGACAATTCTCAATCAGGTATCCCTCTAAAAAGATCTTATTAGTGCAATAAAAAGCTGAGCTCAAGAGTGGAGTTTGTTTCGACAGACTAATGTTCCGGAAGACGAAAATATTAAGGTAGCAACTTCTACCAAAAAGATTAGCACTACTATTCTTAGGATATAGCTGGAATGTCATTTTTGAAGAATCAATTGACTTAATTTCACAAATTAACCCTGCAATAAGTTGCTCCTTATGTAACAGGTGAAATGCCAGTTACCTACTGCAGCTGGAAACATACTACAGCCTCTCCATAACATTCCTCTATGGAGCAAAACTCAGAGATCCATCAGTTTTAGACACTCCTCCCCCAAATTAAGGAAACCTAAATGCTTAAGAATTAAATTAAAGGGCTATACTCACGAAATGCGATTGCATAGTTTATGATCTAGATTAGCAATTTAACATGGCTTAAAATAGTTCCTATGTTTAGTGATTTTAAAAATCAAATGGAAAGTATTTATTCTAAGAAAGGCCTGACATACTCTAATGATAACTAAATTAGCAATGAAGGAAGAAGGTGGAAATAAGTTTTAACTACTAGTATATTCAAAAAACAGTTGGAATATCAACTGGTATCCAATCAGATCTTATTCATATCAAATCACTGCCCCCTGTGGTAAAGATGGGATTCTATGAAGCATCTATATTGGACAGCTACAAGCACTGGTCATACACACTGCTGCCTTCACAACAGTAGTACAGCCATTTTCTTCTCCGTACCTGCTACAGCTTGTGCTTGGTGCTTTAAGGAGAATCAACCTGGCCGCCCCAGGGGACTTTAAGACCAGGGACCTTCCTCTGTAGGAGATGGAAAGCATCTACAAGAGCAAGCATATAGAAGAGCAAGGCCCAAAGGAATGGTTAAGCAGGAATTCTGCCCATCAGATATAGAACACCTGCATGGTGGCAAAATGACCCTGGAAGTGGCTGAGGAAGTAAATGCTAGATGAACAAAAAGACTGTATGTCACTTAAGCTCTGGTCTTACCCAGAGTGACTAACTATCATCTGTGTGCCCTCTAAGATGGCTGCTGTAGGTCCCAGTCTCAGACACACCAGGACTTAACATGACTAAGCTTTTATTCTAAAAGCATCAAATTGAAACTTAGGGAAACTATCTTTTTTTTTTTTTTAACTCTAGTAGACTAGTGAAGGATATTAGTCATTTTCAATTTTCTCCGCCCAAAGTGATTACTTCTACTCCCAGTAATGAAATACTAATATTTCACTTTCAACCACAAAAAAAATTCCCTACCAACTGCCCCCTAGACATGCCTACCCTGAACCAACTTGTGATCTCACCTTTAACTTTTCTTACCCACTAAAGACCCTGAAGAAAAGTAATAATTAAGTGAAAATCAAAAACATCAGTTATATTTTTCCACTTCATTTAAGAACATTTCATCACTTGAACTATGTCTTCACTTGCTTTCATTATGATTAAACTGTTTACAGCACTTCTTAAACCTAACTCCATCTTAGAGGTTTCTAATATAGATTGTCAAAAAGAAAGAAATTTTATTTGGCATCTGACTTTCAAATCTTAAAAAATTTAATTGATATACCAGAAATACTTAAATTATGATCACCTTAATTTAGTGATATTCATATCTTCTCACTCTGCAAACTCACCTGTAATCATCACTACCTGAGCTAGACAACTGTGACATGCCCTGCCAGTCTATGTTATAAAAATTGACTCTTCTCCTTGCATGCGAAACTGCACTCTGAAAACACTCCTCTAATAGAGCAGAACATATTTTTCCATGTTACTCTGGTAATATGGATCATCATGATGTTTAGTCAAACCATTATGAGATAGTCAAACCATTATGAGAAGACTAGAGGTCTGAGCAAACACAAGTATATCTTCACACTGGTTTCTAATAGGATGAACTGTGCGGGCAGCATAATCAGCATGGAATATGATGAACTGGGCTGTGAGTGGCAAGAACACTGTGGAGGGCAGATGGTTAGCTACATGGCTAAGGAGCATGTTCACAGGTACACCACTCTCCAACAACATCAGACAGTACTTTGTGGGGAATAATAATAACCTCCACACTAAAAATTCTATAAGCCACAGCACTGGAAAAGTTGGAGAATAAAGAAACATCAACTTTCTATTTTTTTCCACCTCTTTAAATGTTAAAGCTTACCTGTTACATACAAGAGTTAAGTACTGAAAGAAAAAGACTCTCTAACTTTACATAACAATTGTCTCCAGAAATAAAATTTTAGCTGAGACTAAAAATCTGAAACTAAAATTATCTTTTGGCACTTAGGTACAAAACATGTAATCAGAAAACTACCAAACCAATTAGTTCAAAGAATGTATGCCATTGCTTCAAAGCTACATGACATACACACAGAAAAACCTATCCAAAAGTCAGCTCCCCACTCCCCCTTCTTTAACTCCTTTCCTCCTGTAAATGCAGGCCCTTCCTAAAACGAACCACCCTCAGCCCTCCTCTATAGTTTGTTCCTGATAGATTTTATCTACGTACTCCTGTCTTAATTACATCTCCCACCTCTGATCAATTACTAAATCCAGTTCCTTCATAATCACCTGTGAATCCATCCTTCCTTTCCACTTCCATTGTCACTGCCCAAATCATTTTTTATCACCTCAAGTCTAAATCACCACAATAGGCTAACTGATTTTCTATTTGCTAGTCTCTTTGCAGTCTAAACTATCCAGACCACTCTTCCTAAAACACCACTGTGACCACAGTTCAGTTTAAAAGCCTTCAATGGACTTTAACTCATCAGCAAAAGGGAGCCAAACATCTTAGCCCTGCATCTGAGATCCTTTTTCATCTAACTTTCTCTTAACCTTTCAACCCTACTTTCCACTCCCCTTATCCAGTGACCTCTGCTCCAACCATATTGGTTTGTTCACTCTATTTTGAACAGGCTGAATGGTTTCCTTCTTCAGCCCTTTGCAAACCATGTCTTTTACCTGGTCATAATGCATGTCTCCACCCCCAACCCCCAAAAGCCCAAAAATACCAATCCACCTAACACCTCCATAAAGCCTTAACAAAACAAAGTAACAGGAATGTTTCCTGCCTCTGAACCCTACAGCAATTACTGCCTGTATCAGGCAAATAATCATGAACTGCCTCTTGGCATCTCTTATATTCTAGTTTTGAAATACTGAGTTCCATACAGTTATAAAACTTCCACAAGTTTAAATCTTATCTTCAAACAGCATACTGAAGTAGTTATTTATGAATGAAACCATATGTCAAATTTGCTTCAAAATAACGAAGGCTGAGTCTGGGGTAGTGGATTGGGGTACGGATGAAATAAGATTGACAATTGTTGAACTGGGCAATTGGTAGTTTTTTATATGATTCTCTCCACTTTTGTATATATATTTGAAAATTTCTACAATAAAATGTTTAAAACACAAACATTAGAGTACGCAAGCTGAATATTTTCCCTGAAAATTGGAAAGTACTTTTTCAAAATATGAAGAGTGTGGGCAAGTAAATTTGAGCATTAAACAATTTCCTTAGCAGTTGGGGTGGGGTTGGGGGATGGAGAATTATTTTTCAAGTATCAAAAAGGAAAAAAAATTATTCACAATTTAGCTACTAATAAAATGTGACAGCATTCCACCTTCTCCCTTGACATACATGTTTAAGAAATCATCACACAATTTTAAATGGTATAAAGACCTTAAGTATAATTCAAATTCTATACCAATCATTCTCATTCCATAAACTAGCATTTATGTAACAAAAATTTCATAAAAACAGTACAATACTGGTAGCAAATTCTATCACCTCTATATCGTGGTTAAGGAAAAATTAAAAGCCAGGATGATCCACTCAAAAATAAAAAATTAATGAATGTAGAATTCTACTTAATCTCATCCCACTGCCTTAAGGCACTCACTCTCTGAGAAATGAAAAAGGGAAAACACTGGTTATTTTGGTAGAATTGGGGACTGGACACTTGCTATGGAAATGTCAGAAATTAAACATGGCTGGGAATTATCTCAAAATATAATGAAGGGGGGAGTGGAAAAGGGCTAGATATTGATGAAACAAGACTGGCCAGGAATTGATCATTGTTAACTGGTTGATGAGCATGTGGGGGATTCATTACACTTTTCTATCCACTTGTGCTTTTGCATATGATTGAACTTTTCCATAATAAAAAATATATAGATAGATAGATAAGTATACCAAAAAAACAGACTATATTTTTTAAAAAGAGGCTAAGGCCCTCCAGGAAAGGCCTTTTTAAAACGATGCAGGGGGCCGGCCCCGTGGCTTAGTGGTTAAGTGCGCAGGCTCCACTACTGGCGGCCCAGGTTCGGATCCTGGGCGCGCACCAATGCACAGCTTGTCGGGCCATGCTGAGGTGGCATCCCACATACAGCAACTAGCAGGATGTGCAACTATGACATACAACTATCTACTGGGGCTTTGGGGAGAAAAAGGGGGAAAAAAATAAATAAATAAATAAAATAAAGAGATGCATACATCACTGCATACACGTTAAAAAGAATTTTAAGGACATTCATCCTTGCCTTAATCTATGGACTCTTCCAATATAAAAAGAATAAAAGTATGTCAAAATATTAACAGTGATTCTCTTTGGGACTATAATAATGATTGTCATTTCTCTATATATACTCTTCTCTATTTTCCCAATTTTCCACACTTAGCATGGGTTACTTTTATAACGAGGGGAAAAAACAGAGTATTTTTTAAAAACTCGATGAACGTGTATAACCTAAGATCTGTCCTAATCACATTTCAAAATACAACAAAATATTGTGACTCTTCACAAAATTAACAAGCATATGCATCTATTTATGTTAAGTGAAGAAAAAGAAACTAACATTTTATTAATCTACTGACAATCTACTACATGCCGAAAGCCTTACATGTATTTTTATTTAATCTCAAAAAAATTCCATGAGGTAAAATTCTTACCCTCAATTTATAGTTGAGGAATCAGAGGCTTATAGAAGCTTAAAAATCTGTCCAAGTTAAAACAGTAAAGCAAGGTTCAAGATTCAAGTCCCTCAATCTTCTGACTCAAAAGTCCCCGTTCTCATTCTAAACCAGTGCTATGCATATGTGGTCTATGAACTGACTTACTGGTCTTCAAATAAGTACAGAAGCAGAGAGAAACCATTTAGAAACTGCTATGGTAATCTGACAGGGTAAGTTTATGACTGTAGGATCTAATAGTAAAAAGTAGCAACATATACTTTGTATGTCCACTTTGATATCACATTATTTTTATATTATTTTTTATTGTAGACTACTTCCGACCAAGATACTGTAACAAACAGCTTCACAGTTATAGTACAAAGAAATAATACATTTGTTAAAAGTAGGTAGAAACATATTATCCTCCCAAGATGTTACAAAAGCAATTTTGATGGTACCTTTTTAAAGCAAAGGATAAAAGGATTTTTCTTTTTAATATTAAAAGGGAAATCAGAACTTCTATAGATCTCTTTAGGTCCAAAAATCTATATATAATATATACACAAACACTAAACACATACAAGTTTAAGGAAAAGTAAGAACATTCACTTCAGCTATTCAATATTGGCATACTTGATATAGTACAAGGCAGGATGCTGG
The DNA here is from genome assembly GCF_057802395.1 of Ceratotherium simum simum. NCBI lineage: Eukaryota > Metazoa > Chordata > Mammalia > Perissodactyla > Rhinocerotidae > Ceratotherium > Ceratotherium simum. Next base: position 42,553,826 of record NC_141913.1, read on the forward strand.
GTATTGCAGGGGACACAAGACTGCCCCTATAGTACAGGCCTATTAACAGCCAGCATTAACCAAAAGTTCTTCTGGATCGCTTATTAAAAAAAGTATTAACCGTTTGCTTCATTCAGCAAGTAATTATTAAGAGCCTTCTATATACCAGGGACTGTGCTGGACACTGAAGATTCAAAAATGAATCAGACTCAGCCCCTGACCTTGAGTTCAGAATCTGGTGGTCAACAAGACTTGCCAACTGTCTATTACAGCAAATGTGGACAAGGTTAACAGAATTACGCTCAAAATGCCATAGGAGTTGCCCATTTCTGCTAGGGGACTCTAGGAAAGGCCTTTTTAAAAAGATGCATACATCACTGCATACATGTTAAAAAGAATTTTAAGGTCATTCATCCTTCAATCTATGGATTCTTCCAGTATAAAAAGAATAGAAATATCAAGATACATTATTCAAAAATCTTTAAAAGAGGATGATGTTCTTCTTCCTTACATTTGTAAATCACTCATAATTGTTCCTGACAAATGCTAAGTACTCAATTTTAAAACCTAATTTTAAATTATATTTACTATTATTTATATTCACATACAGCTTATGTAGCCAAGTTCCCAAACAAATGAGTTTGAATTTATATTTTAATAAGACAAGGCAAAATCATAAGATCCACAGATATTACTCAAATTTCATTCTATTCCATACTTTATATTCTCCTTCCTTGGGAAATCTTAGTTTTTAGAAGTTCTGATGAAATTAAGTAAAACTTCATTTTACAATTTGCCTAGTCATTTCTTAGTGGAAACGGCAAACAGTAATAAAAGATCAATAAACAGGAGCTGCAAAGGGTATTAATATTACAAGCCAAATAGTAAATCCATGAAATAAAGAGCTGATGATTTATTTCTAATTCATCATGCAAGTCTAAGAAGACCTCAAACACGGGCTAAAAGGTTATGAATTTCTACTAGTTCCACTATAAAATCCAAAACAAAAACAAAAAGAGCATCACCTCCTTTGCAAATCACCTGCTTTTGTTCCACTAATTGAAACTAAATTATGAAAAAATTAAAATATGACTATATCTCAACAAATGAAATTTTAAAAGCAACTTGAAAAAATCATCGCAACTTGAAAAAATCATCTCAACTTCTGTTGGAGATTATTTTTAGAATGTATGTGTATCAGTTCCTTTTAAGCTGTGTATTTCCTCTATTACAGGTATTGTGGGTGTTCCGGCAGGTGAGACTTTGCATGTCAGATTCTAAAAATCAGATGTAGGACAGATGGTAATGTTGCACACTAACAAAAATTCCTCTAGCACATCACAAAAAGATGTGATGGTACCGCTGAGAGAGAGCACAATTTTCATCACATCTATAGGTCTTTTATTTCTGGATCGAGGCTTCAATCAGGCAAAATCAAGAAAAAAAACCAAAAGCAAGTCAAACCTTCAATTATGCAGAAGGTGCTTAAAAAATATTGCATTTCTTTCCTTTCTCCAAGTAGAGATTAAAAATAAAAATTGGTCTGTAGGGAACATTTCAACTGTATCTCAACTCTGAAAGAAGCATCTGAGCTTTCTGCAGGAACCATATAAAACTATCTCATAAACTACATTTAGCCTGCAAGTTACAATTCGATTTCTAATTTAAATGGAAACTTTTAAAATGAAGACCTATAGCTTGCACCTTAGGGAATGTGTTGCCTATCTGAATATCTGAGAAAAAACAAGGTCAATCCTAAATTAAACACGTATCAAAAGAGAAGGGGAGGAGCAGCAAAGGGGGTACACATTTCTGAACAAAATGATCATTTCTATTACCCACAATAAAACTGCTTTAATTACGTTAATTTACCACAAGTTTTCCATTTTTTTCCCCTCTAATATTACACAGAGCTGGAAGATCGTCTTTTGGTACTATGGCTTCACTATCAAATAAGATTTAAAATTTACCCTTTGTCAATTTCAGGATGCAAGTATAACAGTAAATAATTACATTATCCTAGTGGCACAGCAAGTTCAATAAAGTAGATTAGGCATGAGATGTTGCAATATTTGAAAATACAAGTAGGGATCTCTATTCGAGGCACCGGAGCAGGGTGGTTAAGAGTTCTGGGGTTAAGCCACCTGCATCAGGATTCTAACATATTATTTACCTTCCCTGTCCTAACTCCCCACTTATTAAATGGAGATAATTGTATCTATGGTTTACAGGATTATGAGGATCCAATAAGATAATACATGCAAGGCATTTAGCAAAATAATACTTATAGCTGCCAAAACTATGAGAGCTGTGACACAGAACACACACAGAATTAAGGCACAGAAGACCCTAGACTATATCCTATACTATACAATGAAACCCAGATGTTGATTTCTTACTTGTGTCGGTGCACTAGGAGCACCTTATTTACCATTTTTAACATATCTCTGATGAGCATCTCATTTGCCATTTCACCATATCTCTAACATTCACAAAGCAAAAAGCTTTCTATCCTTTTATAATACCCTCAACATTAATGATGAAAGTTAGAAACTTGAAAATGTTTGGATTTAATAAAATACCTCAACCAGTTTCATCCCAGCACAACACCACAGGTAACATAAAGCAAGTGCTAAGTCATTTAAGACTTGTTTTACAAATTTTTAAGTGTCATATCAATTGGTAAACACTAATTTAGCATCCGAGTGTTCAGCAATGTGCCTAGGGGGAAGGAAGACAGGTATGTGAGAAAGCCACAGGTTCTACGGAAATGAGCATGAAAGTAATACAGGGGACACCAGGTTTAACTATATAGAAATGACCCGAAAGAAAACATCAGGGGAAGGACAGTTTATTGAAAGCCAAAGAGATTTTAATATTTAAGAACTGTGACACTGGATCTCCCCCCTGGTCCTTTCAGCTGGTTTTTTCCAACAAGACTACATGTGAGAGTCTTTTTTTTTTTAAGACAAAAAAAAAAAAAAGAAGGGAACAGGCCTGGTTGAACTTGGACATCCTCAATGATTGAGAATTCATGCCCTCAAAGCACCACACCCGCCTTTAGTAACAAATGGGATAATGTTTTTAAAACCTATTTATATATGTTCAGCCCATAACAACTTGAGTTATTTAATGAATTGTTTTCCTTAATTAGTCTTTAAACATATCTAAAGCTTCAAGAGATCTATGTATTTATTTTACCGTTCTGGAATTGAATCCTTATAACACTATGAGGTACAGGTACAATCATGTCCACTTTACAAACAGAGAAACCACAGCACTGGGAAGTGTAAGCGACATGCTCAAGGTTGCACCACTGGTTAAGTGCAGAGTTAGAATACCAACTCCAGATCTCTTAACTCCTGTGCTCTGCTGAGCCTTCCCTAGAGACTCCTACTTTTATCATATCACTCATGATTTTGTAGACCTCAATTATATTGCCTCTGAGTCTTCTTTCCAGCTCAAGGTGAAATCTTTTTTAGTCTCTTTTCATGTACCTGCTCCCTCTGACTGTTTTAATTGTTCTCTGGTTCCACTGTATCTTTTTTTTTTTTCAGAGAAATGATAGGTGCAAATGCATCATTTTGACAAAACAGTCAAAAATGTTTACTATTGTGTTTCCAATATCCAACCAGATTGTATTTTATGGTAGCAGCTGAAACAGTTTAGTATGACTCCCAGGTCTTTAACCCAGTTATAACCAAAAGCCTAGAACCCAACAAGTTTAGACTTGATAAAAAAGGCACAAGATGGCTACTAAAGGTTCCTGTGTAGAGGAAGATAATATTTCAAAAATATCAATCTGCAAGTGCAGGGAACCAAAAACTGGAAGTGACAGGAGTCAAGCAGACCAGTTAGAAAATGATTTTTCAAATAATGGGTTCATATGATGGCAAGGAACTTTTTCAGAAACTATACCAATGGATCCAACACTTTATCAAATGACACCCTTTTTAAAAACAAACTTTGAACGATAATATATGAACTGCCACAATACTATCAGTAATCCTGACAGAAGGCATAATTATACTGCTTAACTGGCAACCAGAGGCACACCTTCCTATTGGAACTTGGCAGTCTCAGGAAACAGCCAAAAACCATTCTACCAAAATTCGAGGTTTTCTCCATGAGCTTAATTTAAGTCCAATTAATAACTGTAAGACACACCCTCCGTTAACAGGCACAGATTTGTTTAAATTAATCTCCCCAGGGGCAGGCTAATTCAGGAGTTAGCATTATTAGAATCTGTGTGAACAACTGGGTGCAGGTGTTCACATTACCAACAGGAGAGTCAACTCTTAAGCCACCTATTAAAAGATATGGCCGGTGTTTTGTGAGCTAGTGGTTTTTAACGGGTGGAGAGTATTTGGGGATGCTAACATGCAAAGCAGTGACACTGCAGATCGAAAATAATGTGTTCACCTTAACTGTGGGTAGGTGATCTCCATCATTCACCCCTGCAAACACAATCAAAGTCAGAGTAACTGCCGTATCACAAGTATCACATCATGCTACATCTGTCTTCCTGCCTCGGAATGTAACCGCTCAGAAGGAAATCAAGACTGGATGTCACAATCCTGCATAGCAACTAACGCTTTGTAGGAAGTCAATAAACAACAGACAACGCTCCTTCTAGCCCTGAACTAAGGACATGTGGCACAAATCTATTCAATGTGTCCTTTCACTTTACATAAACAAGTAAAAGCCAAATCATGTTGCACTGTCTCATAAAAAGACTAATTTTAGAGAGTAATTATCACTACACTGGTTTGTGAGTCGTCTGAAGAAAAATTTGTTTAGAAAGTTTGTTTTAAATTGCTTTTATCGGTTTTTCTACCATAAAATATCTATTGAGTTTGCATTAAAAAAGTTAACATCAAAAAATTTACAACACATTCAAAAAAAAATTAAGTGACTACAAATCAGAATGAGCACCACAGCAACCTGCCTTTTTGAAATAACTATTCCAGCTACTGCAAAGAAAGCTTTGCAACAACCAAGTTAGTTTGAACAAATACGTCATCCCAAAACCAAACAAACCATATCCCAGGAGAAATGCCATAGGGAGTGAAACTCAAAGTTTAAGATGCTCTACTAAGAATACACTAGTCACCTATTCCTCAAAGAGTTCAATCCCAGACACAGAATATTCTTGTCAAATATAACTCGCTGTAAGACATCAATATATAGTTCACAGAAAAAAGGTTATGCATACTACCCTCGAAAATAGAGCTGTTAATTAAATATGCAAAAATGAACAACTGTGAATAGCACTAAATGAAACAAGCGAACTTGAGGGGAGTAACCATTTGTTCCACAATAACTTTCTTAGTATTACTGAAGGAAATTTAATATTTAATCATGGGGAAATACAAAACAAGATAATCACCTTTGTATGCTTAAAATAAGTTTTCCATTTTATCATTTAAGATTTCAAGATGAATGGTCTCAGATCAAGAGAGAAAATAAGTTCTAATGAACACCATTTTTTCATTTTATTTTTTTCTTACTTGAAGAGGCGAAATAAATTTACTGAAACTACTCATTCATATATTAAAGCAACCATCAGAAATATGTTCATATTTACATGTTATACTATTAGTGATCATATTCTTGCGTGTATGTACGTATACACACATACACATATACACATGTATGTATATTTTTTTAACCTTTTAAATCTTTTTAAGACTATTCTCAATTCATAAACATTGTATTGTGTGTATACATATACATACACACTTTCCAGAGGTAATGTATTAACCTACTTGATGTCGGAAGAAAGGAAATCCTTCATAACATTATTCCGGTGGCTACATGGCTGACAACGACTGGCTCCAACACCTAAATATACTCCCTGAAAAATGATTCGGCCCTCCTAGTCACTGAACATAACATGTATTTATATTCTCTTCTATAAATGGGATGGTTTATAAGAAAAGTTAGTAAATGTGTTGATAAGAAAATTCCACTGATATCAATAGCCTCAGACACTTTCCTGAGCTTACTGGGTCATCCAAACTAATGAGATGGACAGCATAACCACAGGATTGCAAGATCACATCAAGCTGAAAACCTTGAATCATTTAGACCAAGATTTCTCAACCTTGGCACTGGTGACATTTTGGGCCAGATAACTCTTTGTCGTGGGGGTTGTCCTGTGTATTGTAGAATACTTAGCAGCACCTCTGGCCTCTACCCACTAGATGCCAGTAGCACCCTCTTTCAAGGTGTGACAACCAAAAATATCCCCAGACATTGCCAAATGTCCCCTAGGAGACAAATTATGGTCTATAACTCTAACAACATATTTAGTGTCTCAGTTTTCAAGAGAGTAAATTCTGCAACAACCAGGAGAGTTCCAACAAACTTCAGGCATTCCAAATGGCTACTTCACATGCAAGTTTCCTGGATGCCACAAAGTAACTGAAACTGTGTTATTGTAAATGGCTAATTCTTCCACATGTGCATGATTAAACACTCTTGTGATGATGAATCTGGGACAGGCTGGGACAGATGCCAACAGTGACTAGATTTTATAGTTTTGATGAATTACACCTTCTTTTAACCCTTCAGTGGACTAATCATCCCTGCCAGAGGAACCCTTTCTTGGAAAACCATTTTCCCCAACCCCTTCAACATAAAACTCCCTCCTCTGGGCTCTCACCATTGAGACCTGTGCCTGTCACTGCACTGGGGTCAACTCTCACCCAAGGTCTCAGGCACCTTCTACTACCAGACCAGCCTGTCTTTACCACTTCCCTTGGGCCCCTGCTCTCATCGTGACATCCCCAGCCCAAGCCAGTGCTTGACCCTTGACCCGGGCCTGACCCCGCTGCCCCCTCCCCGCCCCCAGGGCGGTACCTGAAGTAGTAGACATCGCTCTTGCCGGCACTGAGCCCAGATTTTCGGATCACTTCCTCCTTCTTCCATCCGGGGGGGAGGGCCGGGCAATCCATCCTCTTCCCGCTCTCCGTGGCCCGGGGTCCCCTGGGCCCCGGCCCCGCGCTCCCCGACGGGAAAGGGACCGGCTCCCGCCGGGGGGCCCCGCCGCCACCGCTGCTGCCGCCGCAGCCGCCGCCGTCGCCGCCAAGGCCGCTGCCGCCACTCGGGGGACGGCCGCGGCCCCGGCCCCGGCCCCGGCCCCGTCCCCGGCCACGGCCCCGGCCCCGGCCACGGCCACAGACGCCGCCGCCCCGGCCCGCCTGCTTCCACCGCCCCCGGCCACGGCCGCCGCCCCGAGCGCCTTCCCTGCGCACGCTGCTCACCGGGGACGGGGCGAGCGCGCTGCCCTGGCCCCCCTGCTCTATGGCGGAGTCGCCGCCAGCGCCGCTGCCGCCCGCCGCGCTCTCCCCCTCCTCCTGCTCCGGGCAGCAGCGGCCTCCCCCCGGGTGCGCGCGCATCCAGCCCCCTCCCCAGCCGGCGCTGCGCTTCTTCCGTAACCGAGCCCTTGGAATCCCGGAGACCCGCCCCGCCCGCAGCGCGGCGCGCGGGGGACGCGCGCAAGCATCATAGAGCGGGCGCGCACAGAGCGGCCCTCCCGCCCGGGGCGTGGCTCCGGTCACCGCCTCTTAGGTCCTCCAAGCACTCTGGGCAGCCATCTTGTCTCCGCCTCCTCTAGGACACGCCCCCGACTCCACCCGCTCCGCCCCCGGCCGCGCCCTTCCGGCCCCCACCCCCACGGGGCGCGCGGAACCCGGAAGGCGGGTGGGACCGGGAGTCACTTTTGGAGGAATGTCAGAGGGACTGGGCCTACTTTATTTCAAGTAGGGTTAACCTTCCCCGCTATGTGATTTTCTCTACGTTTGCTTCCCAATTAATGAACAGCAAACAAACTATATCTCATATTTTATATTCACTAACCCGACTATTGATTTAACGGGATAACAAACACCCCCTTTCCAGCCTCTCTGCACCAAACCCTGCCAAGGGAGCTTGGATTGAAGAAGTGAGTCCAAGTGCCCCATTAGATGAGTACCACTATCCTCCAGAGTCTGGCTTCTGGGCCTTAGGACCCTGGATTGATTATCCTCCTAGAATTCGGTAAAGCTGTAGGAAGGGAAGTGATAACTTGGAACATGCCCTTCAGTTTACGGAGTTTACCTCTAAATTTTCCTTAAGATGACCAGAATCCCTGAATCCACTAGAATTTACCAAATTTCTTAGGATCTTTTCTTAATTTGGACTTTCTTGTCTAATGGCCTTTGACAAATATCAATGGCCTTTGACTTGGTAAATACTGCTGTATGTTGAAAGACCAACTTAACCCACTGTCACAAGCCTTTAGGAATCTGTGTGGAATTCATTTGGATCTGCCAACTCATCATTCAGGAGTGATTTTAAAGAATAATGCCAAATTGATTAAGAAAACTGATTAAATTTTAAAGAAGCGCATTTTCTATATGTTGTTTAACATTTATAGAAATGTGCTATCGAAATTCAAGATGATGTATTATGAAATGTTTGGAAGACTGAAAAAGGTAATGCACATTTTATCAGATTTATGATAAACTATCTTCCATTTTTGTACACGTAGGACCTAAAAGTTGAGGGCCAAGTTTAATGTATAGAAAAAAATAATTAATATAAAATAAAGTAAAATCAAAATTTACTTGATTTGCCATGGAAATACATGCAAACATTAACTCATACACACAAACTTGTCTGTCTTCTGAGACTGACCTAGACTTCTTTTAATGTCCTTGAGACTTGAGATACACTAAGTTATAGCCTTCTCCAGGAAATCTATCTAGAAATGTGTCCAGCAAAGAGTTGGAAATTCAAATCAAGTTCTCAAGAGAGAGAGGTCAGTTCTGCAGACACACTTTTAGAAGTCATCTTGTAAAAGTGACAATTGAAGGAAACCCTGCAAGTAAATAAGATCTCCAAGGAAGAGCATGCAAGGTAAAAAATAATAATTAAAAAGAAAAAGAAAAGAAAGAGGACCAAGAACTGAATCTTAAGGAACACCTATATTTAAGGCTCAGGTGAAGGACTAAAAGTCAGAGAAAAATGAGGTCAAAGTTTGGATGACAAACACTCTGTAAGAGGAAAGACTTTGATTTTCACACCTAATTAAAAGTAAAGGGTAAACATCAGCAAAAATCTCAGTAGAAATGGTAGTTGAGACAACAGATGGAAATTTTTACCTTCCCATGCTGTGTCTAACAAGGCTATAGATCAATTGATATAATGGCTATAAAAGCATATTTAAAGGAATAAGTCACTATGAATTTAGGGTAATTACTTTGACTTTTACTACCAGATTCCATTTGCTAAATCAACAGATATAGTTTTATGTTCCCTCAATTAAGAGAAATCTCATTTAGGCATTTTAAAAGCTTTTTCGGTCACACTTGAATTTTTCTGCTATGATACCATAAAGCAAAGCAAAAAAAAAAGAAAAAAAC